>NC_062290.1:94508522-94812895 GCF_902655055.1 Lutra lutra | reverse complement strand
AAGCACTGGTCCCCCAAGGACAAGGAGCTTCAGGGCCTGGCTCTGTCCCAGAACCTCACACTGGGTGGAACGGTGTGGACCGCCTGGTCCTTCCTCCTCCGGGAGCGTTTCCCATTGCCAGGGAGACCATCAAGGCCTCTCAAGGTCAGCTGCAGGCCCCAGGACAGGGGACGCGCAGGGGTCGGGAGGGCCAGGGCCACCAGCATCTCCCCGAGACCCGAGCCCGCAGGGCAGCCCCCCATTCCTCGAGCTCGGGGCTCAGAACGGCTCTGCTGCTCCGGGGGACTCCGGCCCAGAAGAGGAGAAATGAGAACCGATTTCCCCGGAACCTCCCACAGGAGGCCTCTCGGCCCAGCAGAAGCTGGGGTGGCGGCTCCGACCCCGGACGCTTTGAACGCCGCGTCCCACTTCCCACCCCGCGGCGGGCCCCGAACGGCGGCAGGCGACACGCTCAACACGTGCAGGCCGGCCCCCTCTGCGCCTGCGCTCTGGGGCGCTGGGGGCGGGACACCCCTCCCCCGCCCTCCCGGCCGCAGCGGAGGGCAGGCGGGTCCCCCGCGCGGGAGAGCAACCCCGGGCCTCGCTCCCGGGAGGGCCCCCCCACCCCGCCCACGCCTCCGGGGCTAGCGGGGAGCACGGTTCCGGGCGCCTCCCGCGGCGCTGGGTGACTCTGGCGCCCCCTACCGTCCGCCGGGCGGGTTGCAGGCTGGCGGCGGACTGGCCGAACCGCGCTCCTCCCACAGTCAATGCCATTGGTCGAGGGCGGGCACGTGACGCTAGCGGCGCGCGGCGCCGTGTGCAAAGGCTAGGGGCGGCGTGGTCCGCGGGTACAGCCAGTCGGGGTGGCTGCGGCGGGGCCCGGGACGCCCCCCCCAGCCCATCCTCCCGGGAGCCGGGCCTGTCCTCCCCGCAGCCCTTCCCCACCGGCTGCCTGGCGTCCTCCGCGGGCCCCTCCCGCGCGCTCGCTGCGCCCGGGGCCGCCCCTTCCGCACAGCAGCAGCCGGAGCACCGCCGCCCCCCGCACGGCGGCTCCCGGGTTCGCTCGCCCCAAGCTCGGGCGCGGTGCTCTGGTCGGGCTGGCCCCGCCCTCCCGAGCGCCCGGGGCCGAGGCAGAGGGGGTGGACGGGGACCGACCTGCACCGGGGAGGGGAGGGGCGCTGGGTTCAGGGCATCCCCGAGGGCCCGCCGCGGCCGCTGAAGCCCTCAGCTGGGGGCGGGGGGACTGAGGGGCGGGCGCAGTGCTGGCCAGGAGCAGGCCCTGTGGAACGAGCCCGTGCGACGCTCCTGCCGTGAGCCGGAGGGAGGTGGTGGGTTCCCTGGGCGGCGGGCTCTGTCCAGCCCCGGCCCCCACAGGCAGGGGTCCTGGCCCACCTGTCCACTGGGGCTGCTGTGTGCGCAGAGCGCGGGCACCCAGCGAGAAGGGCCGGCAGTTCGGGGACAGCCCACGACGCGCCTGCCTGTGGGATCTGGGCGCGGGGGGCCTGGCACGCAGCACCCTCGCGTCCTGCCGAGGCCGGCGGGCTCCCAGGACAGTGCTCCAGCGGCAGGAGCCGCCTTTCCTGGAGGCCCCCAACCACCCCTGCCAATTAAAGGCAAGTTTGCATATCTTTTTAGGAGGTATTTTTCTTGGGGCGCCTCCGTGGCTCATTCGCTCGATTTGGGCCGAGGTCATGATCTCTGGGCTGTGGGAGTGAGCCCGCGTTGGGATCCCTGCTCCGTGTGGAGCCTCCTTAAGATGCTGTCTCTGTCCCTCCATCCCCGCACCCCTGCTCCATCTCAAGCGCCCTCCCTCCCTCTCTCCAGAAAATAAAGTACTTTTCTTCCTTCTGAGGTATTAAAAATCACCTATTACAATTAAAAGGCAGAACACAAATCATAACATTTTTACATAAAAACAGTTCACTTAGAACTACAATTATTTCACCTAGTTTGTGACAATTAGAGTTCATTGAACATTTTTGTGGAAATAAAATGCATGGCAACAGTAACCCGCACCCCCCCCCCCCCCCCCCCCCCGCCAAGACCCAGAAGGACAGGCCTGGGGAGCCAGAGGGACACTGGGCTGCTGTGGGGCCTCAGCCCTGTGGTCACTTGGGAGGGTCTCTGGTGCCGCCGTTTGGACCTGCAGCCCTTCCCGAAGCAGCCTTCCCCAAAATGCCTGAGTGGGGGGTATGTCAGAATCCTCCCACACCCCAGAGCAGAGGCCCTTATTTTCTGTTTGGGGGCTGTGGGGCCAGGCATGCAGGGGCCTCTCTGGGACACTGCCAGCTCTGAGCCACAGCCCCACCGGCTACAGGTGCGTGGTGACTCCAGCCGGGGTGATCAGTGGCTCTCTGGGAAGTAGGGCCCACGGGGAGGCTATGGTTTCCCTCAAAGCCCTGGGTGCCATGGCCCGCTGCCTTCCTCTCTTCTCCTCAGCCCTAAGGTCTGCCTTTCTGGAAGGCCTATTGCACGGGACAGAGGGTGGGCCCTGTGCAGTCTGCAGGGTCGGGTATGGTCCACGGCCACCCATTGGAGACAGGGAACCCGTACAAGGCTGCTGCTGGGTCTCCCCGCGGACACCAACCCGTCCTCCTGGTCCCAGTGGGCCACATGGGAACGCAGAGCTGGGACAGAGAGTGGTCCCTGCGGTTCCCCTGGAATGGCCTGCTGCTCACCCCTACTGCCTCGCAGCCCGGGGAGGAAATGGGGGCCAGTGGGGTGTCCGGCTCCCCAGCGCCCTCTCAGCCGCACCCACAGTCAGTGGTGAGCTCTGGACCTCGAGCTTCCAGGAACAGGGAGCCGTCCCACCTGTGTGCCCAGCGTTGAGAAACACTCGTCAGATCGATGCCCGGGGCCCCAAGACAGCGTGGCTTGGGGCCAGTTCCGGGCCCAGCTTTGGCCAAGCTAATGCCCATTTCCCTAGACGGACCTTCCAGCTCCAGTCTGGGCCCAGCCTGGGGCTGCCCTGTGCCCTCAGACCCTCCCCACGTTCTCCTGAAGGGAGGCTAACCCCCCACCCCCGTGCTGGTTCCCAAGGGGACATTGGGGAGACTGAGGGAGAGGCAAGCACACGTCTCCAGGACGGACATGTCTGTCCAGAAGCACCTGGGTAAGCGCTGACTCACAGCCCTGTGGGCCTGGATCTTGCCCAGCAAGGCTTGGGGAGGCCGAGAAGGGGAGGGAAGGGAGAAAGCCGCCCCCCACGGAGGAGGCGTCCTCAGAGCCCAGGCACACCTTCCCGGAGCAGGGCGCCTGCAGGCCCCTCAGGGCACTGGGTGGGCGTCTGTGGGCCAGGGTACCTGCTCCCAAGCCAGCAGAGCGGTCGAAACTGGCCAGTGCCCTCCAGCCAATGCAGAAGATGGTTTCACGAGATGGGGGGTGGGGGGTGCTGGGAGGATCTGGGGTGTGTTCTCACTAGGAGGGTCTCCTGGCACCGGGTAAGGGCCGCAACCCCCTCCTCTAGTCTCGGGGCAGCCACTGGCGGGACCCCCCTGGGCAGACCTTGACCCTGGGGGGAGGGCATATGTGGGTGACTCGAAATTGTTTAAGTGCCCTTTGCACTCTTGGAGTAGCTTCTGTTTCCTCTAGGGTCAGTTCTCCCCGGTCCTGACTCTTCTCTCCTAGGGATCTCCCCGTGTCAGCGACCCCTGGCAGGTCGGCCGGGACCTGGGGTGTGGAAAGCACGTGCAGTCTACCCTGGGGGGTAGTGGGGAGCCCCCGGAGGCAGACCTGCCCCAGCACTCCACATCCCCGCAACAGTGTGGCATCACTTGGAGGGGCCTCTCCAGGCAGCCACTGCCCGGGGTGGGGTGGACATTGTTACCCCATTTTCAGCCCGTCCCTCTCCCTGCCTCCATCCCCCATGGGTCTTGGAGTTCCCAAATTCCAGAAGGGTCTCTACAGAGCAAAGCACACCTTGCCTCCTGGTTTCTCATAGCGGGTAACCTTGGTCAGATCCTGGGTGCGGACACTCCCACCTTGTGCCCCAAGCTCCTGTGCTCACCCCAAACCTAGCTCCTGAATTAGGCCTGCTTCCTCCAGACACCCCCACACCCTCCTTATGCTCCCTGCCTGTGTGATCTCGTGATCTACCCCAAGGGGCACCTGGCTGCCTGACACCAGGACTGGACCCATCCCCAGGTGGTCAGTCCTGCTCCCAGGCCTGTCCCAGCCCTTGGGGTAGCCACAGGGACAGTCCAGCCTCCTGTTTCTAAGACTGCTGCCAGCTCCCCGCAGATCCAGGTACCACATCCAGGAAAGGGGAGGGGGTCTGCCTGTCCCTCCCCAGTGGCCTGTCCTGCCACAGGCCAGAGGGCCACTGGGACTCTGGACCCATGCCTCCCAGGAAGGAGCTCAGGGTCAGCGGGAGACCAGGAGAACCTGGGGGGAGGGCTCCTGATCCCTCTAGAAAAGGTCCCCCACCATCTGGGAGGGGGACAGGCTCTGGTCCTGGGCCTACCCCAGGCAGCCCAGCAAGGCTAGCAGTGCATGTGTGCCCACAGCCTGGGAGCAGGGAAGGGCAGCTGGGACCACAGAGCAGCGGCCCAATTAAGAGGCAGAGACCGGGGCACTGGGATATCAGGGACCACCCTGCCTCCCTGGGGAGGGTTTTTGACCAGGGGAGCCAGCCACGTGCTCCTCCCCAGCCCACCCAGGGGAGCAGCCCCACGTGCCCGTGAGAAGATGGTCCAACGGGGAAAGGAAGAAATCAGGGGCCAAGACAGACAGTGTTTAATGAAGGCCACGTTCCTGAGCTCTGTGGGTGATGGGCAGCTTCAGGGCACACAGGGGAGAGTGTCCCCCCATGGGGTGGCCCTGACCCTGGGGGGCGCCGGGGCTCAGTGAGGGGGTAGCAGGTGCCACCACCATCAGGGTCTTCGCTCCTTCTAAGGTCCGGGCCGCTGCCTGAACTCACCTTCTTGTTTCTGGGGCACAGAGACGAGACTCAGCCAATGAAGGAGCGAGGGGTGCCCCCTGTCACTGCACCACCCGGCCAGGACTGCCCACTCACCATCTAGGATGTGGAACTGGTCTGCGGCCTCGCAGAAACCTGAAGGCCCAAGCAGGGGTCAGTGGTGGCTGGGGCAGGGCACACGGCAGGAGGGCAAGGCCGGCCGCTGGGGGAGGCTTACCGTACTTGGGGAAGAACAAGACGTGGTCCTCGGTCAGGTTGGCCCTCTGGACGTGCTGCTCAAACGCACTCAGCGCCGAGTCACTTGGAGGGAGTGAGCGGGCTGTGGGGCATACAGGGCTCCTGGGCACGCGGTGAGGGGCATGCCGGGCACAGAGATTGTGTGCTTGGGACGCACCCATCCCCCTCCCCGCCCCCTCTGTCCCCACACCTGGGCCTATCCACTAAGGCCCCTCCCTGACCCCTGCTCAGCTGAGGAGGTCAGAATGCAAGGAGGGGAGGACAAGGAGGGTCTGTGTGTGTCCTTCCGGCCTCTCCCCGCACAGATGGCCCTGAGTGTGTGCGGAGCGTGGGCTCCCACAAGGACGCACTGTACAGTTTCACCGACAGCCTCCGCTTCCGCTCCAGGTACAGGATGGCGTAGCCCTCATAGTCCGTCTCTCCGACGACCACGTCCACTGCACGGGCACCTGGAGCCGGGCAGAGTCAGCCGAGTCAGCTCCTCCCCCCAGCCCCACGCCCCATCCCTGATGCCCTGGCCTCACCTGGAAGCAGGAAGCGGCCCGGGACTCCCACGTCTTGGTAGAGCTGCCGCACCTGCCAGCAGATCCCATCCCTGGGGGGCGGGGGAGTACAGCAGGCTTAGGGACCCCAACCCGGACAGGGCCCCACAGGACTCTGGTCCAGGCCACAGCAAGGGTGGAGGCAAGGGTCCTTGCGGGGGACTCACAGCTTTTGGAAGGTGCTGACAGCCATGGCTGCACGCTGGGGAGCCACACGCAGTAGGGTGGCCTCAACCCGGTGGCCTTGCTCCTGCAGGAAGCCGCACGTGGAGGCCACAGCCACAAGGAGCCACGTCCCTGCAAACTAGGGGCAGGCCATGTGAGGGCACACGGGGATGAGGGGCTGCCTGGCCCTGGCCCCTGGAAAGCTAGGTGAGATCCTGCCCACCCCCCTGTCCCCCTCTACCTGCTGAGCATCAAAGTTGGCCTTTGGCGGGATGGTGCTGATGGGGGACGAGGGCTGAGGAGGTCTCCGAGCCCTCTGGCTCAGGGAGTCCCTAGCCAGGAGCAAAGTCAAGAGGAGTGCCGCCCTGGGGGTCAGCATGGCGGTGGCAGTAACGGTGCAGGGACTGGGGGAAGCCTAGGTCAGGACGGCCGAGTCCTGGGTCAGAGTCCACTGTCCAGTTCCGCCCAGAAGCCTAGCACAGGAAGTCGGCGACGTCCACGGCCAACCCAGTAAGTCCCCGTTGGTCCTCCTGCCTTACCAAGCACCCTGCCCGCCCCCCCTAAAGTCCACCCCCAGCCTCCTCGACTCTGCACTTCCCAGCAGGGCCCTGGCGCCATATCCTGTTTACAAAGTCCGAGTTGACCTCTGGTTCCTTGTCCACGACCCCCTAACCCAAGGGCCCGAGCAGCTGGGAGAGGCGAGGCGGGGTCTCAAAGTGAGTGAGTCTTGCCCTCAGCCCAGCCCACGGGCCCCGGTGCAAGGGCGCCGCCCCTCCCGGCCGCCAGGGGCGCTGCTGGGCGCGAGCTCGAGTGCGCGCAGGCGCAGCAACAGCCGAGGCGGGCTGCCGGGTGCTCGGCGCTCGGCGGCCATCGATGCCTCAGGGCTCGAGGCATCAGCCTGGCGGGCTTCATCATAGAGACGCGGCGGCAGGAGCGGCGGGGCGGAAGCGGGTGGGCCGGCCGAGGCCGGGCGCCGGGGCAGGGGCAGCACAGCCGGGCGGAGGCGGCCGCGGTGAGTGCGCCCGGCTCCGGGGAAAGTCGTCGTCCGGCCCCGGACCCGCGGTTTCCCGGCCCCGAGGAGGGTCGCAAACCGGCCGCGTCCGGTCCCCGGCTCCCCGCCCCCCACGCCCAGCCTCAGCCTCCGGCCCCTCGGCCTCGGCCGTGCCCTCTGCCGATGAATGAGTGGCCGAGGCCGCCGGGCCTGGGGCCGAGCCGAGGCCCCGCCCCTCGCAGCCCCTCAGAGGGGAGAGGGGAGGGGACGTTGGGCCGCCCCCGCCCCGCCCCCACCTCGCCCGGCAGCGACAGCGGCCGCCCTGGCCCGCTGACCGCCGGGCAGGGCTCCCCCAGGCCACAGGACAGAGGCCAAGGGCCGGCTGGTGTCCCTGGCGGCGTCTGGGGCGGCCCACGGGCCCCAGGCCTCTGCTCGGAAGGACCTCGGACCCACGCTGAGAGCTCTGAAGCCTTGGGGCTGCCCGGTCAGAGTGGCAGGAGTGCGTGGGGGGCCACCGGGTCTTCGTTTCTCGGGCTCAGAGCAGTCACCAGCCCGGGCACCCACATGTGTCTCCGGGCCCCCGCGCGGGAGGAGGTCAGAGGGCCCCACCCCGCCACCGGCCCCTTCTGGGCTCAGAGCAGATGTGGGGTCCAGCTCAGGCTGGCCCTGGCCGGGAGGTGCTGAGCGGGGTCTGCTGCCCGCCTGGAGCTGCCTGTTCCAGGGAACCACTGGGACGTGCGGGGACGCCCGTCAGGAGTATGGGGTCCAGGAGTGTGGCTGTCCAGGGCGCTTGGAGGAGCCGCTGGACCCTTAGGCAGGTGGGCAGGGCCAGCTGGCCCTCTACACAGGCTCAGTCCAATGGAAGTCCCAGCAGGGCACTGGCCTCAGCTCAGCCACGGGGCCCCTCCCTTGGGGCCAGTATCCTCGGCCAGTGCAACCAGCAACTAAGGGACCACGTGTGGGTTTCAGGGCTGCCTGGGCAGAATGTCACAATGGACGAGGGGGGCACACCCCTGCTCCCTGACAGCCTCATCTACCAGATCTTCCTGAGCTTGGGCCCAGCGGACGTACTGGCCGCCGGTCTGGTGTGCCGCCAGTGGCAGGCCGTGTCCCGGGACGAGTTCCTGTGGAGGGAGCAGTTCTACCGCTACTACCAGGTGGCCCGAGACGTGCCCCGGCACCCAGGTCAGGGCCTGCACGTGGCCCCACAGGCCACCAGGCTGGCTGGGAGGGCGGGAGGCAGGGCCATTCACATGCCGCCAGCTGAAGCCACAGCACTGGTCCCCCACTGCCCAGATCTCCATAGCGGTCACCAGGCACCGCGTGGCCCTCACATGGATGGGGAGCAGCCGGGCCATGCCTCAGTACAGGCCTGGCTGGGAGGCAGGGGCTTCGGGGTGCCAGGGGCACCCCTGCAGCTGAGGTGATGTCCCCTACGCTGTTAGGGTGCTGGCCTCTGTGGGAAAGGAGGCTCAGGGCCCCAGCGGTGACCACCCCCCACCCCCAGCGGCCACGTCCTGGTACGAAGAGTTTCGGCGGCTTTATGACACGGTGCCCTGTGTGGAGGTCCAGACGCTCAGGGAGCACGCGGACCAGGTTCTGCACCTCAGCTTCTCCCACTCGGGCTACCAGTTCGCCTCCTGCTCCAAGGACTGCACCGTCAAGGTGAGCCCGGCCCCCAGCAGCTGCGGCCTGCGGGGGCGGCCCACACTGCCCATGGAGGGAAGCGACTTATGCTCCAGGGCCAGGAGCCAGCCACATGGACCCACACCCCTCGGGTCAGCGGGCAGCCAGGGGCAAGGAGCCCCATCCTGCTGGTGGTTCCTGGACCTGAGCTCAGCTGGGAGAGGGGCTTGCAGCCTGGGTCCTGGGGTCCCACGTAGGGCGGGCTCAAGAGGCCCCGGGATGACTCCGCCCCTGTGCAGATCTGGAACAACGACCTGACCATCTCGCTGCTGCACAGCGCGGACATGCGGCCCTATAACTGGAGCTACACCCAGTTCTCCCAGTTCAACCAGGACGACTCGCTGCTGCTGGCGTCCGGGGTGTTCCTGGGGCCCCATAACTCCTCGTCGGGTGAGATCGCAGTCATCAGCCTAGGTGAGGGCGGGCGGTCAGGGCCACCCCCACCCCTCCTCCTACAAAGCCCTGTGCCCTCCCCCACCCTGCCCAGCCCCTTCCCACGGCCCTGCCCCCTCCACCCCAGACAACTTCGCTCTGCTGTCGCGAGTGCGTAACAAGCCCTACGACGTGTTCGGCTGCTGGCTCACGGAGACCAGCCTGATCTCGGGGAACCTGCACCGCATCGGGGACATTACCTCCTGCTCAGTGCTCTGGCTCAACAACGCCTTCCAGGTGTGGGCTGGCGGCCCCCTGCGGCGGCCCCCTGCGGCGGCCCCCTGCCTGGCCTGGTGCCCACCTGCTGTCTCCCACCCCCAGGACGTGGAGTCAGAGAACGTCAACGTCGTGAAACGCCTCTTCAAGATTCAGAACCTCAACGCCAGCACCATCCGCACAGTGATGGTGGCCGACTGCAGCCGCTTTGACAGCCCTGACCTCCTGCTGGACGCCGGCGCGCCCCCCGGCCGCGTCTTTGACCTGGGCAGCGACAGTGAGGACGAGGCGGGAGGCCCGAGCCCAGGGCCGGCTCCGGCCCGCACCAAGGACGGTTTCCGGCGCTTCTTGGATGGGCTCCTGGATGGGCGGGCGCAGCCCCAGCTGTCGGAGCACGCGCTGGAGACCAAAGTGGCGGAGCTGCTGGCCCAGGGCCGCACCAAGCCCCCCGAGCACAGCATGGCCGACGCCCACAAGCTGCTTATCTTCACCACGGGCTGCCTCACCTACTCACCACACCAGATCGGTAGGGGAGCGGGCCCTCCTGCCTCCCTGGAGCCTGGGGGCTGACTGATTCCTCGCTGCTGGGCTGGTGTCCCCTGGCCAAGGGCAGGGCTGGAGTCTGTGGGCACAGTCGGCCTCCTCCGCTTGTTCTGGGAGCCCCGCCCTGGTCCAGTTGCCTGGAGTGCACGTTCCGTGGGGGCCCCTCGTTCAGAGGCTGCTCTCCCCGGGCCTCCCGCAGGCGTCAAGCAGATCCTGCCACACCAGATGACCACAGCTGGGCCTGTGCTGGGCGAGGGCCGGGGCTCGGATGCCTTCTTTGATGCCCTGGACCACGTCATCGACGTGCACGGACACATCATCGGCATGGGCTTGTCCCCAGACAACAGGTGGGCCCCCGAGAGTGTCCTGGGTGGGGGCCTCTGCAGGCCGCTGATACCAAGCAGGGTGCCCCTCGCCCAGGTACCTGTACGTCAACAGCCGGGCCTGGCCCAGCGGCTCCGTGGTGGCCGACCCCATGCAGCCACCGCCCATCGCAGAGGAGATTGACCTGCTGGTGTTTGACCTCAAGACCATGCGGGAGGTGAAGCGGGCTCTGCGGGCGCACCGCGCCTACACGCCCAACGATGAGTGCTTCTTCATCTTCCTGGACGTCAGCAGGGACTTCGTGGCCAGGTAGGCGCGTGGGGCTGGGCTGGGCTGGGGCTGGGAGCGGTGGCAGGGTCTCACCAAGGCTCCCCCGCAGCGGGGCAGAGGACCGGCATGGCTACATCTGGGACCGGCATTACAACATCTGCTTGGCTAAGCTGCGGCACCAGGATGTGGTCAACTCGGTGGTGTTCAGCCCCCGAGAGCAGGAGCTCCTGCTGACGGCCAGCGACGACGCCACCATCAAAGCCTGGCGCTCTCCCCGTACAGTGCGCATCCACCAGGCCCCGCGTCCGCGTCCCTACCCTTTTATCTCCTGGTTTGGCAGCCAAAGGCGCTGAGAGGGGCACTGGCCGACAGGAGTGTCCTGGGGCTGCTGGGACCCACTGAAGATGGCACAGAGGCCTGCAGCCTTTTCCCGAGGGCCCCGACCGTGTGGCGGGCAGACACGCTCGGGACAGTCAAGCCTTAGACGGGGGTCCAGCAGGACCGCCGGGAGGGGACGGCCTGCCCGCCCCCCACGCTCACACCACACACCGCCTCCCACGGCTGTGACCTTCAGCGCGGGGGCTGCCCCCTGGGCTGGCTTGGGATGCACTGGACACTGGGCCCTGCCCTTCCCCCACCCTCTTCCCCCAGGGCCTGTGCCCTGCGACCGTCAGCAGCACACGTATCCTTCGGTCGGGCCTCCTCTGGGAACTCCTTTGCTCACCAGCAGGGCCGGCGGCGCAGGTCAGTGTGCCGTGGGCCCAGGCAAACTGCATGTCACTGGTCACCCGTGCGGGCCTGAATAAACAGTTGCCAATAGCACCCTGTCGTCCAGTCTCTGTGTGGGGGAGGGGCCCGGCTGACAGACAGCAGACACTCGGGGCTGAGTCCCCAGCCGCTGTCCCTGGAACCTCTGAGCAGACGAGGTCACTGGCATGCAGAAAGTGCCAGAGCGCGTCCAGCATGGCACGCGCTTGCCGCCAGCATGGAGGTGTGAAGGGCGCCCCGTGGAGGACGGGACCGCACACGGCAGCGTGGGGCTGGGGATGCGGGGCGGAGGCGGACGTGGAGGCAGGAAGCAGCCCCAGCCACACCCCCAGAGCTTGTCCCACGTCTGTCCTTGGCTCACTTGCTCCCTTCATTGTGCTGGGTGCCGGGTGCTGGGTTGGGGTGCGGATGGGGCGGCAGCCTGACTTCCATGCCTGGCTACACGGGGAGCTCATCGTGTCCAACTGTCTGACTATGCACACACAGTGACCATCACCACAGTTGGACAGACGTGGCAGACACGGATGGGGGAACGGGAGGCCAGAGGCAGTGCCGAGCAGAGGCTGCTGGGGTTGGACCTGCACTGGCTACAGGGGGACGGCTGGACAGGGGCCATGAGGGTCTCGGCGGGGAAGCCACAGGGCCCAGAGGAGCTGCTCCTGGCCAAGGGTCCACCAGCGTGGGCAGCGCACCCAGAGGAGGCTGCCCCAGCCCACAGTAATCAGCAGCAGGAGGACGAGGAGGGGAACCGGGAGACGAGGGCACAGTAGCACCAGAGCCCCAGATGTCCCGTGCACGGCCCAGCCGAGACCAGAGCCACAGGGCCGGGCACCACGAGCAGCTCCCGACAAGCGGCGAAGATGGAACGTTCTCTGGAGAGACTTAAAATCATCAGGGAAACTCAACGTGTAAAACAAAATCAGGGGGAATAAGAAACACCCTCCCAGACTTCTGAAAAGAAGCCAGCGGGACAGGACAGGGAGAGTGACTGAAATGGAAGAGAGGTCAGAGCAGACCCCCTGGCGCGAGAGTTAGTCCCCAGAAGACGGAGGAGGAGGGATGCAACTGGGTGAAACCCGAGGGAGGGATGGAGGCGCGGGGAGGAGGGCCGAGGCAGTGCGTGCTCAGAACGCGTGTGCTGAGGTCTGGCCAGGACGGGCAGTGGCACCCACGAGAGCAAGGCCACGGTCAGCGAGGATCCCAAGATCCTAGAGCTCTCAGCAGAGGTTCCAGGTTAGGTGGGTCAGGCACGGGACCCATCCCTCCCTCAGCGCCGCTAGAGGAGCTAAGCGCTCGCTCCGAACGGGGCAGCACAGCAGCACATGGGAAGCAACAGCAGACCCGGACCTCCACGTCTGCACCCCCGCCAGAGCTCAGGACAGCCTCCGGCCAGAAGCCAGCGCCCAGAGAAGAGCCAGCCAGGACGACGGAGCAGCCGACAGACAGGCCCGCTGGCAGCGAGCGCGCTGGCTGCAGGAGCCCATGGGGTGGACTGCAGCTCTGGCTCCGAGAGCCCGGGACTGCTGTGCTCTCTGCACTGCCGCTGCGTAGACCCAGAAGTGGCCTTCGGACCGCGGAAGGGCATGACAGAGCAGGACAGCAAGGGCCCTATGTCTCTGGCTGAAGGAGCAGACAGGGTTGGTCCCCAGCCAGAGGGAGAAGCTAGGGAAGCAGCCGCGAGGTGGCTATGACCGCCAAGGCCGACCGCCGGGCCAAGGCCAACCGCCAGGCTGCAGATGCGTGTGGCAGACCCAGGAGCCTGTGGACCAGCGCCCAGTCCCAGCCTGAGGACCAGCCCACAGACCGTGGTGGGTGTCGTGGACCTAACCCTAACAACTCGGACACGGACAGTCGCCCAGGAGTCAGACAGGACCTGGAGCCGATCCAGACATCTCTGGAATGTAACCCACGGTTAGTCAGGACACAAAGACCCTCAAAATGTCAGCTCAGAGGGAAGGACTTTCAGCGGACGCCAAGGATGAAAAGATCCAGCTACCGAGACTGCCCGGCACGGACTCTACGGCAGCAACTGCAGAAACGCTTGGACAAACTTCGCAGACGTTTCGACAGACGTGAAGACACGAAAGTCTCAGCACAGAAGCAGAAGGTTAAGAGAAGCCAAACGGACGCGTGAGGGCTGAAAAGCAAAATTTTAAAACTCACTGGACAGAGAGACCAGCAGACAGACGTGACAGAAAAGTCAGTGACCGTGACTGAAGACAGGGGGACAGAAATCATCCAACCTGAACAAAAGAAAGAAAACCATTTTGCGGGGAGTCAGGCCCCAGACACCTGTGGGACAGACACTAAAGGTCTGTTTGCCCCCTGGGGGCCCCCGAAGGAAGAGGAGCGACCCGCGGACAGGACAGCTGGAACTTGCCCATTTGTGGCGCAGGACACACACCCACAGCTTCAGGAAGCCGAGAAACCCACACCCAGACGTGTCTCCTCAAACGGCGGGAACCCAAGACAGAAGAACCCTGACGGCAGTGGTGGGGGCACAGGCCCACCCAGCGAGGGGCAGCCCCTCCCCAGCTGCGGCGGGTGAAGACAGCAAGGCTGTCACCCCCAGACGCCGCAGCTGGTGAAAACACCGTTCATGGACACAGGTGGGATTTCCCAAGTGAAAGACAATGAAGAGACTCCAGCCAGCGACGGAAGGTCTGACGGGACGTCAGCACCATCGGGATGAGGCTGGGACGCCCTCGAGGGCGCAAACTGCAGACAGACCTGAGCTCATCAGAACATGTCTGACGGCGGAAAGAAAGGCAGTTAGGATGTTTTCTGACGGGAGTTTTCGGTCTAGATATGGGGGTGATGAAGGGACCCTTGGGGGTAAGGACCCACATCCCAGTTAAGGGGCAAAATACCAAGTGCTCCAGGAAGATGTTAAAAGCTGAGTGTGTTCTGCAGGCGCCTTGGGGGCTCCGTCGGCCGAGCGTCCACCTTGACTCAGCTCGGGCCTTGATCTCAGGGCCGTGCGGTCAAGTCCCGTGTGGGGTTCCACGCTGCGCACGCACCTGCTTAAAACCACAGTGAAAGTTGAGCACGTTGTGGTCCTTAGAACCTAGACGTACTGCACAGACAGACAGAACCACAACAGAGGGACTGACACAGACGATTAAAACAGTCCAAGTAATTCTGTCCTTCCAGGCCACAGAGAGGAAATGGAGTCACAAACATGGAGACCCCACAGAACACAAACAGCATGGGGGGCACCTGCCCCAGCGCGGCAGAAATGACGTTACCGTCAGCGTGAGACGAGAGACGCGAACATACAGCCCCGTCTGCCGGCACAAGCAGAGGCTTCCAACAGGGCGTCGGGGAGGGAAACAGCGAAACATTCCACAGAAACACTCGGAAAAGGGGCCTTGAGCGGCTCCACTGACCTCCGGGAGCGTGTGCCCTCTCACCGGGGAAGACGGGGTGCTGCCCACAGGGGAGACGCTGAGAAGGTGAAGCCTTCCCCAGTGCGTGCGCAGCTCACAACAGAGCCGGAACCCACTGAAGCCAAGCGGCAGAACGACGGGAGAGTGCAGCCAGAGACCCGCAGACCCGCAGACCCCGAGACCCGCAGACCCGCAGACCCCGAGATGGCGCCCCCGCTCAGGCCAGAACCTGGCACAGGCCTGAGCGCATTCCCCAGGGCGGCTGGAACCAGGAACCACACACTGGGGAGTCCCTTGTCTCACGCTCCAGAGATCACAAGAATGCACGCTTGCCATGGGGGGGACCCCTCCTGCCTGTTCAGCCGCTGGTGGGCCAGCCATCCTTGGTGTCCTCCTCTGTTGACCTGTCAGTCCAACCTTCTGCCTCCACATGGCCACCCCCTGGGCCTCTTCCCATCATCTTCCCTCTGCAGTCTGTGTCCAAATCTCCCCTTTTTATAAGGTTCCCAGTCCTACTGGCCTGGACCCACCCTATGCCTCATTGTAACTAGATCACACTACACAGAAAGGTCACGTTCTGAGTTCCTGGGGATTCGGATGTCGCCGTATCTTTCTGGGGGTGTGATTCAACATGTGGGATCTGCCAACTGACTGGATTTCCCCGAGCTGTGCGCAGCAGTCCACTCGCGAGAGCAGAAGACACATTCCCTTCTGCGGCACAGGGAACATCGCCGAGAGGACCACAGCTGCACGGTGAGACGAACCTCAGCCCAAAGTCCTTTTCCATACGGCCCCCGCGACCCGACCCCAAAACCAAAGACCGCGGAAGGACACCAACATGCCCGCTGAATATAGATGCAGAATCCTCGGGCGACAGACCAAATCCAGGAAGAGCACAGACTGAGGTGCTCGCCGCCACCCGGGGGACTCGATCCGGAAACGCAAGGCTGGTTCTAGATGGGGAGACGCGGCAGCGGGAGCCGCACGGGAGGGCGGGGCAGGGACCACTCGGACGCATCTCCTGATGCCGACAAAGCACTCCACAGAGCATCCCAGCTGCGCTGAAGCCCGCGGCTGTCGGGCAGGAGCGGGGACCTGCTCAGCCTGGGGAAGGCGCCGGCACCGTCTGCTGGTAGCGTCTCCCTCGGCGGGAGAGGGAACCTTCCCGAGGCCAGGGGCGGTCCGGGAGCCCCTCCTTTGCTCCGGGCCCCCTCACAGGGGGACACTCAGCAGGTGGGTAAATGAGCCAGTGCTGAAGGGCGCACAGACGGAGAAGCGTGAGAGTGTCCTTATGCACAGACAACAGTGCGTTTATGTGGGGAATTCCCCAAAAGCTACAAAAGCAACCAATTCACTCCTAGAACCAGTGCGCTTTTCAGACTTATGGGATACAAAGAGAACGCACAAAAAACAATCTACACACTAGGGATATACGGTTGGAAACCAAAACTTAAAAATTAACTTTTGTGGGGCATCTGGGTGGGCCAGTGAGTTGAGCGTCCGATTCCTGATTCTGTCGTGATCTTGGGGTCCTGGGATCGAGCCCTACGCTGGGCTCTGTGCTCAGCAAGGAGTCTGCTAGGGATTCCCTCTCTGCCCCTTGCTCCCTCGCTTTCTCTGAGTAAACAAATCAACAAAATCTTTAAAGAAATACAATCCTTTACAACAGCTCGAGAACGAAGGAGACGCTCGGGCGGCAACCTAAGGAAGCAGGTGCTCGTGCTGGGTGCTGCAGAATGAGGACTCAGAGAAAAAGCAAAGAGACAAATTATGTTCCTGGTTTGGAAGACAACACAGACGTCAGTTCCCCCCAAACCGACCCTAGATTTATGACAACTCCCGTCCGTGCCCAGCAGGGCTTCCTGTAGCTACGGGCAGGGGATTCTGAGACTGACCCGTTCTGGTGAAGGAACAGAGACAGCTGGGGACCCTCTGAGCAACAGGGAGGAGAGCAGGGGCTCCCAGCCCTGCAGCTACTGCTCGCGGGGGCGTGTGCGACGGACGGACTGCGCTGGTGCAGACACGCGGGTGGGGGCGACAGGTCGCACATGCGTGACGACTGGGCCTCACGAAGGCACCAAGTGAGTGGACAGAGGGAGGCTGGCCGTCCGTGGAGGCAAACAGCTCACAGTCATTTCCACAAACGGCCGGATGCGGAGGAATTAACCCCAACGTCACGGCTTTGCAAAACTCAGCGCAAAACGGGTCAGAGGCCCAGGCGCGGCCTGTCACGACCGCGGGCGGGGACGGAGGTGCGCCTCCGGTATCGGGTGGCAGCAGGAGGCTCCCAGACGCCACCTGAAAGCCCGGTCCACGGCGCACTTCTCCGGAACTTACCGACCCGGCCTGTGACACAGGAACCAGAGGAAAGCACCTGCAGCCGCACAGCGGACCAGCAGCGCGTCGCTAGAACCGGCCAGCGGCTCTCGGGCTCAGCAGCCGCCCGCCCGGAGAAGACGCTCCCGCCACACGAGCGGGAAAGGCAGGCTCGAGCCGCAACAGAAGCCCAGCGTGCGGCTGCGGGGCAGGGGGCACGGGACCCCCACCTGCGCCACTGTGTCCGCCTGTGAGGCTGTGTGACGGGACGCCCCGCTGCCCCACGCGTCCGCGGCCGCACACAGCTGTGTCTCAGTCGGGAAGGCCCGAGGCCCAGTCCAGGCCCCGGCTGGGCACCTCTTGCTGTGTCCGCAGGTGGCGGGCGGGGTGGGGGGTGGGGCTCCCTGGGGTCCCTCTCCCGAGCCCCACCCGTGACCTGTCATTCCCCTCCCAAAGGCTCTGTGTCCCAACACCTTCCCTCGGGCTTGGGTTTCAGCCGATGACTTCGGGGGGGCGGGGGGCACACACCCCCTCAGGCCGTCACAGCTATTCTGGAAAACGGCGCACGTTCTCAGGAATCCAAGCGACCCTTACCGTGCGACCCAGCAACACCACTGCTCCGGGACAGGGGAGGGCGCTCCACACCAGCCTGCCAGCAAGCGCTCAGAGCAGCCGCACGCGGGACCCAGATTGGGAACCACCCAGACGCCCTCCAGCAGGTGCGGACTCCGCGCCCGGCGGTAGCCGAACCGAGTGGCGCGCTGTTGGCGGTGCTGAGCGTCCGCGTGCTGAGCGGAGGGCCGGGCCTCAGAAGGCAGTGCCCGCGGCTCCAGCCCCAGCGGCCCTCAACCGGAGAACGGGCGCCGGCTGGGGGCTCAGGGTGGGGTCCAGAGATGGAGGAGGTGCTCACGTGCTCCCGTAAGTGTGAGCAGACGGTCAGAGCCGCACCCGAAACGCTTATGACCCAACTTCCCCCGACAAATCGCAGGGGCTGTTGGAGAAAGTGCCACCAACTCACCCGCCAGGGGCCCAGGAGAGACTGCAGGTGTGGTTCCAAGTGCACAGGAAAAGTAAGCGTCGTCCCAGGACTCTAAACCCAGTCAACATCTAACCCAAGGCTAGAGTCGGGGTCTGGGGGCCTTGGTCAGTTGGGGGGCTTGGTCAGTCGGGCGTCCAACTCTCAATTTCGGCTCAGGTCATGACCTCAGGGTCGTGAGACCGAGCCCCGCGTCGGGCTCCAGCTGGGCACAGAACTTCTCCCTCTCCCTCTGCCCCTCCCCACACATTCCCCCCAAAACAGAACCAAAAGCAAAGGTGGGACACACCCAGCTGCAGGAAGCCAGAGGCTTGCAGGACAGTGCGGCGGGCGGCTACAGGGGGCACAAGGCAATGGTGAGCCACAGCAGCGTGTGGGTGCCCTGGCTGCTGTTGACGGTTTTCAGCGGTTTTTTTTTTTTTTTCAGATGATTCTATTGATTTGAGAGAGAGAGAAAAGGTGCACAAGCCGGGGAGCGGCAGAGGGAGAAGGAGACTCCCCACCAAGCAGGGAGCCCAACCTGGGACTCGATCCCAAGACCCTGGGATCACGACCTGAGCTGAAGGCAGATGCTTAAGGACTGAGCCCTCCGGGAGCCCCCTAATAAGTATTTTTTTGTGTTTAAAACGAATATGGACTTGAAATTCTAGAGAACGTGCGGAGGGAGCAGGAGGTCAAATGAAGGCCAAAGTGGAAGTCACGCTGCGCAGAATGTCACCAGTGCAGCTGGCAGCTCCTCAAATACGCCCCCACAAGGCCTGTCACCTCCCCCAGCGGCAAGGGAACCGGCCAGGACACGAGCCATACACGACTCTCCCAGCAACACGGCTCATGACAGCCCAAGTCCATCCACAGACAAATCAACCAAATGTGGTAACTGGAGTGTCATCCGGCCCTCGGAAGCTAGGAGTCCTGATTCCCGCTCCGGAGTCTGGAATTGTCCTGCTCGAGCCAGGTGTGAAGGCTGTGCTGTGCCACCAGAGATGGCGTCCAGAGGAGTCCCCAGGGACAGACAGCGGCAGAGCTAGCCGGGAGCAGGGCCTGCTGCCTTCTGGGAGGTGACAAGGTACTGGAACAGACCTGTTACAGGGTCTGCCTCTAGAGCCTGTGCTGTGTCCAGAGGCCCCCGCGCTCCCCACAGCAGCCAGCACTCAGCAAGGGCAGGCGCCTGGTGCCCTCGGCTCTGGTGCAGACCTCCCCCCACTTCTCCTGGAGCCTGACGGCCTTCCTCTACCCGCAGCACTCCTCTAGCAAGCTCTCCAGACCCAGACCCCCGAGCCCCTGCAGGCCAGCTGCCCTGGAGAGCAAGGGACGACTGTCAGGCAGCCTTGCCCGGGCCCTCCTCGGCTCACAGGCCACCCCCCAACCCTCCTTCCCCCTTCTCAAATGGGCACATATCTTTCTGCTCTTGCCTCCTCTCCCCCCATTCTGTCCTGTTGGCCAAAACTTTTCCAACCCTCTTATTTTACTGCTCTGTTTTAAGGAAAAGGAAGTAAATTCACTAATGTCCTTGGTTTATCCCAACTGACCTAATGGAAAAGAAAACGCACGCCCCCACACAAATTCCCAAAGTAAAAATCCAATGTGTTGAAAATAAAGCTTTAAAAACCTCATAAAAAACCCAAAAGCATTTTCTTGGGGAGACTTGGCACTTCCTAAGTGGTCAGCGGCAGAGTCCACAGGAAGCAGCCACCCGGCGCGTCCCGCCGGCTTCAGGCTCCCGAGCTAACACAGCGCAGACACGACTACGGACCGGTCCTGCCGACAGGGGAAACCAAGACCGACAACCCAGGAGACAGGCGGCCAAGGGCGGGCGGGCGCGTCTCTGGGCTCCGTGGCCCAGCAGGCCTCCGTGCTCCCAGGCCAGGGGCCCGACGGGGGCGGCGTGGGGGGATGGTGACGATGGGCGGGGGCTGCCAACCCGGGCCAGCTCTCTGCGAGGACACTGTGGTCTCGTTTGTGGGGACGCGGGACAGAAACTCATGAGGACGGTGCCCGGGAGAGCTGGGAGGGAAGGGCCGGGCAGGACTTCACCTTCCTGCCGTGTCTCTGCGCACGACGGCACGCGTCCTGGGGGAGGCTCCCTTCTTTCTCCTCAGCGCTTTTCTGTCACTTTAACTCTCGACATAGAGAAGTGAGTCGGGTCAGGCGAGGTCGCATGTGTCGTGGGCTCTCCACAAAGACGCCCGGGCTGCCCGCGACTGGGCCCTCTGGAACAGGCAGTCCCGAGAACAAACGAGGGGTCCCCAGTACACAGTGCAGACGGCCACCGGCCAGGACCCCGAGTCTGCCCCGGTCCCACACTGCACAGGGCAGAGGCCCTGACCCGGGTCCCGTGGAGGTTCAGGCCTGCGCTCAGGGCGCCAGGAGGAGAAAATGCCTGGCATCGGGACAAGTCCGGTTCAGGGGAGGCAAACGCAAAAGAAGCTGCTCTTCCAGCGCTAGAGGTCCCTGCGTGGATGGGTGGGGACACACGGGCACCTGCTCCCGAGGCACCCCTGGGGAGGCCTGAGGGGAGAGGAGCCAGCAAAGAACGTGCCAGGAAAGAGAAGAGTCGGCTTCAGCAAGGTGTGCGGGAATGAGCGTTGTGTCGGACGCCATGTAATCTCTCAGGGACTTGGTGACTTGTGGGGAGGGGCCACAGGAGGGCAGAGGGCCAGGACACCCGAGGTGACCACCACCGAGGCCAGAGGCAGACGGACACCACGCACCAGAGATTTAACAGTTTAATAACGACTTCTCCGCAGCCCAACGAGGCAGCCGACCCATCCTATCTCCTCGCAGGGCCGAGTGCACACCCCACACTCACCACAGGGCAGCGGAAAGGATGCCCCGAGGACACGGGCGTGCCCTCCCTGCCCGCTGGCCTGGCCAGGCCTGCACAGCAGGACCCCTCCTCAGAGTAGTGGCCAGGCCTGAGAATGTCCCTTCTCTCCAGGCCTAAGGGCGGGACACGGTGCCGGCTCCCCTTGCCCTTCGGCTCCCCCTGCCCCGAGCGCCCGCACGGCCGGCCCGCCGCCAGCTCCTGGCAGGCCTGCAGCCCACTCCACGGGGCCTGAGCGGAGCAGCCTCTCCCAGGGCGGCCCCTTCCCAGTGGGATGTGAACACAGCAGGTGCCCACCCACCACGAGGCTCAGGCCCTGCGTGGTGGCTCCCTCACTGAGCCGCCAGCCCCGCGGTTCCTGACCCCCGACCCGACCCTGGGGAGAGGCAGCTAGAGCCCCGTCAGGTCCACGATGGCTTTGATAAAGATGGCATCATCGCGCACGTAGGAGTTCTTGGCCTCCATCTTGGAGACAGGGCAGAAAAGGGGGCAGCCACTGGCAATGTTCATGTCACTGACTGGCCTCTGGAAAGAGGACGAGGTCACATCGGGTCTAAAGGCATCAATCACGTGCTCCCGGTTGTTCTGGTCGAGCAGCATTAAGGTGACCTGGAAGAGAGTGGCCACACAGGGACGACACCCTGAGTCACGCCCCACCCAGCCCCAGCTCCCTGTCTGGGTGATTGGTGCCCATTCTGGCACTTTCCATCCCTCGGGCCCCAGGGTCTGAGGCCACAAGGGACACTGCAGAGCCGTGCTGGCTGGCGCCTCGCCAACTCGCAGTCACGTGACAGAGGCTCTCATATGGAAGAGCTCTCAGAGCACCCACTGCCCTCCCGAAGGGACAGTCCTTGTCCGTCAGGAGCCACAGCTGCCCTGTGCCGCCGCCTCCACCAGGAAGCCCACAGGGCCAGCCCAGTGCAGTGGAGGAAAAGGATGATGGCGCTGGCACCTTCAATCCCTCCACCAGGAGCCGACTCCGGGTCTCAGAGAGTCCATAACCCCCAAAGACGTGGGCCTCCTGCCGTACCCGTCCTCGGGGACCGACTCCAAGGCAGCGTCTTTAACCACTAGCCCCGAGGGGTGACTACCTCACTGCCCTCAGGGCCCCTGGGACAGCCGCTGGGACAGCCTCACGCACCTTCTGGTTGAAGGGCCAGCGCAGGAGCGCGTCGTGGGGGCCCTTCATCACCACAAAGAAGAGCGACAGGTGTGTCCCGCGCCCGGTGCCGTCTCCGTTCAAGTAGATGCGCAGACACATCTTGTAGCCGTACCTGCTCGTGTAGAAGGCTGCGGGGAGACGGCGCCCATGACCCCACGCCGAGGGCTCCCCAAGAAACCCACACACGGAGAAAATGCCCAGGTCTGGGGGCACGTACCCGTCCTCCGACTACGTACGCTTAGCTCCTCGTGGACACGAGTGCCCCAAAGCAAAAACAACTAATTAGGGAAAACCTTTCTAAGAACCCCAAATGCGAGCCCAGCACGGCCACACGTGAACTAGCCGTGAAGCTCGGCGCTGGTCCAACCTGAGCCCGGCCTGGAGGGGGCAACAGTGGGTAGCACCTGGGACAAGTTAGAGAGGACACGGCCAACACCCAGCAAGGTGCCCGGAGACTCCCACTAGCCGACCTCCCTGCCTTCCTGCTCCCACCTCCAGGAGCTGGACCCGGCCCTGCTCCAGCTGCGGGGGAAGGGGGGTCCAGCCGGGGCACACACCTGACCCCCCGCCCTCGGCCCACTTCTGTCAGAGCTTGGTTCAGAAGAGATTCCTGTTGGCAGGGGTGCTCCTGCTCCTCTGGGAACGCGCTAGCAAGGAGGGGCCCGCCAGAGTCCAGAGCCCAGAGGATGGTGCCGGACAGACAGCCTGCCTCCCCCACCCCCTGGAAGCCAGAGCATGTGCTCCGTCCGGGACGGGCCGAGGAGATGCGGCAGGACCACACAGCGCCCCTGCCTACGGGCCGCGCTCCCCGTCCCACCCCAGGCCGCCCGCAGGAGAGGGACCTACACGCTAAGCCCGCAGCTCCAAAGGCGCCGCGGGAGTCACGGGCGCGTGCGGCTCTCTCCGTCGGAGGGGGTCAGATCTATGCAGGGGGCCTGGGCAGGTAGGGGCATGGCGGACCCAGGAAGGGCTGCGGAGTGCCTGCGGCCGGGGCAGAGCAGAAGCCCCTGCTCCCAGCACCTGCTCGTGGCTCCATCCTTGAAGACCCAGCGGAGGCGCGGCAGGTGCGGGGAGCCCTCCGCAGGCAGCCCCCCAGCCCCCTCACCCTCTCGGGGAGGCACCGGCCTCTCAGACAGCAGCAGCTCTGGGGGCAGATTCCAGACCAGCACCTGGGGAGAAGATGGCAGGCGTGCGGCCGGCCACGGCCTCCTGCCGCTTCCTGGCGAAGTCAGAGATCTTCCAGATGAACACGCCGTCGAAGGTGGTCGCCTCCATCTCATGGACCTTCTGCTCCAGCTCCGCCATCGCCAGGTCCTTCAGACTGATACTCCTCTCCAGCTGCTGTACCTGGGGGGCCCAGGGGCCTGTGAGGGCGTGTGGCTTCTCGGGCGCCAGCGGGCGGGGCCGTGGGCCTCCATCCAGCGCGCCTCCGAGGCCACCTTCACGGGGAGTGCCTGTGGAAGTGCCCCACACCCACCTCTCCACCAGCTTCGGGCAGCACGGCATCCCCCAGCGGCCCCTGAGGTTTCACTGGACTCAGCTTGTCTCAAGTGAGCTCCGTCCCCACAAGACACCCAACCCCACCTATGCCCAAGGTCAAGAGCTCAGTGCAGGAAACATGCTCACAGCGCCCACAGCAACTGCGAGGCCTGTTCCCTGCGGCCACCTCTACCCCCCCAGGCCAGAGAGACAAGGCTGCCTCGGAGTGACCGCTAGGACGCCCACATCAGGCCTGTCAAGTGAGCAGGGCTCACAAACAGAGGAGGCAGAAGCAGAAAGAACGCTGTGCTAGAAACCAAGGTGCCGTCCTTGAAATCCCAGCTCAGGTGCCGTGATGCCCCGGACCCGCCCGGACTAGCCCTGAGCACCCCGGGCCCACACCTTGTTACTCAGGGCCTCGATCCTGTCCTGGTCCAGCCGGTGCTGCCGGCCACAGGCCTCGGCAGTCATGGCCACCCTCTCCACCTCTCGGTTCAGGACGCAGACGATGTTCTCAAAGGTGGCGGTCTTCCTCTCCAGGGCCTCGCACCGCTGCTGCAGCTCTGCAGCCTTGGGGAGCCCCGCCTCGGGGTGCAGCGTGCTGGCTTCCCAGCCCCCCACCTCGCTCTGGCTCAGGAAGTGGCCCCCTGCCCCAGAGAAGGGCTTGGCCTCCAGGAGGCCGCCCAGCAGCATGGCCAAGTGCTCCCGGAGCCAGTGGGCCTCATGTTGCTGCTGCTTCTCGCTCTCCACCTGCAGACGGAAGCGGGGGGCTCAGCCCTGACCCAGAGCCCCGCGGACAGGCTACAAGGTGAGGCAGGGCGGGGACACCTCCCCATCATTCACCTGCCTGCATGTCACCTGTCGCTACCTGGAGTCGCTACCTTCCAAAACACAGACCGTCCTAGTAACTTCTCTGCTAGTATTCAACGTAACAGGGAGGAGCACACGCGTGTAAGACGTTGCCCGAGCAGAGAGGAGACCTGTAAAGCTAACCTTTCCCCAAGTCGTCAATATTCTTTATCACACGCTTCTGAGTTTCTCCTAAACTTCACAACAAATGAAAAAAAATTTTTTTAGGGGCACCTGTGGGGGCTCAGTGGGTTAAGCCTCTGCCTTCAGCTCAGGTCATGATCCTGGGGTCCTGGGATCGAGCCCCGCATCGGGCTCTTTGCTCAGCGGGGAGCCTGCTTCCCCCTCTCTCTGCCTGCCTCTCTGCCTCCTTGTGATCTCTCTCTGTCAAATAAATAGATGAAATCTTAAAAAAAAAAAAAAATTTTTTTTTAATTTTTTAAATTTTTATTTATTTGAGAGAAAAAAAAAAGAGAGAGAGGGAGGAAGAGAAAGCACAGAAGGAGAACGAGACTCCCCGCTGAGCAGAGAGCCCGATGTGGGGCTCCATCCCAGGACCCTGAGATCATGACCTGAGCCGAAGGCAGAGGCTTCACCAACTAAGTCACCCAGATGTTCCCAAATTTTAAAATGTTACACACTCTCAGGGGCGTCTGGGTGGCTCAGTTGGTTAAGGCCTGACTCCTAGTTTCGGCTCAGGTCCAATCTCAGGGTTGTGAGATCAAGTCCTGAGTCGGGCTCTGCGCTCAACTCGGAGTCTGCTTGACAGTCTCTCTCTCCCTTGGCCCCTCCCCACTGGCACAGGCCTGCATGTGGCTCTCTCTCAAATCAATCTTTTAAAAAATAAAAATAGGGGTGCCTGGATGGCTCCGTCAATAAGTGTCTGCCTTTGGCTCAGGTCACGATCCCAGGGTCCTGGGACTGAGCCCCACATCAGGCTCCCTGCTTAGCGGGGAGTCTGCCTCTCCCTCTCCCACCCCCTCTGCTTGTGTTCCTGCTCTTGCTGTCTCTCTCTCTCTCTGTCAAATAAATAAATAAAATATTTTTAAATAATAAAAATGAAAACGTTAGACGCTCTCAAGACATCAAAAGTAGAAAGCAACAAACACAGTCCACTAGACACGGTGCCCAGAGAGCACGTCCCAAGTGGCGCTGGGACACGCGGTCCCCTGGCGGTCTACGGGTGGGCGTGGGGGCAGCACGTGCATAACACGGGGCTGGGGGCTTGAGGTCAGGGTCAGAGCAACGAGCCCAACACCGCCTTCAGCCTCGGGGTGCGTTTGGCTCCACTGGCTAGAAAGCCTGCAGCTGGCGCACTCTGGGCCCACAAGCAGGCCGCCAGCAGCGCCCACGGGGGGGACCACCACCTGTACCACATCGCCAAACGCAAAGAACGGTGGGAGGGGCCGTTCTTGTGGGCCACACCTGAGACCAGGTATCCAGGCTCCAGATGACAGCAGCCCTGCGACTACCGCCACAGAAGGCCTGCCAGGGGGTCTGCGGGCAGCAGCACGCCAGCCGTGCCCCAGGCCCTCCAAGAGCCGGGGCTGCACCTCCCACCCGGGGACACAGCAGTCGGGGAAAGGTAGAGGCCATGCAGAAGCCTGAACGAGCGGCACAGACGCCGACGGGTCACGGTCCTGGGGTGGGAATGTGCGCCAGGACAGCCAGGCCAGTGACCCACCAGGGTCACACAGGCCACCGAGACAGGGGAGGCAGGTGGGGTCCCGGACCTGTCTGCAGGAAGCATGGACCTCCCCGGGTGGACCGGACAAGGCGCAGGAGACAAGGGGAAGGCCCACAATGACTGCTGGGCTTTGGCTGGCACCAGTGGGTGACACAAACTGGTCATTTTGGGCAGGTTGGGAGGGTTGGGGTGGGGGGCCCCAGAGTGCAGCTGAGGCCTGAGATGCCCACGAGGTATCAGGGAGGTACAAAGCCCGGGGCAGTTTCAGCAAAGGGAGGTGGTCAGAGGTAGGGCCCTGAGAGAGCACGAGGACAAGTGGACGGAGCAGAGCCCGAGCGGAGGCCGGGACAGCTGAGGGCCGAGGAGGCAGCAGGGGAGGTGGGAGGGAGACCAGGAGGCCAGGCCGGAGGCCGAGCAAGGACTGCGTTGGGGAAGAGCACGCGCAGGGCGCTTCCGCGGGGTCCCCTTTTGGGATACAGGGAGTTGCCGCAGGCCTGGCCCCAGCGGACCCATGGCCAGTGGGACTCACCAACTCAGGGCAGCCGACGACATGGAACCTGCACGGGGCCCGGCACTTGCCGCACGCCCTGACATGGTCCTGGAACTAGAAGGAAGGACGCCGTGAGTGCCTTTCCTTTCCCCTCCCTGCCTGGCCTCTTCAGTCTCATACCGAACAAACTGACAGCCCAGTCGGAGAGCCGAAGGCACACACGGGCACACGCGCACACGCACGCACACACACGCACACGTGCAGCTTGCGGGCGTCAACAGAGGGAGGTGTGCGGAGGGGAGTGTGCAGCCTGAGGATCTGCACCATGGCCAGCGTCAGAGCACCCGCAGCGGCCCGGTCCTGCACTCAGGCCTCAGCGCCGCGTGCTGTCTGAGGCCCGGGGCCTTGGGAGAAGGGAGGGACGGCCTGACCAGCGCTGAGACTCCCACCACTGACCCAGCGTGGCGCTGGTGCACGACCACACTGCCCAGCAGAACAGACGGGAGAACCCAGAAAGAGAGCGACTGCTTGTGTGCCGGCCACGGAGCCAGCAGCCGGCCAAGACGGGGGTGGATGCAGCTCTCTGAGGTGGGCAAGGCCAAGGGGCAGCCATGGGACTCCTTAAGAATGGTCTGTCTGCCTCCATCCTCTGGGGGCCTAGAATGACAATCAGGGCTCCGAATGCCAAATGGAAACAGACAAAACACCAAACTAAGTAAAAGGACAAGGTACTGCGATCCAAGCTACCCGACGGAGTTCTGGAAACAGATAAAAGAACTAAGATTCTGTCCCCACTGCAGGAGACGGGCAGGCATCCCCAGGGGTCCCAGTCCCCAGTAGGAGAAATGCAGGTGAGCCTAACCAAAAGGCCCGATGAATTCGTGATTTGAGAACCACAAACAGAAACCCCCGGGACGGTCTTTCTGAGCTGTCGCAGGGCGTCACCCCACCCGCTGCTGGGGCCGGGACCTGGGCTCTGACCTGCCAGCACACTTGCCCTGGTTCTCACTCGGGACCCACGCTACCGTTTTACCCACGTACGCGACCGCAATCTCAGAGACTGGTAAGCGGAGAGACGGACGGCGGCGCACCCCCGGGAGCCTGACCGCGGGGCCCGCGAGCGCCAGAGGAGCCGGAGGCCGGCCGCCAGCACACCGTCACTGCTGGTGTGCGCAGCGCAGGGGCTGCGTCCGGGCGACAGCACCAGCGCGCCCCCGGGCCGAGATCAGCAGGTACCAAGATGCCCCTGCGGCAGGGCGGGCGCGGACCCGGAATCGGGCGGGAATCGTAACCGCCACAGCCCGTCCAAGCCCACAACGTGGCCTCTCTTAGAACAGAGCAGCGAGGGGCTCCGGCGTGGCTCGGTGGCTCTGGGTTTCAGCTCGGGTCATGACTTTGGGGTCCTGAGCTCAGGCCCCACGTCGTACTCCCTGCTCAGCGTGGAGTCTGCTTGTCCCCCTGCCTCTGCCCCTCACCCCGCCCTGCCCCGCGCTCACGCTCTCTCTCAAGTAAATGAGATTAAAAACAAGCAGGGGCGCGTGGGGGGTCAGTGGGTTAAGCGTCTGCCTTCGGCTCAGGTCGTGATCCCAGCGTCCTGGGATCAAGCCCCACATCGGGCTCCTTGCTTCCAGGGAACCTGCTTCTCCCTCTGCCTCTGCCTGCCTCTCTGCCTGCCTGTGCTCGCTCTTGCTCCTCTCTCCTGACAAATAAATAAATAAAATCTTAAAAAAAACAAAAACAAAAACAAAACAAAACAGAACAAGCAAAAGCAGAGTCCCCGCCCCGGCCACTGAGGTATTCTAGACCTAGACGGAAAGCGGCTCCGGGGGAGGCTCTGGGCCAGGGTCCCAGGCGCGTGTCCTCTCTCAGGCTGGGTCACTTCCACCTCCGCGTGACAACACAGCGGCCCACAGGTGACCCAACGCTCTCACCACAAGCCGACACTTCCCCCTCGGGGCCGGGTCAGAGCCCCACACCACGGGCACGAACGCACCCCCCCCGCCCCGGTCCCGGGAAGCCGCTTACTTTCTCCCGTGAGATCTTCTTCTTGCCGCAGCCGTCGCAAGTCAAGGGGAACTTGGGACAGACTTCGTGATGCGCCTGAAAGACAGCAGTCAGGGGCCAGAGCGCGCGTGAGGTCACCCGTGCCATCTCGTGGTCTCACTCTGGGGCAGCAGCTCCTGAGACCCCCAACAGGGTGGGTCCTGCAGGCGCTCAGAAGCACCGGAGGTCAGAGCCGCCTCCTCATCTGGCAGCTCCAGGGCACCACGGGAAGGACAAGCCACCAGTGGTGACTCGGGGGGACAGTGCTGCCGGTCACCCGAAACCGGGCCACAGAGGGGGCTAGTGGCCTCTCTGGCCCCGAGGAGCAAGGCCAGCAGGACGGGCCACGGCCCTGCAAGGGGCGGGAACGCCTCCGGGAGGCCCCCCACGGCGCCCCAATGCAGTCTGGCCCTCAGGAGGCCTCCACACAGATGGCTCCAGACGAGGGGACTGAGGAACACAGCAGGGGACCCTTGGGGACGCCATCGGCCAACCCTGCAGCCCCGTTGTTTCAACAAATAGGCGGAAAAGACAAGAAAGACACCCCCAGAGCGCCATTACAGATGAAAAGACCTTGTAGACACGTCATCGAGAAGCAGTGAGGGAACAGATGCCACAGACGTCACTAAACGTGGGCACCGAGTGAGGCAGGGACGGCAGGGAGTCGCCAGTAAGACCCAGAAATGAGAGCAATGCGCACAGGTCTCCAGAGACTCAAGAATTTTGAGAGAGAATGACACAAAGCCTGGGACCCACGGGGTAAGCGTGGGGATCCCGACACGGCCTGGCACGTGCGGACACGGACACGGGTGGGTGAGGGCGGCGTGGGCCTTGCACTGCCGCTGTGTGTGTGCACCTGCTACGCTAAAACAGCTTTTTAAAGCACGTCAGCTCTGCCTTCATCCCCAACCCAGGTCCCCACCCAGAACCTTCTACCTCTGGCTGGGAGGGAAGAGCCGGGGGCACGCAGCCGAAGCGCCAAACTGGCCACAGCGGCAGAGGGCGCGGCTCAGCGGTGTGGTGACGGCCCCACGGGGCCAGGCACCCTCACCTTCATGTCCGCCCAGCAGCAGGGTGCCCGGCAGTGCCGGCAGCTGAGGCTTCTCTCCGGGCACTCGTGCTCTGAGTGACGCTCCTTCTCCCCAAGGCGGACCAGGCCTTTGCACGCCGGGCACTCGGTCAACGTGAACGGGCAGCGTCCTTCATGGCAGCTCTGGCAACAAAGGCAGCAAAGTGTCAACAGGGTGCACAGGGGACACTACAGGCCGCCGTCACCGGGCCCCATGTGCGTACGGAGACGGCCACTCTGCTGAGGGCCAGTGGGACCTGCGCCGACCCCACAAGTGCCAGATGAGGGGTGCCGCCCCGCGTGCCCCAATCTCATCCGCTGCAGGACCTGTGCTCCAGGTCAGAGGCGAGGAGGACTCAAGTCTAGCTGTTGACACCCTGCCCACGTGATACCCCACAACATTCCTCCCTGGGGATGCTCCGGAGTGACACTCGGGGACAAGAGGACCACTGTCCAGATAGCGAGAGGGGCCACTGAGGGCAGAGACGGCGTGGGGTACAGAGAGCAGGGACAGAGGGAGGGCACTCCACAGGGTGGCAGAGCCCAGGCCCCAGGCGGAGGGCCTAGAGCAGGGCCGGTTCTAAGTGGACAAAAGGCCCAGGAGTGACGGGAGTCTATGTGCTGGGAGGACAGGCCACGCAGCCAGACTGAGCAGAGAAGGACCGGGAGCCCCGAACTCGTGCCAAGTCCCTCTCTGACAGCCCACACAGGCGGCATGGACGGGGAGGGTGTGTGGTGACCAAGGGAGGCCGGGCCCAGCCTGGGGCCCTCCAGCCGCCTGCACCTGGGAGGAACGTGCGGGGAGGTGCGGCGGAGGTGGAGGGAGGAGGGCGGGCAGGCGCTGCCCCTCTGGAGCCACAGAAACACGCGGGCGGGCGCGGGAACCCGGCTGAACCTCAGCTGCCAGCTTTCCTGAGCGTGAGCAGGACACTGTGGGACGGGGCTCGGTGCCAAAGGTAGGGAAGGGCAGCGGCAAGGACCCGAAGCCTGTCCCAGGCCGGCCCTGCAGGACCCGGAGCCCACGGTCCCACACAGCCTGCAGGTCCGTGGCAAGTCTGCCAGGACGGGGAACGGCAGAGGGGCACAGGGCAGAGGAACGGGGAGCTCCAGGTTTGTTTGCTGTCAAGTGTTTCTATCGTGGTAAACCATACAGGACATAAAGTTGACCATCTTAACTGCTTTTAAGGGCGCCAAACACATTCACACTATGGGGCACTATCCCCTCCATCTGTCCGCAGAACAAGGTCATCGTCTCACGCTGGACTCTGTCCCACTGAACCCTGTGCCCGGCCCCACCCGGCCCCCGACCCCCCGCGTCTGTGGGTCCGAAGCCTCCGTCCTCCAGCGAGTTTCCACTCACACACAGAATTGGTCCTTCTGTGCCGGGATGACCTCACTCAGCACCACGTAAGAAGTTTTAGGCAGGACACACTAGGGCACACTGGGGATGACGAGGAGCCTGCTAGGGAAGGAGGCGAGGTCACCGTGAGAGGAAAGTTCTGGACTGGTCCAGAGCAGGAGGAAGCCGTCCACCGTGGGCTCAGCATCTGCACAGAGCTCTGGGCTGGGGCAGCCATGGGGCGCGATGCCCTCCAGAGGAACTGGGTCTTCAGGGCTTCCCCCGCAAGCTTGGTCGTGGCGCATTCGAAAGCAGCAGGGAGGGCCTCAGATGTGCTGTTCCCGGGCGGGGAACATGCTGGCCGTGTCTCCAACCTGTGCCACAGGCTTGGCTGTTGAGGCAAAAGCCCAGCACTTCCAGAGGGAGCAGAAGCCACGGGTGAACTCCAAGGACATGTCTGGTGGGGCCCACTACCCGCCCACGGGGACACAGTCCAGACCCAACGCCACACTCCCAGCAGGCCTCCCTGTTAGCCACCGCGGCCCAACCGGGCACCGCACAGGCTGCCATGCTGTAGGAAGGCCGCACACCAGGCTGGCCGGCCAGGACACCACACGCCGCACGACGGCCCAGCAGAGGGCCAGCCCCACGCTGTCACCGCAGCCCGGCTCCCTGCCACTCCCTGCTGACGTGGCCTGGCCCCCGCAACCCACCTGCACTGCAGCAGAGCCCACCTTCGCCGAACCCCCAGGATCCCCAGGGCTGCGGCAGACGGACACCATGCAGGACCCCGTGACCCAACGGTAGGCAGCGTCTGGGCTACGCCGACCTCGTAACAGTCACAACGCACCCGGGAGGAGTCCCAGAAGTGATCACGGCTCACGAGACGGAATACGGTACCCGCAGACGGGCTGCTCGGAGTTAGTTAAGGACGCTGACCACACGGCGGGACACCTGGGGATCGCTGCGGGGGGGCCCCCGAGGCAGCACAGAGCGAGCTGGCACCAGCGAGACGGGCAAGGGGGCACAGCCCTCTGCTGACTGCCATCCACAGCGGGTCCGACCTCAGACACCTGCACGCCTGTCACCCCAGGACCGCCTCGGAGCAGGCGCGGGGCGCCCCGCCCTCGCGGGATCAGAGAGATGCACACTCTGGAGGAATCGGTATTTATTCAAGCAGAATTCCAGCTGTCTCCGCGAGCAGCGCTGTGCTGCCTCAGAATTCGCTGGGACGTGTTGGGGGACGGAGCACGCCTGCCCCGGCCTCGCCTTTCAACTGTGGCCTCCGGTGACCTGTGTCCCTCTCTGGCGCTTCTGCAGAGAGCCTTTCCCCGCCCGGCCAGGCCCTCCTGCGCCGCCACCACAGGCCCGCGCCCACTCGGGGCCACCTTTGGCACTTGGCAGGTGCTGTGCAAACGCCTCTGACCCGAACTGGAGGTTTAAGTCACTGCCTTCTTAGAAAACATCAGACATTGCTGCAAAGGAAAATCTCAAAGGCTAACCAGGAATTTCCGAACAGCTCAGCCGCGGCACCAGCATTTCACAATGCCACCACGAGTTTGAGCTCCGCTAAGGGCAGCCAGGTTGGCTCGGAGTGGAGGGCGGGTGTGCACGGAGGCCTTGATCTCGCTCAGGCCTGTGACGTTCACAGCCAAGGACAGGTTTTACCAAAGGACCAGGCCTAGTGTCCCAGAGCAGCGCCCGCCCTCCCACATGACCAAACCCACCCTCTCAGGGACTTTCCGGGGCTCTCCGGGCCAGCCAGGGACTTTCCAGCCTACATGCCTGCAGGGCCGTGGCCGAGCCCACAGGCTGGCTGCGGTCCCTGGCCCAAGGCCCACGAAGCCACCACCCGCCTGCACTATGGGCCTGGAGGCAGCAGAAACCAGCCTCTCAGACTGGAAGGTGGGGGTGATTCCACCTGTGCCCAAGGCGTCTCTGGGTCCCTGCAGAAGGCAGCACATCTCCCGTGCCTACTCCCTACGCCCCACAGAGCCTCCTATACCCACCCAAGCCCCAGAGCCTGCTCAGGCTCTCCACCCTCCCAGGAGAGACCCACAGACCCACGGCCTCCTCTCTGGACACCCCCAGGCAGTCGGAGCTGCCTCTTCTGCTGAGCAGAACCTCTGCCTGCATGGCACAGCCCGGGGGCCTCTGGGTCTCAGGCCTGGGAGTCTGGGAGGCACCAGATAGGGCGTGGGGGGCCCAGAGCTGCTCCACTTCTAAGACCCAGGTGCCCGCCGGATGGAAAGTGCATATCTTAGCCTGCCCCACCAGAGCTTCCTCCCTAGACACGGCCAAGCTGCTCTTCTGGAAACACACAGCTTACAGCCCGGAGACCAGGGAGTCTGACTGGTCAAGGGAACAAGGGAAGAGGCACCTGGGGGGGCTCAGTGGGTTAAAGCCTCTGCCTTTGGCTCAGATCATGGTCCCAGGGTCCTGGGATCAAGTCCGGCATCGGGCTCTCTGCTCAGCAGGGAACCTGCTTCCTCCTCTCTCTCTCTGCCTGCCTCTCCCCCTACCTGTGATCTCTGTCAAATAAATAAATAAAATCTTTAGAACAAAAGAAAACAAGGGAATTTCGGCACACAGGCCAGGAGCAGGAAGGGAGAAGCCCGCTAGGAGCTCAGGTCCCACTTCCAGCCCTAACGGGCCCTCCACCACCATCACGACAGTGCCCAGTGTCCACCCTATGACAGGGGCTATCCCAGGGCCTGGGGCAGGAGCGTGCCTGAGCTTTGGCGAGCCAGGGTTCCAAACCAACAGCCCATCCAGCCTTGCCAACAGGGCTGCCCACAGCGAGAGGCCAACCCGCCACTCTCCACGACTCTTGGCCTCCCGCCCTGGTGGCCGCCCCATCCCCTCCTGCCTCTCTGGGTGTCACTGCTCTGGGGCCCTCGCAGGAGCGGCTCCCACAGGACTAGCCCTTTAAGACGGGCTCACGTCGCTGAGCACAATGGCCTCTGAGTCCACCCATGTTAGGGTTTCCCTCCTTCCTCTGTGTGGCTGGATAGTGGTCCATGGTGCGGATGGACCAAATACAGTGTGTCTCCTCCTCAGGCGAAGGACACCGGGCTACCATGCCGTCTGCGTACGGGCGCCCATCAGAGCCGCGCTAGTTACAAAGCAGCGACAGCCACACGAGCGAGCCACGGCGGCTGCGGCGGTCTGCCCTCCAGCTGCCACGCACGCCGACACGGGGACGCAAGCCAGCCCTGCCCTGTCACTGGCCAGGGCCTCTCTGCGGCCACAGACCGAACATGCAGGATCCTCCTGCCACTCCCAACGTCCACGCGATTCTAAGTAAGAAAGCCCTTGTCTGAAAACACCCAGAAAGATCCCACCAAGCAAAAAAGCTCCTTTCCTGCACGTTCCGGGAGATGTGGCCATGGTGCCCTCAGAGCCAGCACGACATCTGCCACACGCTGTCCCCTCGCGGCCACCCCGCCATGGCATCCTGCCGAGCGGACAACTGGGCCCAGCCACAAAAATCTTGCCCCGAGGCACGACCCCCGTGTGTCCCCGCGTTTGGACGGCGAGCAGCCACGGGCTCCCTGTGCAGGCTCCGCACGACTGCTCTGGGGGCGGGGTTCGGGCTCGGAGGCCGTGCCGGCGCAGGGGGCACCCACCTCATACTCTTTAAGGGTCCCCTTCCAGGTGCAGCCGTCACTGGGACAGACAGCCGGCAGGCTCTCCACCTCCCTGCGCGCAGCGTTGTCTGGGAAAGCCTGAGGAAAGCATTCGGAGGGTCAGGCCTCCTCCTCGCAGCTGCCCGCCGCTGACCCCGCCCCCGAGACCGTGAGGCTCCCAGACCGAGGCCCAGGCCCGAGACGCCTCTGGCGCGGCCGCTCCCAGCTCTGGACGTGACCGTGGCTGGGAGGGCCGCATCCCAGCGGTTCCGGCACCACGCGGCCCTCGGGGGTGTTAGAAAAACACCAGAACGTTTTCTGTTCGTTTTTTGCTTGAAGACTTTTCACTTACCGAACCGCTTTCCAAAATAGAGACGCCTTCCTCATATATGCCCTCGTGAACGCAGGCGGCGCAGTTCTGAGGCCCGGAGCTAGCGAGGAAAGGGGAAGGCCGGCCGTCACACCGGACGCGGAGGGCGCGGGCGCCTCGGGCCAAGCGCCAGTCCCCGCTGCGCCCTGGCCTTCTGGCCCGGCCCTCGCCCCTCGTGAGCTTGCACGCGGGCTCCGCGCTGAAGATCTCTGAGCTGGGGGATGACCCGCACCCTCCCACCACGAGACCGCCTCCCCTGCAGACACAGGGGCTCTCGGCGCCCACGGGCCACTTGGAGCGGCCGCCGGGGGCTCCTGCGTACGTGTCCATCCCCTGGAGCGGCGCACCCCGTGCAAACGCCCGAGACAGTCGCGGGCCAGTGAGCGGTCCTGCGCCCACGTGACCCACAGGAGGTGGCCGGAACGGTGTGTATGTCACTCCCCGCGGCCACAGTGCCCAGACACCGTGCAGCCCCGCCTCCCCGGCTCTGGACTTCACGCTGCCGCGAGCCCGCGCCTCTGCCCTCAGGGACAGCCCCGGAGCACACGTGCGGGCATCGCCTGCCGTACCTGAGGATGCTGGTCAGACAGGAGGAGCAGTAGCGGTGGCCGCACTGTGCCTGGAAAGGCCTGCGCAGCACGTTCCTGCAGGCCGAGCACAGGTACTTGTCCTCCGGCTTGGTCCCCAGGAGGGTCTTGGAGAAGCCGGGCTGCAGCAGGTCTAGGGAGCCGGGAGGGGTCGCGCCGGCTGCAGCCATGAGAGCCGCGCACCGCCGCGCCCTGTGGAAGAACAGAGAGCAGGTCACGGGGGGGGGGGGGGGGGGTCCTCAGACGGGCCCCAACTGCGGGGCCACAGCCCCTGCCCGGCAGTGAGGGGTCTGGGCTGAATGGCGGTGGAGGGCGGAGGAGCGGCACCCAGCACTCTGGAGGAACCGGGAGCCGCCAGCCCAACCGACGCACACAAGGCCGAGGCTCAGCACGCCCACCCGGAGCCTCCACACCCACCGGCCGCCCTCAAGGTCACCCGGCCCACTCTGCTGTGACCCATGGGCAGAGCGCACACCAGATGCCACCTTCCCGCCAACACCGGCCATCCTCAGTCCTTGATGCCTGTGCCTTCCTCACTAGCCCAAACTTCCGACAGTCAGCCGGCAGGAAATCCTGACCTGCCCGTGCTCGGTCCGAGGCAGCAGCCAGGAGGCGGCCACTCTAGACGTCGGCCTCTCCAATGTCACCCCCGAGAGGAGGCATGCAGCCCGCCTGGCACCACTGCTCTGCTCTCCAGCCACCGTCACCAGGGTCCCTCTCATTTGGGAGCTGCCCTTTGCTATCCCCCAGGCCTTGGCAAGGCCACTGGGGCAAGGCAACCAGGACGCACGAGCTGGACAGGGGACAGGCTTCCACGGCCTTCTGAGCCCTTGCACGGAACACACTGTTCAGCGTCCAGTATTTCAAAATCAACTGGCCCCACCAACCCCGAGAAAAGGACAAGGACCCAGCAACCCGAGCATGAATCAGTGTTCACTCCGAGCTGCCCAGCCCCGCCGCCAACGCTCCAAACAGCTTCCTTCCCCAAATGCCCCTGGACACACACCCCTGTGTCTTCTCCCGCATGTGCAAGGGGAGCACGACAACTTTCAAACTAGAATGTTCTGAAAGGATAGGCCTCTTGCCTACGCCTGTAAGTCTGTCTTCGTTGTCCTGAGCCGTCCGGACAGCACAGGAAGCAGCGACAGTGTGTCCCTGTCTCCCGTCTACTAGGCAAACCCCCTTCCAATGAAGGCTTCTGGATCTGTCAGGCCTGCCCGGGCTGGCAAGCCAGAACACACAGGTTCTAGCTCTATAACCCGCCATTACTCCTCCAACCACTGGACAGACGGGGGTGGGGGGTGGTGCCCACGGCCGCTCAGCAGGACAGCAAGAGCCCCTCTCGCTGGTCGTCACACGCCGTCAGCACGTGTGGGCGTGTCTGGGCCCCCACACCATCCGTCAGTCCCTTTGACGACTAGGGGATGTCATTCTCTCCAGCCGTCAGGACACAGACGCGTAGGCACTCGAAGGTACCATCAAAAGGCCCTCTGGTGGAAAAGCTAACCCAAGAGCCTGAGAGCTCACGGGCGCATGCACGGTGCTGGCCAGGGCGACCGAGGTGGGAGGACGTCCTCAGCCCGCAGTCTTCAAGGCCACGTTTGCAGGACAAGCACTGACCGAGCAAAGGATTTGTCCACGTGCGCTTACTCTCAGGGGAGACACCCTGCGCGTCCCGCCGTTCTTCGGGGCACGCTATGAAACCAATTTCACGACCCATCAATGATCTGAAAGTCACTGCTCTATGGACTACGTGAGACGGAGACTTTTACCTTTAAGTAACGCCAACCACAGCAACGAGACACGCTTCACGCCTGTTTCACGTCCAACTCGTTAAGTGAAACAGAACGCACAAGAAGGACTCCACCCTCACAAGCGTGTTTCACACGGACGGGAAAAAGTAAGAGAGAAACAAACCCCATCGTGACAGGGTACAAGGGCTACGGTGACGCTTTCCTCTCTTTAAAACTGCACGGAGCCGCCTCCCTCAGCGCCCGGGAGTCGCGGGCGTTCCATCTGCTGGAAGCCGGGCCCCGCTTTCTGGCCAACTGAACTCACTGCACTAATCCATCAAAGGACTCCCGTGAGCTCTAGAAGAACCACACGAATGGCCTCCTTTCTGAGTGATGAGGAAGGTAAAAGGCCATGACACGCAGCCAGGCCTCCATGACCTCACCAACACGGCCTGCTCAGTGGTCACAGCTGGCAGACACGGTGGCGCTCTGTGCTTCTGCTCTGAACGTGGAGAAGTGGCCCTGGAGAGCCCGAGGAGCCCGGCCACACCTCGCACTGGCCCGGGGTCCCAGCACCGCCCATGCTGTGCCTGCAGGGTTCCCAGCTTCCGTCCCTAAACGTGTTGTTCAAATCTCATTCGTAAACACATCTGAACTTTTGAGAACTGCAATGAAACACATCATGAAAACTCAAAAGCGTTGTTCCAAAATGTGACACTTTGAGGGGTGCCTGGGTGGCTCAGTGGGTTAGGCGTCTGCCTTCGGCTCAGGTCACGATCCCAGGGTCCTGGAATCGAGTCCCACATCAGGCTCCCTGCTCTCCCTCTGCCTGCGGCTCCCCCTGACAAACAAATTAAAAAAAAGAAAAAGTAACACTTTGAAGGCCGTCACCACGTTAAGTCCCGCTGCTGTGCTGCGATGCTTGCCTCAGCCCCAGAAGAAGACTTCCCTGTCTCTGACCCTGAACCTCAGAACGTCTAGGTGGTCTGCCCACACCCACCCATCTGAAATGACGCAGGCCTGGGGGCCTCCCTGGATGAGCAGTGTGGCCGCCACACGGACACAGGCGCCCGGGCGGGGGGCAGGCCAGCCAGCGACTGCGTGCAGGAGTCAGCAGCACCCCAACCTAGAGCCCCAACACCCTACTGGTCCCGTCAAGCTTCCAAATCCTCTTCCGGGGAAGTCGGCTATGAACCACGCCCATTAGCAGTGACTTTCGGGAAGGCGGGAACAAGCCCTCCGACTCCGCCTGTCCTGGATTTCACACTCACTCGTTCCCCCAAATCAGGCTTCAGACACGAATGCACGAAGTTCCTACAACGAACAGATTTGTGTTTTGTTAAAAGGGCATTTCTAGGGGCACCTGGGGGGCCCAGTGGGTTAAAGCCTCTGCTTTCGGCTCAGGTCATGATCTCAGGGTCCTGGGTCTCTGGTCAGTGGGGAGCCTGCTTCCCCCTCTCTCTGCCTGCCTCTCTGCCTGCTTGTGATCTCTGTCAAGTAAATAAATAAAATCTTTAAAAAAAAAAAAAAAAAAGAGCATTTCTACCAGACACAAAACAGTACTTCCAGAACGTTCCAGCTACCCAAAGCTTGACCCTGGGACAGCAGAAGCCGGGAGGCAATCCCCTTGGGCGGCAAGGGGCTGTAACGTGCCAGATACTCCCTCCTCTTCCCTGTTCCTGGCACAAAGCTCCTAAAACCCCTGGGATTTCCTGAGCCACAGGGACAGGGGGGCCTCTCTGTTATTCATAAGCCCCTTGTACACCCACCCCCGCCCAAGGCCAGGGAGGGGGGAGGGGCTGGAGCCTGACCTCATCACCAACGACCAATAATTTAATCAATCCTGCTCTCGTGACAGAGCCCCCAGAATGCCCTGAAGAGTGAGGCTCAGAGCTCCTGGGCTGGGGACGGTCACGGTGCTGAGAGGCGGTGTGCTGGAGAGCATGGAAGCTCGTGTCCCCGCCCCATACCTCACCCTGTGCGTCTCTCCCATCTACGATTTCCTGGAATCCGTGTTTGCGGGAGTTTCCTGAGCCACTCCAGAAACCACTGAGCCCACGGATGGGGTCCCAGGAACCACACATTTGGTGTCAGAAGGACCATGAGTAGAAAAACAGCCATTTTCCATTCAGGGGGTCAGTGCCTCCACACCAACCAACGGGAGCAAGAGGGAGCCTCTCGGGGCGCCAGAAGTGCCCGTACACATGGGTGAGCGCGCACCTCGCCGTTACCTTAGGGCTCACACATTTTGTCGCACATGTACCTCAACCTCAAAAAAAGTTTTTTAAAAGATGGAATTTCTATTCCCAAAGAATCAAAGAGGGCCTTCTTGAGTCCCTAATAAATCCCTAATCCTCTCCAAAATGACCTTGTCTCGTAATATTGAAAATGGCAGAGCAACCTGAAAACCAGGTTCTGACCTGGAAGAAGCCCCCCAGAGAGGGGGGCATCCAAGCCCTGGATAAGCTCAGGTCTTGCCTCGGTGCGGAGCACAAGGACCCAGGGAAAGGGGCGTCCCTGTGAGAAACTGCCGGCTGAGCTGGAGGAAACAGGGCAGTTGGCCCCACCGTCCCAGCCTGGGACATGAGCACAGGGCAGTGGTGCAGGTCCCCCCCGACCCCGAAGGACATGCTCTCTCCTTCCGACAACCAGGCGCCACCCAAACTCCTAACAGATGAGACACGGGGGTGCCTGGCTGCCGGGCAGGAAGGGGGGACATCACCATGCCGCCAGCAGACACACGGGTTCAACCCTCAGCCGGTGACACCCTGAATGCCAGGGACCCAGCTCTCCAAGTTCACATCCCCACTGACAGCTCCATTTTGTACGACACCAGGATTCCACGTCCCACTTCACCTGCTCGCACCCAGGTCCCAGGCCGGCCGAGAAGCCCGCCGAGGCAGTGCTCAAGAGCTCCCATCAGCAGGGGAGCCCAAACCCCCCCCCGCCCCGGACTGGAAATCCAGTGTAAAATTATAAGTTTCTACTGAAGTTCACCTTTTTCCAGGCTCAAGTACTGCCAGAGAGCAGCCTGGTACCAACTTTACGGCCAACTCCTGCTCCTACTACAGCATCAGCATCGCGAGCCAACGCCGTGCGGGCGCTTCTGGTCCAGGCGTGTGCTCACGTGTCTTCACGCAACCGCCACCCTGAAGCTCAGCGTCTGTGATTCAAGGCCGGGGCTCTCAGCAGGGACAGGGTGATCCGTCGGTCATGGTGCAGCGACTCTCCAGTCCTCCTGGCCCAGGTGACTGCCCTGCTCCCCTGCCCCACCCCCTGACCTCTAGGAGTCAGTGCCCGCACTTCCCCCTGCCCCCCTCAACAGCTGGGCCCCCACCTCAGCCAAGAAGCACCCCCCTCAGCTGCTGCAGCCACATTCTCCGAGACCGCTCTCTCTCACCCACCCACCGTGAGCGTGTTAGTGAATCCCGCAGCACCCCCCACCCCCGCAAACACCGGGAATCAGAGCACACTGCTACGGCCAGACCCTGGCCGCCACCACCGTGACCGGCCCTCCGGGCAGCCAGAGGGGCCTGCCCCGTGGTTCCACCCAGCGCCCTGCCATCCGAGGGCTGGGCTTTATCGACAAGGCCTTCCCTCTCAGCGGTCAGGAAACCGCACTGCACAGGCCGGTCTTTTCTAGGACACAAGCTAGGCACCAGCAGGTAGGAACTGGGAGGGCAGGAGCGGGGACACAGGCCATGTCTCCCAGACTCGCCGCTCCTCCATGGACTTCTCTGCCCATTAGTCCCGCCTTTCCTCCACACCAATCCAAATGGGGCACCTCAATCCTTGATCCCGCACGAGCCAGCCCTGCTGAGGCTCCCCTATTCTACCCCCTACCCCCAGCCCTGCTGAGTACTCGCCTTCCTAAGCCACAACGGGTCACGAGACCCCGGGCTCCACTGCCCCCAGGTCCCCACCGGGAATGCGGCCTCAAGCCTGTTCCTGTGCAGACCCTTGACGGTTTCTGTGGAGTCTGCCTCTTACATGCCCCTCCTGGGCTCAGACCCTCTGTCCAGGGGTGGGAGACTGTGGTGACACCGTGACATGTCCTCCCTGTGGACACAAGGGCCAGGCCCTTGAGAGAGCGGTCCTCACTCCTCTCCACAAGGGGGCAGGCCCAGTGCACGGAGAACGGCACCCCAAGCACAGGCCTGGACTCCAGCGCGCAGTGAAGACAGGTGCGCTCCCCATTCCTGGCATCACGCGTGCAGTCTGCGGGTGACTCTTCCCGGATTTTCTTCTCTAGACCTGCTGGCCCTCGCCTCTCCACATCTGTGGCGTCCTGCTGGTGCACCGACCACGCCGGTGGGAGGGCGGGCGGGAATTTCCCACAGATCCGACTCTCAAAACACGTGCCGAAAAGGCCTTCATCTTCCTGGAGACAATGGTTTCTCCAGGAACAAGTGACCACCGCTGAGTCCTGTGCTCTAGTCCCCAAATTACAAGCACAGCTACAACCCACTCCTTCAGGTCCCCAATGAAATGGCACCTGCATTTACCTCCCCAGGAAGTTTAAAACCCACTTGAGAGAACCCCCAGCTGAAAGCCCCCTCCGCTCGGAGCCCCCCACGAGGGAGCCAGCAGGGCAGTGCAGCAGCGAGGCACACACACAGCCTTCATTCCGTCCCTCCCACCGCACCCGTCTTCACAGGCTCCTGCCCTGCGCCATGCCTGGTGCTGAGGACACTGAGGCAGGGGCGGGCTGGGACCACACAGCACAATGGGGCCACAGGACACAGATTTGTGATGCTGCAGGGCACCAGAAGGATACATGGTGCAGACTAGGCATGTCGGGAAGCACCTGCAGCCAAAAGGGCTAGACCAGGAGCGCCCCGGGGTGGGGGGATGCGGACTCTTGCTTTTGACTCAGGTCATGATCTGAGGATTGCCGGATCGACTGAGCCCTGTGTCAGGCTCTGACAGCGGGGAGTCTGCTGGAGACTCTCCTTCTGCCCCCCGCGCTCCACACCGTCACTCTCTCAAATAAATAAACATTACAAAAAAAAAAAAAAAAAAAAGGCCTGCACAGAGCCCCTAAGCGCCAGTGCATGCCTTCAGGAGCCAGGGCCTCAGGGGCTGGGCTTTATTGTGGGAACCAAGCACCCAGAGAGAGGGGCTGCCCAGATGCGTGGGGTGGAGAAGCCACGGCCAGAAGCAGCGAGGGCCTCTGGGGCTTGCGGAGGGCTGAAGCGAAGCCGCACTGCACTTGCCCGGCCAACACCACGAGGCTGGTTGAGACAGCCACCTAAACCCCCACTGAGCGGACACAGGCCACGGCCCACCCAGCCCCAGCCCCCGGTGAGCTGCCGGGCTCCACGCAGGGCGTCAGCTCTCCCGAGCTGCTGTCCTGGGCTCTCCACTGCCATGGACACCCGAACAGGCTGCTCCAAGGCTGCTCCAAGTCGGCCCACGGCAGGATCCGGACCCCAGGGCCCAAGGCCATCACCGCGTCCTCACCGCCCACCTCGGGACGCTCACCTGGCTCCCACCGACACACGTGACACCCCACCTGCACTGAGGGACAGCAGGATGCCTCAGGGCTGGGACAGATGGGACCAGGGCTGGGAGGAGTCCCAGGACGAGCCCCAGGACGTCGCAGGTGATCCGGAACCGCAGGGACGCACAGCTCTCTAACAGCCCAGGGCCCTGAGGGTACTCGCTCTCCCTCCCGGTGTTCTTCATCCCGGTTCCCCCCTCCGGCTGCCGGGCGGTCAGGACACGAGCACGACACGCACGACCTCGGAACGCGGTCCAAGCGCTCCCTGCTCCCCGCGGGCTGCGGGTGCCGTCGGGGAGCCGTCGGGGGGCGCGAACACACCGGCGCTCAGGAGCACTGCGGCCCAAGGAAGAAGGACGGGCCGCTCGCCGACTCCCCCCGCGCCCCGCTCGGCGCCCAGCCCGCGGGTGCTCGAGGGTCCAGGCCACGCCACCGACCCAGAGGGGCCTCCAGGCCCCGCAGGAGCTCGGTGGGGGCGGGGCACCCGAGGGGCACAGAAGGGCAAGGGCGCGCGGGGGCGGGAACCGGGGCGGCCAGGCGCGCCCCGCGAGCGCAGGGCCGGGTCCCTGCAACAGGTCAGCAGCCCCGCCGGGGGCCGGGTCAGGGGCGGGGGGCGCACGGGCCCACCGGCGGCTTCCGGGCAGCCGCGCCAGGCGGCGGGGGGCGTGCGGCGTGCCGCCCCCGGGCCACGACCCCTTGCGCACCCCGGCCGGAGCCGCCGTGGGCGCCCGCGGGCGTTCGCGAACTTTCCTGCGCCGGCCGCGCTCCGACTTTCGGTTTCCGGGCGGCCCAGCTCCGAGAAACCCCCTCGGGCCCGCGGGGCGGCGACCCTGCGCGCCGGCCCCGACTCCCCGGCTCCGCGCGCGCCCGCCGCCCCGGCCCCCGCCGCCCCCGCGACCCGCGACCCCCGACCCGCGACCCCCGACCCCCACAGCGCCACTCACCAACGGTCGCCGCGCGCCCGGAACTGCGCGCCCGCCCAGCCGCCGCCGCCGCTGCGGACCCGCCCCCCGAGCCAGCCTGACTGACGGGCGCAGGGGCCTACCGGGAGCGCCCAGCGAGCCGCAGCAGGCGCCGATTGGCCAGGTCTCGCCCCCGCCCTCCGTCTCGGCCCGCCCCCCCGACGGACTGACGCCAGACCCTATCAGGAGCGCGCCGGAGGCCGCAGCGGGCGCCGATTGGCTGGAGCCGCCGCGACCGGAGCACTTAAGTTGAGCCCCGGGTCGGTCCCCGCAGTTGTTCGGCTGCTGCGGGCGGCTCCGCGGGGTCCTCGCGCGGCGGGCGGCGGGCCTCCTGCGGGCAGCCCTGGTGGGCGCCTCCGCTCCCGGGAGCCGGGCTCGTGGGCGCCGCGGCAGCGCCTGCCCCTCCCCGGAGCGTGGCCCAGCACAGGCCCCAGCGGGCGTTAGGCGTGCGGAGAGTCTGCGGAGCCCCGCGCTCGTACGCAGCAGGACGGACCGCGGTCCCCCTGTCCCGAAGTCCCGCCGGGAATGTTCAAATGCCGCGGATTTGCACCTTTTAACGTGATTTTAAGTGGGGGGTTACTTGTGCGAATCTTTTGACCAATCGAAGCCGAAGACGCACGACCCAGCGCCCGCAGACCCAAGAACCGCGGCGGGCACAGGAAGGGAGCTGAGCGCGGACCCCGTCGCTGCCCCTGCGTGTGTGACCCGAGGCCAGGCTGCTCTGGACCTGCCAGAGGAAACCATCTCCCCCTGCGCACGGTTCTGCTGAGCACCTAAGAGAATCCCGTCTCAGCTCGTACCAGGGCTCGGGGTTGGCAGCTGCTCCCTGCGTTTCTTTTTAAAGATTTAATTTATTTATTTGACAGACGGAGATCACAGGTCGGCAGAGAGGCAGGCAGAGAGTGGGGAAGCAGATTCCCTGCTAAGCAGAGACCCAGGACCCTGAGATCATGACCCGAGCAGAAGGCAGAGGCTTTAACCCACTGAGCCCCCCAGGCGCCCCTGCTCCCTGCATTTTGCAGGAAGAGAAATGAAAACTCAGAGAGGTGAGAGTCTTTACCCCATGTCACCTGGCACGTTCAGCACCCCACTCTGAGGGGATCATCTGAGCAACGGGAACACTTGGGGAGGGAACGAATGGAAGAACACGCGCGCCCTGGTGACTCGGTGGTTGAGCGTCTGCCTTCGGCTCGGGTCATGATCCCAGGGTCTGGGATGGAGCCCCACTGCAGGCTCTCTGCCTCTCTGTTGGGTGGGGAGTCTGCTTCTCCCTCTCCCTACCACATCACCTGCTTGTGCGCACGCACTCTCCCTCTCTCTGTCCAATAAATAAATTCTTTAAAACAAAACAAACCCAAAAAAGAGGCAGGCTTTGCAGCGTTGTGATGTAAGGGCTCTGCGCTTGGTCCGCAAGTGCTGACATGGTGCGTCAACACTACTCGGTCTGGAGTCTGAATGCCCCTTTCCAAACCACGTCCTCAGACTCACCCACTAGGCCACCCTGCCTCTGTTTGAACTCAGGCGGTGGCTCCACGAACTTCGGGGCTGAGTTTGCCACAAGCACCTCCCCAGGCCAACTTACAGGTTCGGTGAGGTTTCGTCCAAATCCCGAAACTAACTGAGTTCCTCCCAGCATCTGGGATGCCAAGGCTGTCCTGGGAACGCACCCACAGCTGGGAAGGAAATGGTTCTTGTTACAAAGAGGAGGTTCACCAGCAGCAGTGTCCCTCCCCACCCCTTCCTTCAGGGTGAAATCAGGAAGCTGTCTGCCTATCTTCTGTGGTGGCTCCCAGAAAGTGTCAGACCCCGCTCTTCCAAGATCAGGGACCGTGTGGCCACCTCGGCCTGGCCCCGAGTCCAGAAGAGATTTCTCTGGCAACGTTCCTGCCTCCTGGTCGGGCTGCCACTTGTAGACCTCAGCCACTGCAGGGCTGGGCCAATCTTAAAGGACCTGCCAGTGGTTTCAGCAGGAAAATGCTCTTTGACTTTGCTGTTTCCAAGGATTTTTCACACACACACATTTTAAAAAATTTGATTCTGATGACACGCCTCTGAGGCATGCAGAGCTGATAAAGGGAGAGGACGCCCCAGCCTCGCCCAGACTGGGAAGTGGCCCACCCGCCCCCACGGCCCGCTCAGCCCGGGTGACACCTCGGTCCTGGCTGGCTGGAAAGGGGTGACTCACTCTGGTCGTCAGGCAGCTCAGGGGATTCCCACTCAGGTTCCTTCCTGCCAAAAAGAAAGCAAAACTCCACCCAAGGCAGCTGCAGTGGGAGGGCCTGGGGAGGGCCTGGGGCAGCCCCGAGCAGACTGGGAGGGCCCACCTCGTGCTCCCACTGAAGGCTGGGGTCCAGAGGCAGCAGAGGGCCGCTGTCCTGGGCCTCCGCGCACCCCTGCCCCGAGAGAGGCATGGACCTGGCTGCACGTTGGGGTCCAACTGCGGCCGACACCGGGTCTGCGGCCTCCCACATCCGCTCTTCCTGAGGCCCGATAGCTCTCGAGGGCCTGCAGTCTGTCCCCACCCGTTCTGTTTCCCCTTCCCAGAGTGTCACCTGTGCCCCAGGGAGGCTTCCCAATGCCTGCTGCCCCTCCTCTCTCACCAGGGCATCCCACCCTCTTCAGAGGCCCTGTCCTCTTATCCTTTCCTCCCTCAGGCAGCCGCTGGCACACAGAGCCTGAGGCAGGAAAGCTGACCCCTCCGCCCCGCTCAGGACCCCGGACACAGGATGCCCCTCATGTGCCCAGTTCTGTCCCTGCAGGAGGGACCCCTGCTCGGCAGAGTTTGCCCCGCGTGGACGGGCTCACTCAGCCCCCGCAGCCCGGCTCTGGACCTAACCGCCCAGCCCTCTCCTCCGCTCAATTCTCAGATCTGTGAAGGTGAGCCTGGGCCCGCAGCTTCTGAAGGAAGCTGGTTTTGCTCTCACTGTGCGGTCATCTGACAGCGCCTTTCCAGAAGGCCTGCCAAGGGGGGCTCCCCCGCCCACAAAGTGGCGGGAAAGCCAGCCCTCCCCCAGGGCAACCCCCTCAAAAATGAGAAACACACAAGGCTCCGAGGTCCTGTGGCTGACTTGTCAGCAGCCAGCGCTGGGACAGGCTCATCCTGGGGGCGTCCCAGAACTGCAGTGAGGAGGATGCCAGCCCCCCCCCCCACAAAGGTGTTTTGAAGGGCCAGCCTGGAGCTGGCCCCAGCCATGGGAGCCTGTGCTGGACGCTGCTGGTGGAGAAGGCATGGTGGTGACCAACACGCATGGGACACAGCGTGCTCTGCCAGCAGACATGGACCACCATCTCCATGGCCATTCGTACTCTGTGGACTTGGAGAGATGCGCAGAAAGTCCTAACAGTGGTGAGGAGAGAAGAGGAAGGGACATGTTCACTATACACCCTCCCCACCTGATGTTATAACTGATTGAAAAACATTTGTGTTTTAGGCAACAGAAGCTCACTTCAGAAGCTCTGGAAAACAACAGGAAAGTACCACGAAGAAAGCAAAGATCACCCCAAATTCCCCCACCCAGAAGCAGCTCGTTCCCTACTCCATTTAACACTCTCCTTCCTTCAGCCAACCTCAGAACGCAAATGCCGCACCATACCCCAAAGCCAAAGGCCCAGGCGACAACCTCACATGCAGAATTAAAAAATGCCCAGGCTCAGGGCAGCTGGGTGGCTCAGTCGGTGGAGCATGTGACTCTTGATCTTGGGGTTGTGCGTTTGAGACCCATGTTGGGTGTAGAGATATCTAAAGAAAAATGCCCAGGCCATCCCTAGCCTCTGCCCACCAGGCAGACCTGGCCCCGGGGCCTTTGCACCAGCCAGACCCTCCCATGGACCAGCTCCCTGCCTCTCCCAGGTACTTGGCATCTGCCTGGGGCTTCTGGAGGTCCTCAGGTCTCCAAATAAAGATGAGTCTCTCCCCTGGCGGCCTTGTGTTAAGAGGGTTCCCTTTCCCGTGCCCCATGTGACTACAGTCAGTGCTGAGTTTCCTCCCCCAGATGTGGGTCCCTGGAGGTCGGTGGTCGCTTTGGCCTCATTCGGGGCTCAGTTCCTGGCTTGTTCTTGTTGGATAGCTGAAGGCATGGTCGGTAACGGCCGGACGGAGCGCAGGTCCCAGGGGCCACCTGCGGCGCTAAACCGCACTGCCCCGGTCCTCGCCCTCCTCGTCCCGCCCACGCGGGCGCCGCGCCGGTCTGCGCTCGCCGCCTGCCGGCCTCCGCCGGAACTGCCGCCGGGCCGGGAGCCCCGCGCACCTGCTCTCCGCGGGGGCTTTGCGGGCACCGCCTCGCTTCACACCGGCCAGCCGTGCGTGCACAGCTTCTCTCACACCCGGACCCGCCAAGGCGAGCGCTTGGCCAAGGCCCCCAGCCCGGCGTCTGGGAGGCTCCAAGTGTCCCTCCGGGCCTCTCTCCGCCCTGCCACGCGGGCTAGCCTGGGCCCCCGCCGCTGCCTCCGCCCTGGGGCTCGAACCCTGGTCCCGGACTCAGCCTGCTTGGGCCTGGCGGGCACCCCCGCCGCTGGCCCTCCCGCCTGTCCGCCGGCCCTCCTTGCTTCCCCGCCCCGGGCCACACCCATCAGCACCCCCGCTCGGCCCGCGGCCTCCCTTCTCTCCCTGTTGCCCCGCCGCCCTCCTGCGGAGCCTGACAGGGGCTGAAGCGAGTCGCTCCCCGGTGCGCCGTCTTGCGGCCCCTGCTCCCTCCCGGGGTCACAGCCCTGCCTTCTCCCGCACACGGGCCTCCCCAGTCCTCACTAACGGCTGGCTGGCTGGGTCCTTCTCAGTGCCCCCTCCACACCACCACGCGTGTTCAGGGAGGACAGTGGTCGGAAGACAAAGCAGTAAAAATGTGCTTTGTCTGAACTTCACGTACACGGTTGTGCCAGCAAAAAAGAAAGCAAATACAGTCAACAGAAAGTATAAACAAGGAAAAAATGATGGATTAAAACTTTCTTTACTTTGTTGTATTTTCTCAAAAACAAGGGAATACTTATACCAACACAAGTTTTTCCACAGTAGTGAGTGTTAGGGCCCAATCTCTGTTTTTGAGGCTCAACGTCTGCAAATTTGACAACGGTTTTGTCGTGATCGATCCTTTTCTCCTTGTCACATTCAGTACACAGCCAGCCACATGTGCCATCTATTTCTGCCCATTGTTGGTCAAAGGACACTTTTTATTAAACTGAATTCTGGTAATTTCACGCAAAGCCACGGACTAGGGATGACCTTATGAAAGATACATTTGGCAGGGGTCCCAGAGATGCAGCTTTCACTGCGTTCTAGAATTGTGCTTCCGCCCGTGTCTCCGTAAACACAGCCCGTCCTCCTGGCTTTCAGACATCTCGGCAGCTGGAAAGTCACTCAGACGCTGTCACCACATGGATGTGGTCTCTCTCTCTCTCTCTCTCTCTTTTTTTAAGATTTTTATTTATTGGGGCGCCTGGGTGGCTCAGTGGGTTAAAGCCTCTGCCTTCAGCTCAGGTCATGATCCCAGGGTCCTGGGTTGGGCTCCCTGCTGGGCGGGGAGCCTGCTTCCTCCTCTCTCTGCCTGTCTCTCTGCCTACTTGTGATCTCTCTGTCTGTCAAATAAATAAATAAAATCTTTTAAAAAAAAGATTTTTATTTATTTGACAGACAGAGAGATCACAAGTGACAGGGGTACCTGGGAGTGGAAGCTGACAAGAGAGAAGATGTTATAAAAAAAAAAAATAGCACAAGAGAATATCTGCAAACCAAAGGGCATTATTTTCTAAACTCTGAAGGCCCAAAGTGCTGAGCAAATGATTGGGGTAGAAAACCACATCATGAAATTCTACCCCTATTCATAAGAGCTAATGGGGGAAGCAGCCAGTGCCCGTGGGTGGACAGATGGACAGAACGAGGGCTGTACAGGCAATGGAATAGTGTCCCCCACAGTAAGGAAGGAGGGTCTGACACCTGTTCTGAGACCTGTGAGCCTTGAGGACACTGCTACGAGAGCCAGTCACAACAGGGCAAATACTGAAGGATTCCACTTGCTGGAATCGCAGAAGGTAGAATGGTGGGTGCCGAGGGCTTGTGGGGGGGTGGGGGGCATGCAGGATGAGAAGTTAGCGAAGGGGGACAGAGCTTCAGGTCTACAAAACGAAGTCATGGCATTGATGGATAGGGACGGTTTCCCAACAGCACAAGTATATCTAATACTAAGCTGTACGCTCAAAATGGTGAAGATGGTAACTTCATGTTAATTGTATTTGACTACAGTAAAAAAAGATATTTTAGGGGGGGAGGGGCTCGCACAAAGGCTGGACTGCCAGGAGGGGGAATCACAGAAACACCTTAGCGTCTGTCTGCCCCTAACTGTGAATAGTCCTGAGATGTGTGAATAATCCTTCCTTCTTGAGGTGTGCAGACTCTCACATTCATGACATTTTGCTAGATGGTTTTTAGTTGGTAACACTTAGTGCTAGTTTTTCACTAGGGATACAATGTTTAAACTTTATATTAGAAATGCAGAAACCGCTCAGATTTTTGCCTTCCAGAAGGCATCAGAATTGTTTGCTCGTCTCTGTGTATGAAGGTAAATGGGTAACACTGGTAGACTGCTTTTTTTTTTTTTTAAGATTTTATTTATTTGACAGAGATCACAAGTAGGCAGAGAGACAGGCAGAGAGAGAGGAGGAAGCAGGCTCCCCGCTGAGCAGGGAGCCCGATGCGGGGCTCGATCCCAGGACCCTGGGATCATGACCTGAGCCGAAGGCAGAGGCTTAACCCACTGAGCCACCCAGGCGCCCCACCGGTAGACTGCTTACTGCAAACGATTCGGGCAGAGGGGTCATTAACGTGACTGGCGTGGCACCCCTGGAGGGAATATGGACGCTCCTAGAGCTGGTTCTCCTGACACCTGCTACAGCTGCATGCCTGAGGCTACTCGTCCCGGGACGCTGAGGAAATGGGAAGCACCCAGAGCCAGGAGAGGGTGTGCACAGGTAAGCATAGGTGTTGGGGGTGGGTACAGACACCTGCATCGCCCGTGTCCTGCTCAGAGAGGGCGCCACAAGGACAGAGGCACTGGAAGTCTTTGCAGCCTCAGGCCTGGCATCCTGACCAAAGGCTAGATGGCAGACCCCCCGCACAGACAGAGGACACGGAGGTCTAGGTAATTGTTCTCTGGGTCTGAGCCAAGCAGGGCAGTTGCAACATTACGGAGCTGATGCAACGTCTCCTGCTGAGATTCCAGCAGTGGGTTCACATGGCCAAATGTCAGCGAAGCTCCTGGACTTATTTTAACCACCATTAGTTAAGACCACAGCCTCTTTTCACGTGGACTGTTTCTTCGTCCCTCTTTCTGGCCGATCACAAGCGCTTTTGGGACCCCATAGGGCAACCTTGAGTGGGGATGTGCTTAGCTGCGGTTTATGGGATGTTTTATGATGCTCAGTCTTGCCTGCCTTTCCTGGGTTGGGTGGTCTTCTGTGGCTGCCAATTACCCCCTGCACAGCATAAGCACGTGGACGTGAGGAAGACACAAGATTTGTGGTGTGAATCAGAAATCAGTCTGCGGATTGGGAGCGGAGGACTTGGTTCTCCCCAACAGCAGGGTAAACCAGAAGCCGTCTCCTCTGATAAGTAGTTCCATAACCAGTAGGTACGACGTAATATACCGTTCGCCTTTCTTCTGTCTGGGCGCGGACTGCACTCATCAGACTTCTATCCGTGGAGCATCATCCTGGAGGAGCGTCTGTGCGGAGCCCCAGGTGTCACCCAAACCAACGTCAGGACCAGCGTTGGATACAGATCCTACCAAGCGCCCTGGGGAAGTGTCTGAGCAGTCCTGGTTTTTCACAGAACAGTTCCGCAAAGTCATGACGTGGCGTCCAAGGAGCATGCGACGCACTTGTAAATTCACACGAGTGTTATTTTTTTCTCAAATTCTGTGATGCCTGTGGTGCGGGTCAGACCTTCTGTCTATCCGTTACCGCGAAGGGCTGTCCACTACTGTAGGGGAAAGGGAGGCGCGTTTCGAAGGTCACACGAGCTACACACGCTCCGGAAGAATACTGACTTTTGTAACGAACCTTATTTTTACGGTTTTACCTGTGTTTTTAGCCGTTCCAAGTGCACAGGCTTGAGGCCCGCCCCAGCCCCGCTGCCGCACGGACCCGACGGCAGGGACCCGACTGCAGGGCGCACGCGGGGCGGCCGCACAGAACACGCACCCTGCGTCCGAGTCCACGGCAGCTCCCCCGCAGCCCCCTCTGCACCGGCCGCGGCTCCGGGGGTCCCGTCCTCCCGGCGCGCCCCCAAGCACCGGCCCCTCCCACCCGCACCCTCTCCCTTGCACGGCCGCACCGCACCCCTCCTCCTCTCCCCGCGCCCCCTCTCCCCTCGGCGCCCCGCACCCCCTCCGAGGCCCCCGCTCCGCTGCGGGGCTCCCCGCTCCCCCACCGCCCGCTCGCCCGCCCCTCGGCGCCCGGACAGCGCACGGCCCCGACGTCTCCCGCCCCACGTCGCGCGCCGCCCGCCGCCCGCGGGGACGAGCCGGGCGCGGATTGGGCGGGAGCCGCGGGAAGTGCCCGCCCCCCCGGGCCGCCGGCCAATGGGGAGGCGGGGGCGGGTCGGCGGCCGGCGCCGGAAGCGGCCGAGCGACGAGGGGACGTCGCGTCGCCGGGTCTCCAGCAGCTGCCGCGGAGCCGCCGGACGGACCGCCGGACCTGCCCGCCAGCCATGGCCGAGAGCGACTGGGACACGGTGACGGTGCTGCGCAAGAAGGGCCCCACGGCCGCCCAGGCCAAGTCCAAGCAGGTGCGGCGCCGGGCGGGCCTCGGGACTCAGGGCGGCCGGGCGGAGGACGCGGGGCGGGGCCGGGGCGCGGGGCGGGAGGTGCGGGTGCGGGCGGGCGGGGCCGGGCCGGGGACGAGGCTGGGGACCGGGGCTGCGTGGGCCAGGACTAGGCTGGGGGGACCAGCCAGGGCCGGGGGTGAGGGCATGGCGCCCGGGATGGGAGGCCGGAGACCGGGGCAGGGAAGATGGCCGGGCGGAGACGGTGTGCGACAGAGGTCGGGTGGGGGAAAGGGCCAGGGGCCAGGGAGAAGGGAGGGCCTGGGCGCAGAGCGTAGGAGGGCCGGTGGGGTGGTGGGAGGACAGGGGGAGGACAGGGGTGGGGGCGTGGACCGCTGGGCCCGGGAGGGCTGTGGAAGGGTCCAGCAGTGTTTGGGGCCAGTGATGCGTGCGTGGTGGGGAGGCCCAGGTAAGGCCCCAGGTGGTGGAGGCTCTGAATGCGGCCGGGGTGGGCTTGTGGCCAGTGTCAGCGGGGATGGGGTGAGCAGGGGCCCAGGGGAGGGGGAGTACCCCCAGAGGGACTGGGGTGCAGATAGGGGGCGGGGCCGTCTTGGTGCACGCAGGGTCTCCTCTGCCAGTGTTTGGCCCGCCCAAGGCTGGCTGTGGAGCGTCACTGAGGTCTGTTTTGGGATGCAGGCAGCCCCTGTCCCTGCACCGAGGTGGCCTAGAGACCCAGGGCACAGGTGGACTCTGCTTCTGGGTCACTGGAGCGAAGGTGACAGGCTCTGAGAGGGAGAGAAGGTTCCTAGCTTGGCTTATCCACCCACAGTTCACGTGTGAGTCCAACGCAAGTGTGGAGGGGCTAGTCATTGCCCCTCTGCTAAGTGTCTACCCTTGGGGGGCCTTGGGCCTATACCCACCTGCCCGGTCTGGGCCCGGATTAGCTGCAGCCCCAGGAACTGGCATTCCCTGACCTGCCCTGAGTTGCTCGCTTGCGGGGTCAGAACCAAACCCACTGTCCTTTTTCCCCGAGGAAACTTAGTACGAGCTAGCAGTCACGTGGACACGTGTTGGAAGTGTCTCTGAACGTGCCACCGCTGTCTCGGCCCGTGGCCTCTGTGAGGCGTTCCAGTCGGGAAGTACGTCTTCCTAACATTTGGCGGGTGGAGGTCACAGGGTGTTGGTCTTGCTGGCGACGTTCGGGGGCGTGGGCCGTGGCTCTCGTGTTAGGAGTCGGAGTGGCCGGGGAGTCTGATGCCGGCCAGCTCCGGGTGTCCCTTGCTGCTTCTGCGGAAGATCGGTCGTCAGCTCGTGGTACCGGAGGGCGGAGGGTTTTGTGTGCTGAGCTTGGGCCTTCGACTCGGCCTTGCTTGTCTGGCTTGGACAGAGCTTAAGGACACGAGCTGTGGGCCAGGTCGCCTGAGCTGCACAGGCCCTGGACGTCCACAGCGGACTGACCGGCCCACAGCAGCCGGCGCTGGTGTCTGCAGATCGGATTTTGACCGGAAACTGTCCGCGTTTTTAGGCCATCTTGGCGGCTCAGAGACGAGGAGAGGATGTGGAGACTTCCAAGAAATGTGAGTTGTGTGCTTCCTCACCAAACGCGGGGTGCTCTCGGGTGCTCTCTGCCCCAGGCATCAGCACACCTGCCATGCCCCCGGGGTGTTGGGACAGCTGCGGGGGGCTGGAGGTGGGCTGGGGTCTTAGCAGAGCAGCGGTGCAGGGTGTAGTCAGGCGAGAACTCACACAAGGTTCTGCGCCCCATGCTCTTAAGCCCGTGGGGTTCCCTGTGTTTTGGTGCCTGGCTTCCCAGGTCACTGTGGCACAGGCCGCCTGTGGGCTTGCTTCCTGTTCTGAAGTGGCTTTGTTGGGGGTTCGTGGCAAACCCTGTGCTGTGCTTTTGCCTCGTGCCGGTGCAGGGGCCGCCGGCCAGAACAGACAGCACTCAATCACCAAGAACACGGCCAAGCTGGACCGGGAGACCGAGGAGCTGCACCACGATCGCGTGACCCTGGAGGTGGGCAAGGTGATCCAGCAGGGCCGGCAGAGCAAGGGGCTGACACAGAAGGACTTGGCCACGGTGAGCATGGCAGGGCCCTTTCTCCCAGGCTGCGGCTGGGCAGGAGGGAGGTCGGTGGTCAGAACGCACTGCCACACGGCTGGGCGCGGCTCTCAGTGGCGCTTGGCCCTGGGAGCCCCTGGGGAAGCTGTATCGGGCCAGCTGTCATCTTCCTATTGAATGTGGCATGGCTTCCATCGTGTGCAGACCCCGGGGCCTCTGAGGGCGGGCACCTAGGAAGGCCCTTGGCCCACGTGTTGCCATGGAAGGTGGTGCTCGTGGCGACTCCCTTGGCTGTGTGCTCATTTTGTGACCTGCTGTTGTTGGAGTTGTCACGTGCAAAATCCGTCTCTTTAGAAAATCAATGAGAAGCCGCAGGTCATCGCAGACTACGAGAGTGGACGGGCCATTCCTAATAACCAGGTTCTGGGCAAAATCGAGAGAGCTATCGGTGAGTGTCCTTTGGTCCTTTATCGGGTCCCTGCTGCTGCCTGACCAGGTACAGGGCAGCTGCCAAGCACAGGAAGGCCCCCGAGGCTGCCGAATTCTCCAGACCCTTAAGAAATTCCCAAGTTTGTTGTCTGAGTGTCGTCTGCGCGCCGAGCCCCGGCTTTCACGTTTCCTCTACCCCTGCTTTGTTGCTGGTCAGCGTCCTCTGGGCCTGTGGAGAGAAGGCTCAGTGGCCACCCCGTGGTGTCAGTGTGGCACCGAGCATGTGGAGCTCCCAGAGCACTGGAGCCCTAGTTCTGGGAGGGGACAGCTGCCCTCTACCCTGGAAGGTTAGCAGGCGCTCGGACTGTGGGCTGAGCCCAGCCGGGACTGGAGGGGGTGGTCCTTGGCCTCCTTGCTCTCTCCGGCTCCTTCCTGTGGAGGAGGGGGGCTGGTGCTCAAGGGTAGGGTGGGTGCTGCTGCCACCTTGGGGGGTGATGGCTGGGAGCGCTGTGCCGCTGTCCTGCCTCTCGGGTCCTGGAGTGGCCGTCGCGGCGGTGAGTGGGCCAATGGCTCTTTCAGGCCTCAAGCTCCGGGGGAAGGACATCGGGAAGCCGATTGAGAAGGGGCCAAGGGCGAAATGAACACAAAGCCTCGAAATCAGTGCGTTCCGGCTGATCTTGTCTGGCTGGTTCCCCTTGACCACCAGCGCCAGCGTGGGTCTCTTCACGTGGCCGAGCGGAACGCGGGGCGTCAGCCCTGCCCAGGAACTCCCTCTCCCCATACCGCTGTCAAACAAAACCTTGCAAAGTATTGCTTCTCCTGATCTTTTTTCCTTCTCATCCCCAGTGTCTGCCCGGTCTTGGGGTGACTCCCCGGGGGGCTCTGAGTGGGACCACCTCACGCTGGCGGGGGCTGTGGGGTGGGGTGACCCGATGGGAAGAGCAGATGCTGTCTCCAGTCTGGCCTTCAGAGAAGCCAATAAACGATGGTTGTGCTTCCTGTTGGTGGAGAGTCGGTGCTGTCTAGTGTGGTCTGCCACGGCGTCAGTGCACCACTTTGCCCAGAGCGTAGGAAGACACGGGTTTCATGACATGCCGTGTTGGCGAGGGGTGATGCCTGAGGACCTTGAAGGTCACTCTGCAGCGCTGTTTCCTTGTCACCCTTTGCTGGGACACTTTGTGGGCATTGCCTTGGGGACCTGTGTGCTCCCCTGGCTTGGGCTCTCCAGTGGCCTGGGATGGCAAGGCAGGGGAGCCTTCCTGCAGGTAGGAGGAGAGCACCTGGCTGTGTGGGTGCCCAGGGGGACCCTTCCTGGGTTGGAAAGATTCTGCTCTGTTTTATTAGGGAGGGTATGTGGCACACCAGGGGCTCTGACAGCTCAGAGACGGGGGTGGCCTTCCTTCTCAGAGCCTGTGAGGAGAGCAGGAACCCCAGCTTGGCCTGCCAGTAACCTCAGCGGCATCACAGGGCACCGAGTGACATGTGCTTTGAGACACATCATTTTGGGGACCACTTCAACTTGACCATGGGATGGCAGACATGGGGGCCCTTATGACACAGGACCTCTACCGTGGGACAGTGGACGTGAGACCTTTATTTAGAATCGTGGACACAGCAGAACATCGCCCCACCACCCAGACCCACTCTACGCCCCCTTATACCCGGTTAAGCGTTTGCTCCTCGGTCCATCGCCTGCACTGTGGGGGTCTCTCCCTGTCCTAAGTCAGATGCAGAATCACCCAGCAAGGCAGGGACAGGGCTCGGGTCAGGATCCCATTGGCTGGGCCGGGCCACCTGAGTGTTGAGGTGCCTGCTGGGCCTGGGGCAGGGGCAGGGGCTTATCAGGGTGTACTGTGTCTGTCTCTGTGCCTCTTGCCCTGGGTCCTGTCTGGTGTGGTCACCGAGTCCCTGAGATGTGTGGGAGGCACCCCCAAGCACATCCTTTCAGCTGCGGAGCCCTGGGAGCCCTCTTTGCTGCTGACACAGAAGGAGGCACGGACCTCAGCCAATAAGTGGGGGCTGCCCTCACAGGCGAGGGCATTTATTGTTGGGGTGAGGACAGTCCCCAGGCATGTGGGTGGCAGTCTCTGTGCAGGGTGACAGCCTGGGGGCTCCAGGGATCCTGGGGGAGAGGCAGGTGTTATTCCCTGGACAGGGCTGCGGTCGGGGTGGGTGTGCTTGTCTGGGGAGCCAGTCTCTGGGCCATCTACTAGGGGTCGGTGAGCGAAGCCGGCAGGGTAACATGATCCTAGATGGAAGGAGAGGAGCCTCTGAGTGGGGGATGTATACACCCCCGGCTGGGCAGGCCAGGCCAGGAGGACTTCCCCGCAGTCTCCCTGCCCGCTGGCCTCACCAGGGGAGCCTACCGCATTGAAGACGATGTTGTCGAAGCCCGGGGCCACGGCTGCTGTCTCGGCCTGGGAGGGGTAGCTCCCCTTTTTCTGCAACCAGCGCCATCCCCCAAGTCCAGTCAGCACCAGGACGATGAGCACGAGGAGGGCGCTGCCAATGATGGTTGGCACCGACGCGGCCAGCGCTGTGTCCCCTGTGGGCCGTGGGCATGTGAGCCCTGGGACTCAAGCCCTGCCCATCAGCCCTACCCCGACAGCTGAGGACACGTGGGATGGCCCGTCCTTGAGGCCCCAGTAGGCTGGAGGGGGGCACCAGGCTGAGGCCAGGGACCTGGCAGGTAGCTGGACCCGCCCCTTTGTCAGCTGTCAAGACAGCAAGAGCTCCACAAGCTGCTGCTGGTCTCTGGCAGGATGGGGCACCTGCTCCAGGGTCTGCGCAGCGCCCGCCCCCTCCGCGGGAGTGGGGGCGTGCAGTGCCGGTCCAAGAAGGGGACGCAGACCTGGCTGGCCTCCCGAGGGACCAAGGACCAGGGTGGCCCAGCTTAGAAGGGGAGGAGATGGGCGCCTGCATGGCTTGGTGACGTGTGGAGTCTTACTTCAGCTCAGATCACGGTCTCACCCTGCTCGCCCTCCCTGCTCGGGGAGTCAGCTTGAACGACCCTCCTCCGCCCCTCCCCCTGCCTGCCCGCTCTCGCACAGGAGCCTTCTCTCTCAGCACGTGAATAAATCTTTTAAAAAGGGAGTGGACAGAGGGGGAGAGAGGGAATGGTGCGGGGCCGATCTTGGTGACTTTCCTGGCCTCTCGGTCTGGAAGCCGGGCCACTGGCAACCACGTGGGCCATGAGCCGCTGTGCCTGACGGGGGCCCTGAACGCGAGCAGAGCTGGCGGACCTGGGCAGGGCTCACCTTGGCTAGATGTGGGCCGCTGGCAGGGCTGCCCGGCCAGATACTCCACGTCGTCCAGCGCGATGGGCCCCAGGGCCGGCTGGCCGCTTAGTGTGGCTTCAAACACGATCTGATGGGGGAGGGAGAAGAGGTTGCGTGGGCGAGAGGAGGCTGGTCCTGCCCAGGCCTCTGGGATCTCCAGGCACAGGGGCCACCAGGCCTCACCTGGAACTCCTCGGCACTGACCACCTCCACGTGGCCTTCCAGCCACTGGTGCCGCCGGTGTGCGCCGGCGCTCCACACGGTCAGCTGGCCCCGCTCGCTGTTCAGGATCACCCTCAGCTCCCCCTTGTCTGCAAGTGGGGGTCAGGGCAGGTCAGCGCCGCTCCTGGCCCCGGCTCTTCCTGCCACCCAGGCGCTGGCGGCCCAGCCACACTCACAGAAGTGCTCCGGAAAACCCACGTGGTACCAGAATCGGAGGCAGGAGGACTCGGTGGCGGGCAGAGGCTGGCTGCGCAGCCAGGCCGCCCGGCCCCCTGGGCCCAGCACACCGGTTTCAAAGAGAACAAAGTGGCCTGGAAATGAGAGAGGGCAGGGCTCCGGGCTGGCTGACGGGATGGCGTGGACCCCACCGACTGTGATGGGAGCCTGGACCGGCTAGGCTCGTTGGCCCACGGTGGGGTGGGGCGTGGGCCTCTTCCGCATCTCAGACCCACCTGCTTCTGTGCCCAGAGTGTGGTCCACGGGGGGCTGGGGGTACCGGGAGGGCGTAGCCCCACTGCTCCAGTCCCAGCTAAACCCTCCCAGGCTAGGCCAGGGCAGATGGCTCCAGCCGCACAGGCCGACCTCGAAGTCACAGGAAGCTGCGAGAGACCTAGGCAGGTCAGCAGGGCGGCCCCTGTTTCCCCTCTTGGGTCCAGGGCCGGGCCAGGCGTCTTGGGGTTGGTATGCAGCAGGTGCGAGGGCCGGGCAGCGGGGGTGCTCCCACCTGGCCGGGGGCAGGGCCCATCCTGGAGCAGCAGGTCGTCTAGTGCGATGTAGGACCGCTCCACACCAGCGGCGACCGCCTCAAATACCACCTGCACGGGCATGGTGGGGGGGTCGCCTCCGGGGTCCAGACCGCCCTCGAAGGGGAGAAGGCCCCCTGCCCCCCACACTTACCCTCCAGGCTCTCTCAGCCTGCACGTCCACACTTCCCAGGCGCCAGGCAAAGCCCCCGTGGGCACTGAGGCTGAGCACCTGCTGCCTCCCGGCCTCCTCCACGTGGACCTGCAGGGTGCCTGCCGCAGCACATGGCCAGCCCGGTCAGCAGCTGCCACAAGGAACAGCCCGTTGGGGGCTCCTGGGCAGCCCCTGCCACCCCTCACCTGGGTTTCTGAGGCTCAGGTGGTACCAGAAGGTCAGGCAGGCGGGCTGGGTCAGAGGCCGGTGCTCCTCTGAGGTCAGGGAGGCCACGTGGCCACGGGGCAGGGCGTGTGGGCTCGTGTCCACCACCATGTAGTATCCTGGGGGGTGCCAATGTCAGCCTGCGTCTGACTCCCCTGGGCACCCCCGACCCCTGCCACGTACCCTGAGCCGTCTCTGTGGTGTGGTCAGTGTGGGGGCCCCAGGAGGCATGGCCCGTGGCATTGGTCTGTCGTGTCCAGAGGCCTTGGCCGCTGCTGGAGAAGCCACAGTCCGAGTCCTCAAAGGAGCACCGCCTGGAGGCCCAGCAGGGCCCAGGCCTCATGGCCACGTCGTCCAGTGCCATGGTCCCGTGGTAGCCGTCTCGGAGGCCCTGGAACAGCAGCTGGGGACCAGGGGCGTCAGCGGCTGGGGGCCTTGCCCGGCCTCCCCGCCCCCCCAGGCGTGGGGCCTCACTTGGTACTTGGCGCCGGAGCCCGCCTGGTGGTGCAGGGTGGCCCAGGCCTCGTGCCAGCAGTTGCCGTGGGTGCCGCTCCGCGACCACAGGAGGGTTTCTGCCTCTCCTTCCCGCCTCACTGCCAGGCGCAGTGTCCCTAGATGCAGGGGAGGGTAGGAGAGGGCCAGAGCCCGGCTCCTGGTGGCTTCCTGCCTCTCCTCCAGGGCTCTGGAGAGGCAGAACAGGGAGCCCTCGCCCAGCCCCAGGGTCACTCACCGATCTGAGGCCCGTGGAGGTGGTACCAGAAGGAGAGACACTCCTGGGTGGCTGCTGGGGCCTGGGGCTGGGTGAGCAGGTGGGCCCCGGGGCCCCGGGCCGGGGGGTCCGTGGGATCCAGGAGCAAGAAGTAGCCTGCCGTGGGGACACCAGGCTGAGCTGCAAAGATGCCAGCTTCCGGGATGGGCTTGGTCAGGATGGCCGCGATGCCCTCCACCCGCTCCCCGACTCTGAGAGCTGCTCCCCAGGCCTGGGTGCCCCCACCCTACCTTGGCCCGTGGTGTGGTCGTACCCAGGCCCACGGCTCTGGATTCGGCGCCAGTGGGCATCTGTGAGGTGGCCGGAGTGCCAGCCGCAAGTGTCCCGCTCAAAGTTACAGGAGACCTCTGGGGGGGGCCGGGGGGGTCAGCACAGCCCAGCGCCACCAGGAGCCTCCTGTGTCCTGAGGGGGCAGGGGCTCCCAAGGGTCCGTCTGGGTGGTCTGGGTGGAAGCCCCTGGGGAGGGACTGGAACCTGAGTCCTTCTCAGTTGCTGTCACGGGGCTGCAGTCCTCCAAGGTCACATCGTCCACTGCAGCACCCTGCTGGCCAGGGCCGTCCAAGTCCACCAGGCTGACGAATTCCAGCTGCGTCAGGAGCACAAGGGAGGGGCTATTAAGTCAGGCCTGGCTTGGTGAGCGCCGCACCCCCAGGCTGTCCTCCTCACCTGGAAAGGTCGGCGGCGCGCCCCGATAAGGACCGTGTCCGCCTTCCAGCCGCTGCTGCTGCTTGGGGCCTGCCACACCGGCTCCCGGCGGCCGCCCTCCACCACGACCAGTGCCAGGAAGCCTGGGCGAGGGGGTCCTGGTGGATCCACCCGGCCCGCCCCCCCCTCCCGCAGGGTGCACTGGGGAGCTCTCGCAAGCCCCTGCGTGGTACCTCGGGGGTCACCGTGGAAATAGTAAGCCACGCGGAGCTTACAGCGGGGGCCCGAGGGGCCCAAGGGAGGGGTGAGGACCCGGGCCTCTGGCGTCAGCTGTCCCCAGGCCTTCTGCAAGGACAGGAAATGCCCTGAGGAAGAGCGAGGCGGCTCAGAGCCAATTCCTGCCAGGGACCCCCACCGCAGACACGGTCCCTGGTGGGAAGAGGCAGAGCAAGGACCCCTGTGGGGACTCGGTTCGTGGGCAGGGGGCCTCGGGCCTCACCCGCAGCAGCCCCGCCATCTGCGCCAGGGCCTCCACTCTCTTGGGCCTGGAGACGCCCCCACTGCAGCCGCCCCACACTGGCATCCTCCCAGCCCCCGGCCTCGGGGGGCTCGAAGTCCGTGGTGCCTGGAACAGCAGCCCCACTGAGCGGGAGGGTGTGGAGGAAGGCGGGCCCCACCTCCCGCCGCCTGGGATGCCCCTCACCGCATTCCTGCTCGTCCTCGCCCCCCTCGCACTGGTGCTGGAAGTCGCAGAGCTGTTCTGGGGGGACACACAGGTCCCCACATGGAAGATGTCCTGGCTCGCAGAAGTCCTGGGGCGGCAGGCTGGACAGCTGGGGCCCAGGGGCCGGGGCCCAGAGCCCAGGGGACGGGGTGGACATGTCTGTGGGGGCAAAACTGGGGTCAGGTGGACAGGAGTGGTGCTCCTGCTGGGGAGGGAGGGGCTCACGGGCCCACCTGGGACTGGCTGGCAGTGGTCCGACAGGATGAGGTCATCCAGGCTCACAACGCCACCTGGGCCGGTGTGCCCAGTGAGCAGTATCTGAGAGCACGGGGAGGCGGCTCAGGGCGCACCCCAGCACCCTCTATCCTCCCCAGCTCTGCTCCCTCCAGCCCTCCCCCCGCCTTGTACTTTCCATGTCACTGGACACCGTCTCTGGTCACCGCCCTGCCACAGCCCCACAAGAGGGGCTGTGATCGTGACGGCTCCTTCCTTGGAGGGTGACCTCACTGACAAGCAGACCAGCCTTCTGCTGTGGCAGCCTGGAGGGACCTGGGCCAGCACCCCGCCCCCTGAGCTCCTCTGCTCAAGCTCTGGGGGCCCTCCGGACCTCCCACGTGCCCACCCTCCCCCCTCCAGCCACTGCTCTCTCTGGCCTCACCCGGAAGGGGTGCTGGCTCTGGATGTCCACCCGGTCTCGGACCCAGGCGGCCCCCAGCTCCCCATGGCGCCTGCGCAGCAGGACGGGGACCTGGGGGGAGCCCGGGCTCCGAGTCTGCAGGAACAATTGCAGGGAGCCATCCACGGACCCGTGCAGGTAGTGATAGAAGATGAGCTGAGAAGAAGCCGTGCAAGGTGAGGGAGACCTGCCAGCCCAGGCCCCCAGGACAAGCCGCCCTGTGTCCCCTGCCTCACCGAGCAGTTGTGGGCCCCCGATGCTTGGAACTCGGGGCTGGAGAGGACGGCGGGGGCACTGGGCTCGGCCATGGAGACCAAGAAGGAGCCTGGGGAGAGACAGGTGTGGGCAGGGCTGGTGGGGCTCTGGGAGGTGAGGACCAGTGCTCCCTGGCGGGCCTCACCCTGCATGCTGTTCTGGCTGTGGTCCCGGCGTGGCCAGGCTGGATGCTCGGCGCCGGCACTGTGGTTCCGGGCCCAGCCCTCTGAGTGGTTCCATGGGCCCAGGCCCGTCTCAAAGTCGGTGGTGGTGTGGTGGCCTGGAGGACAGGGGCGGGGTGCTCAGACTGCCAGCAGGGCCTCTCCTTTACCCGCCCCTGCCCCCCACCCCCCCATGTTCTCTGGATGGTCCGCAGCAGCCCCTCCAGCTCACGGCAGGTGGGCGTGTCCTCGTCTGAGCCGTCCCCACAGTTGTCCTCTCCGTCGCATAACTGGTGGGACTCCACACAGGCCATGTTTCCACAATGGTGATGCCCCAGAGGGCAGCGTGCCTGGGGGGCTGAGATGGGCGAGGGGCAGCCCATCACCGTGACCCCAAACCGCGGGGGCCGGGGCAGCTAGGGGAGAGGCTTGAGACCATCCGGGTCGGGTGTGAGCAGGTGAGGGGCCCCCACTCACGCCCCCCCCCAGTGTCGGCCCATGGCAGGGGGGCCTTACTGGGCAGCCCACAGCCCCTGAAGACAACATCGTCCAAGGCCACGGTACCCCTGTGGGTCACATTTCGAGTGGCAGAGAAGGTCACCTGAAAAGAGTGGGGTCCTTAGGACTTAAGTCCAGGCTCAGACCCTCCCTGCTGCCCCCAGTCCCCAGACCATCCCTAGCTCACCTGGAAGTCGTCCCGGATACGGCCAGTGGCCACCACCAGCTCCTGCCAGCCTGGGCCCCAGGGCCCGGAGCTCTGCCACAGGGTCAAGGTCTCGGCCCTGTGGGTCAGCTCTAGCCGCAGTTCAGCCACATCTGGAATGGGGGGGTGGGGGGGTCCCCGGGGCAACTCAGGCCCCAGGGCTGCCCCCAGCCTACTACCTGGGTCCAGCCCTCAGATGCTTGTCCCTCCTACTGGGTACCCTCCCAGGCTCTGCAGCAGCCCTCCTTCCTTTCTGGGTCTCTCCCCTCAGGGCACCCCCACCAGGCAGTAGGGTCCCAGGCACCCACCTCCAGAGGCCGCGTTGAACCAGAGCCTCAGCTCGCAGGTGGAGGCTGCGTTATGCAGGACAGGGGAGCGCAGGACGGCTGTGGAGGCCTCTTTGCCACGATGGGTGCCGACAGCCATGTACCAGCCTGGCCCAGCAGAGAGGTCAGGACACGGGGCTGGGAGGAAAGAGGGGAGGGGATGCCATGGAGACCCAGCCAGGCCTCACCAAGGTCCGTGCCGAGCGTGTGGTCTGAGCGAGGCCCCAGAACCTCCAGGGAGGCTCCTGCCCTGTCTCGGAGCCAGCTGTAGCCCGAGGTGCTGATGTCCTGCCAGCCGCACGGGTCCCGCTCGAAGTCGCAGGCGAAGGGGGCGTCCAGGGCGGGCGAGGCTCCGTGGTAACCTGGAGAGTGGGAGGTCAGTGGCTGCCTGTCAAGGGCCAGCCCGCCCAACCCCTGCTCGGCCCTGGCTCACCACAGCGGGTCTCGTCGGAGCAGCCTGGGCAGTCACACACGAAGTTGCATGTGGCCTCGCGGGGGGCCCTGCAGTTGCTGGGGACCCCGGTCCAGCCTAGGGGCCCAGCTGCCGACAGAGAAACAGCTGGGTGGCTGGAGGCAGTGTGGCCCCTCAGTCCCAGGGAACCTGCGATGCTGTTCACCTGCTCTGGGGCCCCGGGCCAAGAGTCAGGTGGGGAGAGGGCTGGGTCCTGCCACCTGGGGCTCCCAGTCGGGCCCAGGCAGAGTCCATCGGGCCTGGGAGAGGGTGGCTGCGTGGGGGGATGGGAGCACAGGGCCAAGGGCCCCCAGCGGGGGCAGCGCCGGAGGGGCGAGCTGGAGCAGCTACTAGGAGGGGCCCCGCCCTCTCCTCGGCCTCCGTGTGTCTAAGCGTGGTGGACTAGGGTCTTGCCTTGGGACCTATGGACATTGGGGCCAGAGGAAGCAGAATTCTTGCCCCTTTCTCGACGACTTGGCCTGCCCACTCTCCCACCAACTTCACCCGGGGCCTGGCACCCCTCCTCCCCTGCAGGCCCAGCACCTGTGCCCGGCCCTGCTTTAGCAGCCGGAGCCAACAACTCACCCACGAGCAGGACCAGGACAGGCAGGAGGCAGCCGGACAGAGGCATGGCCAGGCCAGTGGGAACAGACGGTGTGCGCCCTGAGCGACCTGTGGCCCTTTTGCCCGGTTATCTGCCCGTGGCCCCACGGGCTGACTGTGCTGACTGCAGTGGGGCCTGGGCCCCTTCTGTACCTGCTGCCCGTCAGAGGGCCCCACCCCGTGTGGGTGAGGAGGAACATCCGGCTGTAAAAGGGTCCAGGAAAGGGGCCCCTGGCCGAGGTCAGCTCCCACCTGCCTGGCTCCTTTAGACCAAAGGTCGGGCCACAGTCATTGTGCCCACTGCCGCCCAGGCCTGCCTGGTAGAGGCCCGGCAGGGGTAGGACGGGCTGCAGTGGCACTGGCTGCAGCCACATCGCCGACCCTGTGAGGCTCTGAGGTCTCCTGGAGCTCAGAGGGGGGAGCCCAGCGTGTGCCAACTGTGTCCCTGGCCCCAAGCACCCAGGGACTTCATCCTCCGTAACTCAGTCCACGGCTTCCCGATGGCTTAGCCACGTATAAATGACAGTCACTTATCCGATGAGTGTTCCGGGCAGTGTGGCTGGGTGTTGCCAGGCACAGACCCCGGCATCTGGCTGCCATTGACCACGGTGAGACCTCCGGAGCTTGTCTCGTCATCGGTGACGTGTGGTCACAACAGCACCTGCCCGGAGCGGCGACCCTGAGGGTCGCCGTGGGCTCACAGAGGGCATGCACCATGAGATGGCACCTGTGAGCACAGGGAGCCGCGGGGACAGGCACGCTCAGCGGTGCCTGGCTCTCCCCTCCCGATACAATATCCGCTTGCCACAGCTGGTCCCCCACAGCCCTGCACGGGAGGAGGGGAGGTGGTCCCGAGAGGGGGGCTCCCAGCTCCAACTCTGAGGCCTCAGCCATTTATTTGGAGAAGGAGCTGAGCAGGTGCCCTGGGACCTGGTCTTGGAAGGGGTCCTGGGTCACGTCACGTGTGACCACCAGCAGTAGATCATGCGGAGACACTGACGTCCGCTGGCTCTGAGGGACCTGGTGCTACTTCCTTGCACAAGGGCTCAGAGTTTCCTCCCAAATGTCCTTGGACATAGGAGCCACATGCGGAGCCATCAGGCCATAAAGAGGGGCAGCAGTGCAGGGCCCCCTTATCAGACCACAAAGGGCTGAGTGTGCACTGCCACTCCCTGGGGCCCCCAGATGTGGAGCCGGGTGAGGGGCAGCCCGCAGGGGCCCTGTTGTTTCCAGGGCCACCTCCGGCTTTCTGCCAAAACAGAAAAATCAAGACACACAGCATCTGGGCAACAGCACAGGTGATAACATTTTTAATTCCTGTGGGTGAGGTGAGCTGGGGGCACTTGGGCCAGGCTGGTGTCCTGGCCGGGGGGTACAGCTGGCCCCTTGGGCAGGCCTCAGTAGCCATCATCGGCCCAGGTGACCTCGTAATCAGGGTACGCGGCTTTGATCTTCTCAGTGGAGATGGAGTGTTGGGCACGACCATAACCCTGGAGAGAGAAGCCTGTGTTACAGACCCGTCCTGGCTCTGGGCGTCCACCAACAGCAACTCCAAGCAGCTGCCTTGGGGGGCATCCCCGGGGGGAGCCAAACACGGCCACCCTCCCTGCCTGCCCCAGGGAGCTCTCCTGCAGAAAGGTGGCTGCCACGGTGAGCCAGAGGGCTATCCCAGGTGACAAGACAGATGGGGTCACCACTTCGGCTTAGAGAAGGAAGAGGGAGAGGCTGCTGTGTTTCACGCCAAAACTTGGAGTGCCTCCCAGAGCTGGAGGACAGTGGCGGCCCAGCCAGGCCTCATGTAGGAACAGGACACGGCCCCCCAGGGCTGAGGGGCAGGCAGGGGTCTCCCTCCTGCTCCACTTGGGAAATGGGCAAGCCACTGGAGGGAGGAGTCAGCAGCTGACACAGCCCAGAGACCCCAGCACTGCAGGCCTCTGGGGGCAGGGCAGTGAGTGCTGGTGAGAGCTGGTGAGAGCTGGTCTCTGGACCCCGACCCGGCCGTTGGGGCTCACCATGGAGTAGCCGTACACGTGGATCTTCTTGTCCTGGCTCTGGTGAGAGATGCGCCCGCCTCCCAGGCACTCACAACTATAGCCCTTCTTCTGGATCTCGCCCGAAACCTTGTCATAGATGTCAGCTGGGACAGGGAAGGCAGCTCAGCACCCGCCGCGGCCCCTGGGCGGCCAGGGCACGGGACGCTCCGGCTCGGAGCAGCTCCTTCCCCGGGAGAGCAGCTCCTCCGGGCTGGGACGCCATGAGAGGGAGGAAGGCGTGCACCCGGGCAAGAGCGCTGGTACTAGGAGACAGGGGTCGGTCCACGGCAGCCCCTTGCCCTCCGGGACCCTGACTCCCCTGAGCCAGCTCAGGGTCAGACCCAGCACAGGATCGCCTCTCGCCCTCAGCCCCGCCCCCGAGCCGGCTGGCCCCGCCCCGAAAACGCCCTCCGGCTCCGCCCTCACCATGGTACTCGGCCCACTTGTAGCCGCGCACGATCTCCTTGCTCTCCCCGGTCGGGGCCTCGGAGGGTCGCGCCGAGTGAACTCGAATCAGCACGTACTTGAAGACGCCGTCGGAATCGATGTCCACATCGGCGATCTGGGCGAGGTCCGCCGCCGCCATGTTCCCTGCAGGCCGCGGCCCTTCCACCCGCGAGCCCGGGTTGAGTCCTCCCCGAGGGAGGCGGGCTCTGCCAGTCCGGGACCAATCGCGCGGGGGCATGCGTGCTGAGGCCCAGAGCCTCAACCAATCGTGCGCCGACCTGTAGCACGGCCTGGCCAATGGCAATCTAGCTCCTTGCAACTCTGCGGCCACGCGGGTCCCCCTTAAAGGAGAACTGCGAACCCGGAGTGGGTGGTGGTCCAACCCGGCCAACCGGGCAGTTCTTTTCAGCGGGGTCTGGGAGGCGGAGTGGGCGGCGGGCACCTTCACGGGGGGTTCGGCGGCCCGTGAGGCCCTGACCTCTTCTCCTCGTCCCCCCACTGCCCATGTCCCAAGGCCTCCCTCTCCCTCCTCCCGCCGCACCCCAAGGCCCTCACCTTCCCTCCCTCGCGCCCAGCCCGTCCAGGCCCCCCTCCCGGTCCCACCCACGCCTCCCCCGCCCCCAAAGAGCAAGCGCAGCCACATTTGAGTTGTTTTACTTGGTTCGAAAGCGTTCGCCCCTGGACATAATCCCGGTCTAGGGTCACTCCTGGCCAGCCAGCCCCCGGGCGTCGGGCGGAAAGCTGGGGCCCGCGGGCAGGGGGCACGGCGGCCGGGCCCGGCAGGTCGCGAAGGCGGGTGGGGCGAGCGGGGCACGTGGCCGGTGCACACGCGCTGGGCCGAGGCGGGCGCGCAGGCGTTGTGGGGGGATGGGCGGGAGTGCACGAGGCGGGGGCGAGAGCCGGGAACAGAGGTGTGGGGGGCGCTCGCAATCCAACTGATGGTCTCTTCTGGCCGCGACGGGGAGTGCTGGGAGCTCCAGAAGGGCTGTTGCGAGTCCCGGGGACTACGGTCACTCGCCCTTATGGAGCCAGGGCGGTGGGCCAACGAGTGTGCACTCCCAGAGCCGGAGCCGGGTCGCCAGCCTCGCGTCTTCCGCGCACGGCATAGGGCGAGGCCAGAGCAAGCGCGCGGGGCCGTCCGGGTAGTCACACACCCATCCCTCCGGTGGACCCCGCCCTGGTCAACTAGCTCGGTCCGGCGCCCGCTCCCAACGGGGAACGTCCAATCGTTTTTGTCCTCCCTACGTTGGCGGGTCGGCGGAGCCCCTTCTAGAGGTCCGCCTCCGCGGTCCCTCCCGCTCATCCATCCTGTGCGTCTTCTCCCGCCCTCCCACTCTGCCCTGGCACCCACCTAGGAGCCTCCTGTCCGTGTTGGGCAGACAGCCCGACTCACGCCCTGCCAGGACTCAGCTCTGGGCTGGATCCTGCCGGCGTCCGCACCCACGTCCTCTTTCCCCCTCCCGGGGGCTCCTGTCTTGGTGTCTTGCGCCACGCCTGAAGACCTCCGGGTACCCCTCCACTGCTGCTTGTCCCAAACTCTCCTGCGAGGGCCCACGACAGGGCGGCCGGAGGGCGGGCAGGGCCGCCAGTGTGCGCGCTCGGGGTCCCGCTGTGGTCTCTCTAGCCCGGGCTTGAGCCAGCGGGAACGGGCCGTGCAGGGCCCGCACTAGCCTTTTCTGCTCGGGACACGAGCACAACGGGACTAGCCAGGGTGTCCTCCAGAGAGGCACGGCCTCCGAGCAGGACGCACCCCAAACCACAGTAAACGGGTGGATGCATGTAAAAGGGACGGGATTAGGCTCTGATCAACCCGGCCTGGGGAGGTGCCCGGGAGGTATCGTGGGCGTCAGGGAATGGGCTGACCGGATCTCTGCGGTGGGGTCTGCAGTGGTGACCCGTCCTCTTGAAGGCAGGGCCGGGCGGCCCTCAGGCCCACCCCGCCTCCCAGCGGGGAGCACCAAGGGGCCGAGGACCGGCCTCCGGGGAGGCCCCAGGGCTAGCTGGGGGAAGGGGAGGGCAAGGCGGGGCCTCTGACCTCCAAAGGGAGGGGGTCTGGGCGGAGCTTGCGGCGAACAGGTGGAAGACTGGAGGGGAGCACAGCCCGGCCTGAGGGGCTGGGCGGGGCTCCCGGTGGGCTGGGTGGGGTCTGAGTAGGCAGCGGAGCTCGGGGGCAGGCCCTCGGTGGACTGCGCGGGGCTCGGGGTGGGCTTGGGGTGGACGGGGCGGTCGGTGTCTGAGTCGACGGGGCGCAGCTCGGGGGTGGGCCCCACGCGGACTGGGCGGGGTCGAAGGGGGCGGGCCTTGAGCGGGCTGGGCGGAGCCCGGGCGCGACCCCGCGGCTCACATGATGTCGTCCAGCAGGTTGGCGCTGGCCACCCAGTCCAGCGCGCGTGGCTCGGAGGCGGCCATGATCATGCACATGAAAGGGCGGCCGGTGCGCCGGTCCGTGGGGTAGATGGTGGTGGGCGTGAAGCGCCGGTTGGCCTCGACGAACTCGCAGAGCTGCTCGTAGACGCGCGGGAACTCGTGGCGCAGGAAGACGCCGCGCAGCCGCAGCTCGCGCTGGATGTGGATGAAGGCCACCTCGCGCGCGCGCCGGCCTGCTTCGCCCTCTTGGTCCAGGCCGGCGGTGCCGGGCGGCGGAGTCAGGATCAGCGTCTCCATGTCGGGCTCGCGACCCCGGGCCGGGGGCGGACGCGCCGGGCTGCCGGCGGCCAGCGCCACCTTGGCGAACTTGCGTACCGTGGGCCCAGGGCTGCGCGGCGCGGGCGCGGGCCGGCCGGAGGCGCCGGGGGGCGCGGCGCCAGGGCCCACGGCCACCGACACACTGAGCAGGAAGCACTCGGCCGGCTCGTAGAGGCGCCCGGCGGCCGCCAGCTCGCGCGCATAGCTGCCCAGGGGCGCCGCGTGCGTGGCCAGCTCGCGCAGAGACAGGTAGGTGGGCGACAGCAGCAGCCCCTCGAGGCCGAAGCGCAGGAAGTTGTCTGCGGAGCCCGGGCTCGGGAAGCCCAGGAAGAGCACGCCGCGGCCGCGCGACAGGAAGCCGACGCGCGCGATGCGCGAGAAGGCGCGGTGCACCGGGCCGCTGTCCCGGCAGAACTGCAGCACGTGGCGGCACACGCTGCCCACGCGCCCGTACACGCAGCGCGCCTTGTGCGCGTCCCAGTCCTCGCGGCGGCACAGGCGCGAGCAGTAGTAGGTGTAGCAGCTGTGGCACGACTTGAAGTAGAGGCAGGCGTTGAACATGGTCTCCGTGCGCCGGCAGCGCGCGTTGGAGCACGTCATCAGGTCGTCCTCGTCGGCGCTGGGCTCCGGGGACGCGTCGGCCGCCTGCCCCTGGCCCGCGGGCTCCTCGGCGCTGCCGGCCGATGCGGGGGGCGAGCGCGGCGCCAGCGCTGGGGCCCCGGGGCCCGCGGGCCGAGAGTCCAGCAGGCGGCGCAGGTGGCGGCCCAGGCCCTCCGCCGAGGGGTCGGGGGCCGGGCCGGCGGGGGGCCGAGAGTCGATGACCAGGTCGGTGATGAGCTCGTCCAGCTGCTCGAGGCTGCGCTGGCGGCCACCAGTGGGGCCTTCCAGGGCGGCAGGCGGAGATCGCCGCGGTCGCCCCCCAGGCAGCTCCCAGCCCCTGGCAGTCGGCCGCTCCGCGGCGCGCAGGTCGTTGTCGGTGATGGTGATCTCCGGCGTGACGTACCAGTTGCGGCCCAGACCCTCGCCCGCTCGGCCCTTCTCCGACAGTGACGTCTCTGACAGGGACAGCGCGGCATAGCGTCTGGGCGAGGTGGACAGGTTCACTACGACGGGCGGACGCCGGCCTTCGGGGGATGCGCCCCGTGGCTCCCGGGCCTCGCGCCCCAATAGGTTTTCATAGCTGCGGCCGCGGCCCAGGGGGTCCTCCCTGCGCGGCCCGGGCGCCAGGATGTTGTCCCAGGAGCGAGAGTAGTGGCGGCTGTCAGTCACCAGCCGGGGCGGGCTGGTGCCGGTCCCGCCGTGCCAAGAGGCCAGCAGCGGGCCAGAGTCCTGGGGAGGCACGACCTGCAGCGTGCGGTAAGGCCGCAGGCCCCAGTCACCCCAGGAGGGGCTGCTGCGTGGGTGGGGGTAAGTCCGAGCCAGGGCGTCGCGATCGCGGTACCGTCCGAAGTCCTCTGTGTAAAAGGGGCGGAGAGGGGGGTGAGCCCGGGCTTCCTCGGGAGCATAGCGGGGGCCGCAGGGCGGTCCGTAGACTCGCGCGGCCTCCGCATAGTAGGAACGGGAGGGCGGTTCCTGGACCGGGAAGGTGCGCACTTCCCCGCATAGTAGCCCCCGCTGCGCCTCGGACTGGGCACAGGGGGCTCCTCGGACGGGAAGGGCCTGACGTAGTAGTTGTCCAACGGCGGCCCGGGGCTGGCAGGAAACCCGCCAGGGTGGCCCTCGGGTTCCTCGGTGTAGAAGAATTGGGTGGGGCCTGGCGGCGTGGTGAAGGGCAGGCTTCGGCGCTCCGTGTAGTCCCGGGGCCCAGGCAGCGGACCGTCACAGTACAGCGCCCGGGGGTCCGTGCAGTACGTGTCGCTGGGGGTGGGGGTGCGCGAGAGCGCCATGTGGCGAGGCCCGGGCACGGTGAGGCCGTGGAACTGGGGGGCGACGCGTGCCCAGGGCGTGGTCTCCGCGGGCCCGCAGGACCGAGAGCCCCGGGCGGTGTGCTGCAACACCGCGTCGTCAGGCTTGATGTCCAGGCGGCAGCGGACATGGGGCGCGGGCCCGGCGGGCGGCTCCGGGGGCGCGCAGCGGCCGGTGGTGGCGCAGAGGGGCGCCATGCGGCCGGGGCCGCCCCGTTGCGGCTGCAGCTTGATGGGGTGCAGCTCGTTGGCGAGCGCGCGCAGCGCGGGGTACGCAGGCTCCCTGTGCGGCGATGCCTCTGCCCGCGCCGTCCGCTGGGCATCCCGGCCTCGGCGCGGTAGCACCGGCGGCGAGGCGGGAGCGGGCGCCAGGCCCGGGGACGCGCGGGGCGCACTCTTGGAGCGGGCGCGGCGCCGGGGCTCGCCGTCGCGGGGCCGTGGGCGCGGCGCCGCAGGCTCTGGGGGCGGCGGTTCTGTGCGGGCCTCCATGGGCGCCCCGTCCAGCGCCTCCAGGAAGTCAAAGCTGCGGCAGTGGCGCTTGTTGAAAGGCGCGGGCGCAGCAGGCGGGCGTTCACATGGCGGGCGCCGCGACGCGGGCCCGGGGGCCGCCACCTTGATGTCCTGGTACACGGTCGACACCAACAGGTCCGGCGGGTCCGTGCGGGTCATCTTAAGAGAGGTCCCCAGGCTGGCGGTTGCCGCTTACTCTGCCTTGGGGGGCTTTTGCCCTGGTGGGAGATGCGGGTCAGGGTGGCCCCTCTGCAACCCAGGCCAGGTGACACCCCTGCAATGGCCCCACTTACCTGGGGCGCAGTGGACGCAGCAGTCCTGGCTGCCGGCCTTGGCTGAGGCCGCAGGCTCTTGCTCCATGCCGGCGTCAGGAGCACCTGCAGGAACCCAGGTGTCCAGCCACTCAGGTCCTCCCGCTTGCCCCGGGCCCTCCCTCCGGGGCCACCTTCTGCTGGGATGGAGCCAGTCAGCCAGAAAGGCCATGCTGTTGCTGCGGTCCCCAAGCGCCTGCCCCCATATCCCTGGATGGTCCCTCTGCTCCCAGGAGTGACCCTTGGGCAGGTTTGGGTAGAGAGCTCCCTCCTGGGGCCGGAAGGAGGGAGGGGTCCCAGCTGGAATGACCGAATGCTCATGTGAAGCCTTATTTACAGGTTTCCTCGGAGGAGCTGGCTTCACGAAGCCCCTCCTAGTGCCCAGCGCAGAGCAGGCCCCTCTGATGGGGCAGGCGAGGGAGAGACCCGGGGCCCCAGACTTAATTGACTCTGCACAAAGTCGCTGAGGCTCCCTACTCACTTGCTGGCCAGGTGGGCCATGGAGTCCCTCTCCCAGTTCTGCAAGGGCTGCTACACTGGGAACGGTCGCCGGAGCCAAACCCCAGGCGTGAGGCCCCAGTGGGCCCTCATGTGGGCCCAGCAGGTTCTGACCTGCCCCACTTTGAACCCTCTGTGTGTGGCCCAGGCCAGAATAATGCCCCACAGAGGGCATACCTGGGCCTGAAAGCCCCCATTCCTTTGCAGAAACCTTCTCTGATCCCTAGTATCTTGGGGTGGTTGAAACCCACCAGGCTTGTTGGGGTTGTCATGACAAGGACTGGAGAGCCCCCCTCCCCCTGCAGCTGGGAAGCCAGGCACGGGCTGCAGGACCACATGGGGGCGTGAGCCACGAGCTCATGGCCGCCCCTCTTCCCCTGAGCGGTGCACCAGGCCAGGCCGCAGGCCAGGGAGGCAGGGTGGTGGGCGGGTAAAGCCCCCCCTCCTTGTTCACTGCTTCTCAGGAGAGGGCCCTCTCCACAGCCGCTCAGGAAGGCTCCATGGCAACCTGAGGTCCCTCTGCCCCCGCAGTGGGGGCTGGGCTAGGGTCCACCCTATGCGCTGGGCTAATGTTCGTGCTTGGGCCACCAGCCCAGCTGCTGCTCAGGGGGCTGGACCAGTTGGTTCAGGTCTCCCGCGATGCTGGCGGCCCCTTCCTCACACAAACGGGGAAGCGTGCCCCAGGCTGAGCAAGGGCAAGCAGGGGGCTGGGTCTTCACCTGGCAGGATCTCTGGCCTCCAGGTCGACCCTCTGTGTCCCAGGGTGCCAGGGGCTTTCTGCCCGCAGGTCTGCTCTTCTGGGTCAGGGCCACGGGGCGTCGGTGCCTGTCCCATCCTAGCCCTGCGCCCTCCCCTGTTCCGTCCCTGTCCATAGGACTGTCCCCTTCTCACCCCTTCCCATCCTAAGCTCAGAGCCAGGCCGGGATTGGGGGTCCGATGACAGGGCATGACGCTCCGCCCCAGGGAGGTGACAGCCCAGCTCTGCTGCTGCGGTGGGGTGAGGAGCTGGACTGGGTGACGCCCCTCCCCTTGGTCATGGGGCCGGTCGGCCCTTGCCGGGGTCCCAGGCCAAACGAGCCCCTCCCGCGGCCCTCCGCGCCGCACAGCCCTGCCCCCGCCCTGAGCGCCTCGCGTGGGGACCCGCTGGTGTAGCTCCGGGGCGGCCCCCCATCCTTGCAGGTGCCCCCCGCCCCGTGATAGCGACCGTGGGGCAGCGACCGGCGACCCCTTACCTGGGCGCTGCTTCCCCGCCGCGCCCGCCCGGTGGGCTGCGCAGGCCTGCGCCCGCTCCGCCTTCCCCGCTCCGCTCCGCGGCGTCCCGGGCACCGGCAGAAGCTTCGAGGCAGCGGCGCGGAGGCCGCCGGCCGCTCAGTGCTGCCCCCGCTGGTGGCCGGCGGGGCTGCATTTAAAGGGGCCGTGCGGTGGGCCTGGGACCCGTGGGGCCCACCAGCTGTGTGTTGGTGCGGAGTGCCAGGTGACAAGCTCTCCCTCACGTCCAAGGTGCAGACCTCGGGTCCAACCGGGGTGGCTGCACCCAGGAGCACCCTGCTAGCCCCCACCTCCAGCCATATACTCCCCCCACCCCCGCCCCAGGCAGCTGGTGGCTTGATGGTGGCCTTGGAGCAGGACGTGGAGGAGACCCAGGCTCTGGCTGGGGCTGCTGACAGCTCCCGGAATTCACCCTCCGCCAAGCCCTTGCAGGAGCAGATGGGCTGCTCCCAGCCCCGCTGGCCAAACTGGCAGGTACCTGGGGCCAGATGGGCACAGCAGAGTGAGGCCCGCAGCCTCCTGTTTCCAGCATGCTCAGACTCTCCGGGACGAGGGTACACTCCTCGGCTCCCTGGGGGCCAGTGTCTGGGTGAGTGGAGGGCTGTCACCACCTTGCACAGGTCTGCACATGGCCCACTTCCAAACCACATGGTGACATCCATCCTGTAGCCGCCCAGCCCCTCCCAGACACGATGCTGAGCCAGGACAGTCTGACTTGGCAGAGGCTGGAATCATGGATGCCCTTGGCCTCTAAGGGCGGGACCTGCCCTGTTGTGGGTCCTTTAGATTCAGGGCCCTGGGCAGGTTCCCCTCCCCCATGGCGAGCAGCCTCCAACAGGCAGGAGATGTCCTAGGCTGGGGGCTAACATCCCTGAGGGGTCCGCTGGGTGCCTGGCCTCCAGCTGGGACTGCTGTCCTGCATCCTCCAGGGTGCAGAACTGTCTGGCCTCTAGGCACAGGGGTTGCGGAAGGGGAGGCTCTCCGGACTGAGAAGGGAGGCCTGGCTTCGGCCCCCACCCTCCCACCGTGTGCATGGTTCTCATGGCAACTGTGGAGGTGGCGGGTGGGGGCTGGGCACCTGCCGCTGGGGCCACAAGAGGACGCTGGGCTGAAGGCAACGGGGAGGGTGGCCGAACAGGGCAGTGTCTGCCAGAGGCCAGTAGGGCGGACAGTAGAGCAGAGCCACGCTTGCCCTAGGAGGGCTGGGAGTCCACAGGTATTCCTGGGCACAGCTGCCCAGCCCTGACCTAGGTGGGCTGCGGCAGGTGTGCAAGACAATGGCTAGGTCAGCCAGCCTGCAGGAGGCAAGGCACACCTGGGGCTGGGCCTGCTGGGAAGGCCTCTTTGGACCCCCTCCCTGGGCCTCCTGTCCAGGGACAGCTGCCTCTCTGGGGGAGGCAGGGAACTCAGGACCTTCCCACCCACCACCCAGGGCGACCTGGGACAGATGGGCCGGGGCAGGAGCCGTGTACAGGGAGAAGCAACACAGACACACAGTAAAACAGGAGAGCTTTATGGTCGGAGTGGAGCGTCGGAGGAAAACGAGAGGAAGCAGTGTGTGAGGACCTCCCGGCCTGGTCAGCAGCAAGCCCAGCGCAGGTGCAGAGCTGGCCGCTGGGCCCCGGGGGAGAGCCAACCCCGGAAAAGGTGCCAGTGCTGCCTGGCGTCTGCCCCCCATGCCAGAAGGGGCAGGAAGCGGAGCCCACCCAGGTGTGGGGGGCTGGGAGAGCGAGTGCAGCGGGCTGGGGGCAAGCAGGAGCCAGGCCAGTGACGAGGACGGACCCCGCCCTGTAAACAGCCTTGCAGCCTCCTGGGCCTCAGTCCCATCCCTGAGAAGCGCTGGGGGCCGGCTGCCCGCAGAACCCCGCCCACAGGCCCCCCTCCCTGCACAGTGGGCCCCATCCCCACAGCACGCCTGCCAGCATGGAGTGGGCCTGTCGCCCTCCGGGGCCCCCCAGCAGTCAGTCAGCGGTGCTAGGCCTACAGCTCCTCGTAGTCCCCGCCCCCGCGGAGGTGGCCGCCCGGGGCTGCACCCCCCAGGAAGGCCTCCAGCTCGTCCACCGCCGTCCTCTCCGGGGCCCTGGGCCGCCGCCGCCGCTCCTGCCTGCCTTCCTCCCTGTCCCTGCTCTTACGCTTGCTCCTCTTCCTTGCGGCCTTTTCTTCCTCCTGGGAAGGGGGCACGTCAGGTTGTGGGGGCACCAGGGCCCCACGCTGCCCAGTGGGCACGTGGGAGGTGGGAGGCAGGGCGCCTACCTCTTTGCTTTTCTTCTTTTTCTTTTTCTTTTCTTTTGTGGGAGGCCTGCCCTCCTTATCTGCAGAGAAAAGACACAGCATGGGCCTGTGACTCCCTGGCTGGCCAGGGGGCAGCGGGACCCGTCCTTGTCACTGGTGCACAGAGGCCAGAAGGCGCACCTCGGCAACGCTGCGGCGACCTGTAGGGGACTAGCGCACACACCTGGTGCCAGGCAGACACACCTCACCCTAGCACGAGCCTGGGGGGGGGGGGGGTCCTTCCCTCTCCATTCTGGGGACAAGAAACCTTTGGGACACGTCTCGTGACCCAGCTGGTCGGCCGAAGCTGGGTTTAAGGGGCTCAGGAGAGGGTGGGGAAGGGGAAAGGGAGCCGTGCAGCTGCCTGGGGCTACACAGCGCCGCGAGTGCTCCACGGGCCCACTGACCATGAAACTCCTCCCTGGGGTGGCAGGACTCCCAAGTCCATCCCGCTTGCAGCCACGCTGCCAGGCCACCAAATGCCACCTGTGCAGATACTCGGCCAGGTGCCCCCTGCTGCCCATCCTTCCAGCATGGTCCTGGCACGCACCCCGTGACCCACAATCCCCCCAGGCTCCCAAACTACCTTCATCGCTGATCTCCTTGCGGCCTGCTTCCACCGGTCCCAACCCAAAGAGGTCTGAGTCATTCTTCAGTCTGAAGGAGGGCACGGGGGGCTTGGGGGGTTGGGGTGGCAGGGCGGGGCCAGCATCCTCGTCCGTCCCATCAGAGAGGTCCTCTCGAACTGGGAACTCCTCCTGGAGAAGGAGCAGGCAGCTTGAGCAGCCGGCGCCCTCCCCAGCGCCCTGCAGCGTGTGACCCGCTGGCAAGTGACAAGCTACCTTGAGAGCCCTGGACACCCAACCTGGGGTCAGGGTGGCCAGCAGGGTCCACTGTGACAGCCAGGATACTGGCTCCCGGGTGTCACACGCTGATGGGAGGCTCCTGCCCCAGGAAGATGTCGCTGGGCACTTTCTCCTTCCTGCCGTTGCCACCCAAAACCATCCCCAGGGCCTCCAGGCCGAGCTGGTGGCACATCCCCTCCTCACCGCTCTCCGCTGAGGGTCCGAGTCGCTCTCGAAGTCAGGGTCGTCCATGACGAAGGACAGCATCTGGGCGGCGATGGGCCCCTCAGGGTCACTCTCTGAAGAAGCCGCCTGCTCATCCTTCCCCTGCTCACGCCCTCCAGTGGGGTCCTCGGCGGGGGACCTGTGGACACCTGGTCGGCGGGACTCCACCGCCCTGGGAGCTGCGTCCCTGTGTAGCCTCACGGCCTTTGTGGAGGGCCTTGGGGACAAGGAAGAGGTCAGGGGGCTCCTGGCTGTGCCCCCACCGCCCCGGGTTGGATCCCATCCACATACCGTTTGGTCTCTGGCCCTGGGTGCTTCTGGGGGGCCAGGACAGTGGCCTTGGGGGGCCCTGCCACCTCCTGTGCTTCCTCCTCACTGGAAGAAGTGATGTTGTCCTTGGGGACGGGGCCTGTGGGCAGCAGCGGCCTGCTGGGTGGCTTATCTTCAACATCCACATCGTCCTGGAAACCTGCCACCAGCGGGTTCCCGCCTGAGACCTCCCCGTCGCTGCAGGGCAGGGGGCAGGGCGGTCAGAGGTCACTGGAGGGTACAGAGAGCCCAGCTGCCTACCCTGCGCTCCAGACTCCTGGCACCACAGACGCCAGATGTCCTCTCTGTGCCCAGCGTGGGCACTGACCGAGGGTCAGCCCTACCCTTGGCACTCAACATTAGTGGGAGGACAACGGGGGCCTGCTGCAAGGGCGGTCTAGGTCTTGGGGGCCTCTCCGTAAAGGAGCCCACTGGTCAGTGGGACAGGCCAGCGAGGGGGGCAGGGGGTGTGAGGTGGGGGCCCAGAAGGACAGCAGGAAGCCACGGTGGGGCTCGTTCTGTTGATGTGGGAAGGGGGTGCCGTCCTGCCTGATGGTGGGGTGCAGGGCGTGGGTGTGGATGGGCTGGGGATGTTTCTGGTACTGGGGGAGGAGCCTGGGGCTGGGCTCTGTTCCGCGGCTTTGCATTTCTGGAGGGACCCAGGGATGCAGGGACTAACAGGTCTGACCTGGCTTCCACAGGGTGTTGGGGAGCACATGGGGAGGCCTGGGAGCTGGTGAGGGGTGAGCGGAGGCAGGAGGCCCAGCCTGAGCCACCCCGTCTGCCCAACGTCACGGGGAGGCCCCGGGGCTTCTGCCAGTGCCCATGCTCTCATATGCTTTCAGCCCAAGCAGGTGCTAACAGTGAGTCACGGGCACCAACATGTGGGGTCAGGCCAGCCTTGCTCTCCCAGCTCCCTCTGGGCAGGGGGCTTCAGGGAGCCCTTCCCTCTGAGAGGCTGCCAATCTGGTGGGGCCACCCCCTTAGCTCACCCAGGGCTGGGGGTGCGGGGAAGACTGGGGACCCACCTGGCCTCTGCTCTTACCTGTCACTGTCTTGCAGGATCTTGGCTCCGACTTTCTTCTCGTCCTCCTGGGGGGCCGTGTCATCCAGGAAGCTTCGGTCAAGGCTTTCTTCAGGAACGAAATCCTCCACGTTCTGGACTTTGCCCGGGGCCTCTGCAGCAGGGGCTGGCTCTGGGGACGAGAGAGGCTGCTTCCCACGTGTCCAGTGCCCGCCCCCGCGGGCCCATCCCAGGTGGTACCCATGGGACTGGGCTGTGGGGCTGCCTGCCCAGGAGGAAGGAGGTCGGCCCTGTCGCGGTTTACAAGCTCAAGGGACCAGTGAGACAGGGCACTCCACTGCTTGGGTCACCCATACCCCCTTCCCCAAGAGCTGCTCCTGGGGCTCACCTGGGGGCGAAGGGGCTGCTTCAGCCGCTGGCGAGGTCCCAAACAGCCTGGAGATGATGCTGCGCCTCGGGGCAGGGGCTGCAGGGGGCAGTGGGGCCTCTATGGGGGGCGGGGGGCGGGGGCAGGCCGAGGTGGTGTGGAGGGGCGGCTGCGGGGCTGGCTGCGGGCTGCTGGGGCTGGAGCTCCCTGTGGACGCGGCACTGGGCGGCACCACTGGAGACTGGGAGCCTGAGGATGGGCTCTGCCCATTGGCTGCCAACGGGGACGCGTGGCCACGGCTGCGTGCCTCCATCATCTCGAGGAAGCTGGGGGCACACAGAGCAGGCAGTGAGCAGTCCGCCTTCCCTGAAGTCTCCTCCTCGGAGATGAGGGCGACCGTGTCCCGGCCCTCGGGCTCATCGGCTCTCACGCCTGAGCGTCAAGCAGAGGGTCCCACCAGGGAAGGGACTGGCGAGTGCTGACAGGCAGGCTCGGCCCCACACCCACACCCGGGGCTCTCCATCCGTCAGCGGCACAGACGGGACCTGCCGCGCCGAGGGCCTCGGTGACAAGACCCACTGTCCGTGGGGCGGGCTTTCCGGCGGAAGGTGTATAACAAACAGGTGCCCTGTTCGCTGCCCAGGCTCCCTGGGGACCGACAAAGGACGGGGGCCGGCCACCGTGTGCGCCCCCCAAGTTAGGACTTGGTGGAGTGAGAAGGACGGGCAGGCCGAGGGTGGAGCCCAGCCCTGGCCTAGGTCTCTGGCTGGTCCCGCGTTTTCACAGGCGAGAGCTCACAGAGACGGCAACGTCAAGCCCCCGAGGGGCTGCCTTCCTCTGGCCCCAGGGCTGGCTGTGGGGCGCACATGGAGGGCGGGCTCCGGCCGCCGTCTCCCCTGGGGGCAACACACTGAGTGGGCAGTGCTGGGTTCCCGAGCTCTGGCTCAGCCAATCAGCCCCAGGAGGAGCTCCACGGCAAGACAGCTGCCCCCGCCAGCGTGGGGCTCACCCTGGAACCAGCCAAGCAGCCTAAATTCCCCCAGAACCACTCTGGCTAGGTCCAGGACCAACACATGGATGTGGCTCCGGGGAGACCCAGAGGCCCTCCTGTGAGTCCCTGTGGGGACAGACAGATGCTGGGGGCGCCAGCGTGCCCAGGACATGAGCGTGGGCGGTGGGGGCACTCAGGTGCTTTCTGTGGGAACTACACAGAATGGAAGCGCCAGGATCGAGGGTAGTTCAGGGTCACCCCCTCCTGACACAGCAAAGAGCCTCTCCCAGGAGCCGCAGGGTGGCCACAGCCCCTGGAGTGGGCGGCAGCAGGGCCTGCCTGAGGGCTGCCCGTCACCCACACAGCCGTCGTCGGCATGCGCTGGCGTGACCAGGAGCCTCCCTCCCTCCGCTACCAAGGACCGGAAGGTTCCGTTCCTACCCCCCCACTCTTCAGCTCCACCAGCCTCTCCCAAGGTCAAGGAGCTCTCTGAGGACCTACTCTATAGTTGGGGAAATTGACCTCCCAACCATGGCAGCCCGAGTCAGGAAACATGAGGCCAGCCAGTCTCAGCAGGGCCTCGGGCTAACACTTGTCCTGGGTCAGTGGCACCAGCACAGTGACCACCTCTGGTACACAGATGGCTGGCTGGGCCTCAGGGACGCCCGTCAGCTTGGAGCCCCCGGGGATCTGGTCAGGTCAATTTAAAAAGGCCCCGAGGTGCTCTGTGGGCCCCAGGGAGTACCCGGAGGGGCAGCTGGTCTGCTCCCCTGGGAGGGGGGGTCCCCTCGCACAAGAGCAGCTGCCTGTTCCGGACAAGCGCCCTGCTGACGGTGACACAGCTCCCCTTCCTGCGCTCCCATCCCCTCCCACCGCCGCATCCCGACGGAAATGACTCCGGTTTCTTGGGGCGACATGATCCACTCAGGCTGTCATGTCCGCCCGGAGGGAGGCGCTCGGCACTGCTGGCTGGTGAGGCCTGAGCTCCAGGCGTCCAGAGGGAGGCTGTCCCTCCCACAGAGCCTGCGGGCAGGGCTGGCGCGAGGGCTGCCGCAGGGCGCACGCACATGTCATAGTTCTGGTCCTCCGTCTCCTGCTGCACTGACAGCTCCTCCAGCGTGGCGTCCACATCCAGCTGGTTCGTCTCCAGCTGCCGGAGCAGTGTCTCTCGCTAGAGGACGAAGCAGAGACCCCGTCAGCCTGCGTCCCCACTTGGCCAGCCCTCGATGGACGACCCAGCGGCTAGCGGGCCACTCCCACAGCTCGGTGTGGCTCTGAGGACAGGGTCAAGGACGTGAGCGACACCCAGAGACACGGTGCCCCAGAAGCCCGTGTGGCTCTGACGGCCTAACACCAGGCTTCCGCCGTGTCCCTGCACACTCCGAGCTCCGGCACACGCCTCTCCACGGGCATCAGCCACACCTGCCACCCACGAGCCGCTTGGCTTGCTCCAGTGACGTGCGGTGCTGACTGCCAGGTACAGGAAACTCCGGGTGTTTCTCTCGGGTCTGGGTGCCTGTTGTGCGTGGACAGGAAGCTCCAGGGATCAGTAAAAGGGATGCGTGCGACACGCACGGTCCCAAGGGCAAGAGCGGGGTGCAGCGGCCGCCGCCACCCCCAAGGAGTCTGCCTGTACCGGCCTGCCTTCCAGCTGAAACCTCCACCACGCACCCTGTCTGCGGGGCACCCGTTGCCCTCCAGAGAGAAAAAGGGCAGGAAGGCCACCACGCTCCCCAGCCAGCCTACACAGCCTGGAGGAGGCGTGGCGGCCACTGGGCCACAGAGGGGCCACGTACACAATGCCACGATGTTACACGCCCACGTTCCAATGTGATGAGAAAGGCGGCCACCTCTGTGGTTTTGCCCCTGAAAGCCCAAGACCTGGTCTCACGTCGGACAGACCCGGATGGGGCTCCCTGAGATGCTCTCCCAGCCCAGAGCAGGCTCAGCCCAACGCTCCACATGAGGTGGGGCCAGGCCTGTGAGGGACACGGGAGGACAACCCTGCATCAGGGCACCAACACTGCTTCTGTGGTCTGGAGAGCAGCGCTGGGGAAACCAGAGACTGCCACCAGGGGAAGCGGAGCGAGGGGCCCGGAGGCCCCCGGCACCACCTCTCTGTCTCCTCTGTACACCCAGAATCGCTCCCCAGAGTGGGCGTGGTCGCCGGGCTCTGCGCCTGCACAGACGGAGGGGGCAACGTGGTGGGCTCCCCCTGCAGCCACACACCCAGGAACCCAGGATGCTCCCACGGGGAAGACCGACGAGCACAAGGGCGTGATAGCAGGAGCCGGTGCAGGCCCGAGTCACCCACACGTCTAGGCCTCCGGTTCTTGCCTTGTTGGTCAGAAATGGCCCAAAGGGGCATCTAAGGGATCCCTGGGTCTCAGGCTGGCCTGGCAGAGGGGAGGGGATGGAGGGGCCATCCTGGGACTGCCAGCCCCAGACGGGTCCCGGAGAACCCTGTGCTGCCTACCCGCCGACGCTCACCTGAAGCTGCAGAAACGGAATATTGAAGAATTTGTGCAGATACTTTAGGCCAAAGCTGTTCTTCATGGAGGACTCAGCGTAGCGGAAGTACGAGGAGCCTGGAGGCCTGTTTGCAAAAGGAACACGTGGCTTGAGGTGGAGGTGGCTAGTGGTGGGCAGCAGGGCGCAGTCCCTCCAGGCCAAGGGCCACACCTGGACCAGGCTGCTCCTGATGCCGGCACCTCCCCCAGCCACAGGCTAAAGCCAGCAGTCCCGCAGCCCCAGGGCCACGCCTGAGGGCCCAGCAGGTGACACCCAGCCCGGACTTGTGCAGAGGCAGGGGCCTCACTGTGTCAGCCCGACCCCTGGCACCCCCTGCCCCTGCAGGCCTGCCGGGTGCCAGGAAGCCAGCCACCAACACTTTGTTCTGCTGTCCTTGGCCCCAGGTCCTCCTGCTGGACCCTCACTGCCCACAGCATTGCTCCCAGCCCGGGGGCCACTGGAGCTGGGCAGGCAGGGGTGCATCCCTGGCGTGGGCTGCCCCACCCACCTGTCCAGGTTGTCGATAAAGTCACGCACGTCATCAGGCAGGATGACTCGGTGCTCGCCCATGTCGCGGTAGTTCCCCAGCACACACACTGGCACGTGCGTCGGCACCTTGGGAAGCTCCCGCAGGATGTAGTTGAAGGTCCTTAGGAGGCACAGGCAAGGAGAGACCTCCTTAGTGTCAACCTCAAGACCCACACCCCACTGTGTCACATGTCCTGAGCCCAGGACCCCGGGTGCATGGAGCACAAGGGCCGAGTGCCCACACCCTCCAGAACAGGCCTTGCTTCTGCAGTTTTCTCCCCAGTTCCCTGCCTGCAGGGGTCCCTGAGGCAAGGGGTCTTTGCACCGTCCCTGTGGAACACAGCTGCAGCCTGCGGGGCTCCAAGGGGTGCCTTTGCGGAGTCACAGCCTTGCTCTCCAGGCCCGGGCTCCCAGATGGCGTGCGAGGGAGTGAGCGCCGTGCCTCCGACCCAGAGGCTGCAGCGGGAACCACAGACTCGCACACCCAGGCAGCAAGCTGGACTGTTTCTGACTCCCACGCCTCCCTGGGAGTGTTAACAAAGGGCCAGGGGTGTCCGCCCTCCGGCCCTGTCTCTACCATTTCTTCTGCCCCACAGGGCCCAGCAGCTCACGCCTCGTTTTGGCCCGCACTGTCCCCTGCGAATGCCAGCTGACCCACGAGGGGGTCAGTGCGGGTGGTCAGTGGAGCTGTTCTCCTTGGCCGCAGCATAGACAGAGGGCGCCGCCAGCATGGAGTGTGCTGCTGCTTAGTCGCCGGCCTCCAAGCTCCCTCTGGCCCAGCATCTGAGCGCCAGCCAGCGCGGGGACCCGGGTCCGCCCTCGCTTCTCCAGACTGGCACCTGCTGCTCCTCCCTGCAGCCCCCGCGTGCCTCCCAGCGGGCACCCCGTGCCGGCCTCCTGCTGTCGGCAAAGGTTGCAGGCTTCCCTGACACCGAGGGCCTGCCCGAAACTGCAAGGGTTTCTAGCAGACTGCATGCAGGAAAGCCACCTCCAGTCCCCTGGGTGGAAGGGACACTGCGGTGTGCCCAGCAGACACACCTGGCTGCCTCTCACGGGCACGTCTGCACCACCGGGGCCGTCCCACCCCGCCCTGCACGTTTCCGATGCGCCGCCTGCCGCCACCCCGAGGTCTCTCCTGCACGAGCTACCGGGCGCCCCACGATGGGAGGCACCCAGGTGTGCGTCCCTTCGTGCCAGGAGGGCTGGTGGGAGGCCCTGTCGGGCCCCCGTGCGTGAATGGATTCCACACAGCCGGCAGTAAGACCCCAGAGCTCTGAAGACGGAGCGTCCCGGGGAAAACCTGGCTGGATCCCACCAGCAACACAGCGCAGCGTCTGACAGCAGGACCGAGTGTGCAACGGGGAACGTGGGCTACGTACGCAAGAATCATAAACATTTAAAAACAGTGACAATGGAATGAAGGCCCCACAGGCCGTTTCCACAGAGGCTGCTGTCCGTTCCTCCCCCGGCATTCTGTAAGACACCTGCTCTGGCGGTGCGCCCCAGAGCGTCCACAGGGCAGGCCCGACTGTTCCTGGACAGGCCTGCAGGAAGGCTGGCCCTGGGTGACTGTTGGGCCGGGGCTCCTGGTGCTCTCTACCCATAGTGCCCCCTCCCCACCCTGTAGGAGCGGCTCCCCTGCCTTGCTTCTGGGAGGCGGGAGCGCTGGCGCCAGGCAGGCCTGGGGAATCGAGTGTCCCCGTCTGCCCTAGGAGACGGCACTTCCTGTGTGTCATGCTGCCCGTGTAACTCCACAAGGAGGGGCCCCTTGGGAGCTGGCACTGGGCTGCCCCCTCATTCACCCCTGCAGCTTGCTCTGCAGTCTTTTGCTGGGATCTTAGCTCTGTGTCCCCCCAGTCAAAGAATGTCAGGGATGTCTTAGGGAACCCCAAACTAATGGCCACTTGATTTTGCCAAATGTTGCATGGTACTTTCAGGAAGGGTTATGGGCTGTGGAAGGTGTGCACCCCCCTGCCCCTGTGCTGTCCCAGCCCAGCCCGCCCTGTGCTCATGGACATGCCCAGAGACGGCCAGGCACGGCTTCCACGCGGCTGAGCTGCTGGTGTGCACGATGTCCATGGATAGCCTGGAACTATCCGGCACCGGCACTGATGCTGGGGTCACTCCGACCTGCTGGACAGCAGGGGCGGCCCTCCAGGTGGCACGTCACCAGGGGCCTCGAGGGCTATCTCCAGCCGCGCCCCTTACCACTGCTTGGTGATGTCGAACATCATGACCACACCGTTACAGTTCTTGTACACATCCAGGAACTCGGCGTCCAGGGCCATCTCGGACTCTGCCTAAGGACGGGACACAACCGGCATGGGACGGTGCCCGGGGCAGGCTGCCACGGCTGAGCCCTATCTCCTGGGGAGGCTGAAGAGCACAGTCCGGAAGGTGATGGCTATTTTCATTTTGGCAAAAAATACGTAAAGGAGATCATCGAGAGTCGGGGTCAGAAAACTGACCCTGGAAGGGTCTGCAGCAGTAAAGAGCCCCTGACCTCGCCCCTGACCTGGGGCTTTCTCCAGCAGCCTACCGCAGCCTCCCTGTGAGCCGCAGGAGCCGCCTTCGAGCACTCAGAGGGACAAGAGTGCTGGAGCAGCCACCACCCCACTGCAACAAGCGCATCCAGACCGGGGGAAGACGCGGACAGAGAACCTTCTAGAGCACACAGACAGGTGTGGCTGTAATGTGGTGGTAGTAGCACGGTGTCCCAGAAAGGGCCAGACAGACCTGGACCAGGCAGTCACCCAACTTTCCTGCCCTAAAGGGGAGCAAAGAGGCTGCCCACCACCCTGAGACTGTCTACGGGCAGGAGGACCCAGAGAGCAGGGTCCTCGGAAAACAATGGGAAAGCTCCCCTGGGATGGAAGGGGGGCCCATCTGCCTCAGACTTCGTGTTGGGGTGGGGGCTGCCAGCAGAGCTCATTCAGGCCACACTCATGCCCCTGTGCCTGGGGCTGCAGAACTGGGCCCGTGCACCTAAATACGTCTCAGGTGAAACTCATTACAGGGCCTGGCAGGTGTCCCCGATAACAGCTCAGGCAAGCCCAGCCATCCCAAAATACACCTATGGGCAACACAGCCCCCCCCCGCCCCATGAGCAGTGGGGCCAGCTGGTCCAACTAGAGTCCTGGGGCGGTCCCAACCCTCACCTGGAACGGTGGGACCCACGGGGGCAGGGGACGCAGCTTACCCACCTCCTGGGGGTCGTTCTCCACCTTCAAGCCATCCCCTCGCCTCCTGGACTTCCCTTGTTAGAAGACAGACGACAGTTACAGGGGGAATCGTAGCCCCAGAGGGAACACTTCCCCCCACTGTCCCGCTCCCGGCTCCAGCAGGCACCATACCTGTCTAATGGGGCGCCCCGGCCACACAGCTGGTGCTGGAGCAACCCTGCTGGTGGAGGAAGGGGCCACAGCCTCACCGGGACCCCCGGAGAGAGGCCCTGACGGGTTCCAACAGCTCGGCCTAAACCGGAAGGTGCCCAGCAGGGCTCAGCGGGGTGATCAACGAGCCGGCCCTGATTCAAACGTGGGCACTTCCTTCCTTCGCTGGCACAGGCTAGCCCAGCCCAGTCTCCCAGGTGCTGCCTGTGGGGCCACAGAGCCTTCCTGGGCTGGGCTGAGGCCCTGGGCAGCTCTAGTGGTTCCTGAGGATAAAGGGCTCCAAACCCTCTGCTCCCTGCCCTTGGGCTCTATTTCCAAGCAGGGAGGAAGGACTGTCTGTCACCTTGGGAATTCCAGGGTCCCTCAGTCTGAGGAATGGCCTGGGCAAAGTAAGAAAGCCTTCCTTTCCCCCCAACAACTGCATTCGTTTCTGACCCTCTCCGCCCTGTGGGGCTGTCCCAGGTCAGCAGCCTGCTCTGGGGCCACAGGGCCTCCAGTGCCACCCACCATCTCAGGGGGCTACCGCTGCCCGGGCGAAGGGAGACTGCTCCCCAGGGCCCGCTCTTTTTGGGGTACCCCCCACAAGCAGGTTCTCAAGACTCACTGGGCCTCGCCTCCGTGCCCCCTTTCCCGCGGTCCACCAGGACCTGAGCCTCAGCTGCCACACCTCTGCTGCTGTGCGTGGCGCTCAGACCCTGCCCAGCAGGCGAGCGGCTGGAGCGGGGGAGAGGGGGCTCTTCTGTCTCACTGGAGGGGACTAGGTGGCTCACTGCGTGCTCACACACAAGCCTGGGACCTTCCGCTGCAGTGCCACCCTGGCCCTGGCCCTCTCCGCGCCTCAGTGGGACACTGTACACTGCCAGGCCAAGGGATCCCAGCCCCTGCCGTCCCCACACGTGGCGTGTGGGCTTTGTGCCTCCACAGGCATGGAGCGGGCGCACCCATGACCCGTGGGGTGAGCTGCATCTCCGGTGTACTGCAGGACACTTCCCAGCAGTGACAACGGCACATGCTCACCGGAAGGGGTCCTGTCCCCCAGGTATGGACTCCACTCTGGAAACCTGTATCCCACCCCAACTGATGGAGCTGAGGCCGGGAAGGGGGCGGGCAGTGCTCCAGGAGGGGGGGGCCCCCAGAGCACGGAGGCTTCCCCTCAAACCACAACAGTAACCAGGCCGCAGAGCGCTGCGGGCCCAGGTCTGGAGCACGAGGCCTCCATAGGCCCCCACGGGCTGAAGGCGTCCCAGCGGCAGCAGCTCCACCAGTCCTGGGAACCTAAACCTGCCTCCCAAGAACACGGGGAGGGCAGGGGGTGGGCACATTCTGCACCAGCAACCACCGTCTCCTTTCTCACTGGAGGACACGCAGTGACAGCAAGCCTCCCAGGTCAGAGGTCGGAGGTCAGAGCACGCTCAGCAGCACAGGGGGCCGCACGGTGCACCTGGAGGAACACGGGCTCAAGGCCCGAGAGTGAAGAGGGAGTAGGAGGGGCCGAAGGGGGCCGTGTGCCCCTCACCGCCAAGCACACATGGGCCGGGCCCAGAGGCCCAGGGCTTCCCCGTGGGAGCGGAGACTCCGCAGCCTGAGTGGAGCAGTCCGAGGGGCATGTGGCCCCTGGGGGTGGGGGGTGGCTTCGGAAGCCTAAAAGCTGGTCCTGGGCTCTGGGCGGGGGGGGGGGGGGGGGGCAGGGGGGGGCCCAGCTGTACCCGGTCCACGCCCCTCTGCCGTGTGCTGCCTCCGCGGGTGGAACACGCTTCTGAAGGGCGGAGGCTGCGGTCCTGCCGGCTCGCTACTGGGTGTCCAGCTCCCGCCACCCCGGATGCAGGAGGGAGCGGCTCCCAGGCCCAGAGCTCTGACAGCCCCGTGCTGCTCTGGCGAGTGGCCCTTCTGGTCGCACGCTCGGCGTCCACAGCCAGTGTGATGGGAACGCAGAGACCTGCGTGCTGGAGACGCCAGGACACGCGCCAACACAGTGGCCACACTGCGGCGGGGAGGCGGCAAGGAGGGCTTCTGCTCACAGAGGGCATAAAGCATTGGGAAAAAGGACTCATGATGCAGACAGGACTTACCTTTGTCAACCACGTCCCAGACTTCAACCTTCACGATATCGTCAGTGGCTAAAATAGGGAGAGACATGAAGATTAGTGTCCAACGTGACCTTTGGCCTTCTGGTCACACCTGGGCTCTTAGGGGCTGTCCAGGTGCTGCTGTGTGGTCCCACTCTTCCAGCGTGGGTCCCCCACCAGGAGACCTCAGGCTCTTCCCTCAGCACCTTGGCCAAGGACACCCTGCTCCCACGTGCGGCCTTTGCAGCCGAAGCCTCCCTCCCCGGAGGGCAACAAGGTGTTAGGCTTCTGCTCAGGCTGCACTCAACAGCCCTGGCCTGTCCGCAGCTGACAGTCTCCCAGTTTCCTGCAGGTGTTCCTGGGGTGGGCTCGTCCCCAGCCAGGTCCAACAGCTAAGGTCACCTCTGCAGGGGCGCCTGGGGAGCAGGCTCCGGGTGCAGGGACAGGCCTCAATGAGCCTGACTCTTATCCAGTGACCAGCCTCAAGTTTGTTCACAGGACATCAGCCCCCTCTAGCTGGCTGCGCAGCACTGAGCTTCCACTGAAGCCTCTGGAGCGGCCGGCTGGGCACAGGCCCCTGCTGGGAGGCGGGCACCCCCGCAGGCCGTCAGGACGGCTCACGGCCTGGCCTTCTCAGAACCACCTGTCTTTTCACGCTCTGCTCACTCTTCACAGGGAGGAGACTCTTAGACCCTCCTTGGCGGATCTCTGCCTGGGACAGGTGCCAGGACCCAGGGAGCAGACCCTGTGAACAGCCCGCCTGGGCCCAGGGCATGTGCCATAGCTCCTGGTGGTGGGCCCAAGTACGAGGACAGTGGGCTCACCCCTCCATCCCCATGATTCTGAGGGGACAGGTGGAGACCCGCCATGCACCTGTCCCCAAGCTGAGGGCACAAAAGCACGCTGCCACTATCCCAACTGGGAAGGGTGCCGGGGGAGCTGCCCTAAGGCCCTGCCAGCCCCCGCTGGTGAGCTAGGGTGATGCTGGCCCGTGTAGCTGTCCTGGGATGGGGCTGGGCCATCACTCAGTGGGAGTCACAACTTCTACAGGCCCATGTGTCCTGTTCACAACTACATCTTTTTGTCAGTAAAAAGTATGTTTGAAATGGCTCAAAGGACTTTTACTTTCATGGTTTCTGAACATGCAAAGCAACTGTCTGCTGCCCGTGGGGCTTCAGGACACGACACGTTTTGTCCATCAGGCGATCTTGCAGAGGGAAAGCCTCAAAGGGACTGAGGGGTCCCTCCTGCTGGTGGAGCACGTGTGGGCCCAGGGCCGGTGGCAGCAGGGAGACTCCCCAGATGTCTCCCGTGTTAAACCTGAACTCTGTGCCCTTCGGTGGTCTCTAGAATTGAGAGGGGGCCTTTGCCACAGCTCCCGCCCTGGAGGACCCTCCCTCGCCACCTTGTCTGCCCATGGGGAGGGGGTGGTTTCAGAGCAACCCAGGAGAAGCTCTAGCGAGTGCCCCCATCATAGCGCTTCTGAGCTTAAGGAGGTTCCCTCACGTCTACAGGGTTTCCCTGATGACACCACAGCTGGGGACACCGGGGCAGGGTCTCCAAGGAGCCAGACTACAGGAGGATCCATGAGAGCCACCCCCCACCCCGCCCCACATGAGGGGCACCGTGCCTGCACCCCAACCCCGCCTCTCGCCCGCCCCACACCAACCGCCCGCAGCCGGCCCTCACTCTTGTAGCTCCAGTGGATGCTGGTGACCTGGATCTCCTGCGTGGGGATGTACTCCTCCACAAAGTTCTTGCCCTGAAGCCGGTGCCACAATGCGGTCTTGCCCGTGTTCCTGTCCCCGCGGATCACGATCTTCACTGAGGGTACAGGACAGATCAGGGAAGCGAATCAGACCGGCAGAGAACTCGAACTCTGGCAAGGGAGCCGCAGGCCACACACGCGCGCTTTTGCACAGAGCGTGGCCTACGTGGCCTGTGAGCAGGGAAGAGCAGGGCACTAGGGCTGAGCTGCTGGGAGACACCCAAGGGGTCGCGGCCCCAGCCTGGGCCTCGGCTCTCCCTCCCTGCTCTGCAGAGGGGGGCCCCGAAGGCATCTCCCCAGGCCCTGGGGTGACGGAACCACAGCCCACTCAGACTTTGCACCTGCAGGAAAGTGGTCTCCCCTGGAGTCGGACATCCTGTGAACTCCTGACTCCCGGGGCCAGGGTCAGGCTGCTGGAGGGGCTGGGGGGGTGGCCGACGTTCTCCTTAGGCGGCTCCCTAGATTTCCGTAGCTTGCTCCTAACCTACTTCCGCACAGCCCTGGTATTTTTAGCAGTTCTGCAGAGCGCCACCATTTTCAAGGCCACACAGGCGGGGTTAGGGCACAAAGGAGAATTCCGTTTTACTTGCTGCACACATTTACAGAGTGGCCTGGGAGCTGGGTGCACGCCCACAGGCAGCCGAGTGCGCGGACGCTGGGCAGGCGGGGGCCCAGTCCTGCAGCACCGTGCAGGGGTGCGGTCCTCCTGCCAGCAGCTCTGAGATGGTGTGGCATTTAGTATAGGAGTACCATGGTCCGGTTTGTTCTAGAAAGACGAAGAGCAGTCAGGAATGCCATGGAGAGCCGGCGGGCAGGGGGCGGGGCGAGGATGGGAGCAAGGCTGATGACCATGGTGATGGACTGGACCCCGGGGAAGGTTCTGGCTTGAGAAGACATGCAGATGGGCAGCCTGAGGGATGGGCTGCAGGCTCCTGGACCACCTGGAGCAGCCCTGGGGCTGGGGGATGGCGCTTCATGCCCTGGGGCTGGGCGAGGACACTGCGGAGCTGCCCTAGAGCCCTGTCTGGTCCCCCGGCCAGCTGGCTTTTCCCTCCTTGCACCCCCAAGTGCTCCAAAGCCCCTCTGTTCTTGAACACTCAGTACTCTCCCCGTGAGACTCTCAGCATCAACCTCCCCAGCCCAGCCCACACTCTCTGAGTCCCAGCTTCCGTCTTCGGGACGGGTCAGACCGTCTCTGGTCAGACCTCGGGGCTGCCCTTCTTCCACCTGCTCGGTCATGTCCACACACAGAACACACCCGGCCACTGCTCCCAAGGTCCGGGCAATCTAGACTCGATTCCAGCCAGAAGCCAGACACCTAGGAGAAGCTGGGAGACAGGTCAGGGCGTGACACGTCTGTGCTGTAAGCGCAGCTGTGGGGAGGTCCTGGGTCCCTGGCATGAGCCTGAACCCTCTGCGGGAAGCATGCCGGTCTAGGGGAGTCCCCTGATGCCGGGGCCTCTGCCTCTCGTTGAGTGAGGATGAGGGGGACAGACCACATGCAGCTGACCCCCAGGGGGTGGCAGGCTCCTGTCCCCAAGACAACCCTGGCCAGGCTGAGGGCAGGACAAAGCACCAGCCCCAGACCTTCCTGGGCGCGGGAGGAGCCGCACCTCGTGCTCTGCGGACCGCCTGCTACAGCGCCGGGCTCTCATTTCATGGCCGGTTTCTTCCCTTTTCTTCGCTTTCCGGAGCGGTTCCTTTTCAAATCTGCTTGGCCCTGTTGTACCAATTCCTGCTTTTACCAAAGCTCTCTTTTATCTCTCGGACATATCATGCACACTGACCACGTCCACCGCAGCAGCGTCCACACATGGCGTGAGCCTCCGGCGTACAACACGCTCATCTGTGTACACACACCCTCGGAGGTCCCGGCCCTAAGGGCGGCCACCGTCTGCCACCGCTCGAAGCTGTCACAGTGTTTCGGACTCTGTACCGACGTGACGTTCTGTGAAACCTGACGTCCTCAGAGACCAAGGTCTGATGTTTGCTGGGCGTTTCCTGATCTTGTACCGGCAGCCCGTTGTCTCCTGGAACTTTATCTCCGGGGCCCCTTTAAGGTCTGGGTTGGAGCCACATTCATCACAAGGCCTCTGCCTGTCGTCCGCCACACTAACCACCTGGTTCTGGCAGTGGAGCATGTGACTCGATTTCAGAGTCGTGGGTTCAAGCCCCATGTTAGGTGTGGAGATTACTTAAAAATAAAACCTTAGGGGCGCCTGGTGGCTCAGTCGTTAAGCGTCTGCCTTTGGCTCAGGTCTTGATCCCAGGGTCCTGGGATCGAGCCCCGGGTCGGGCTCCCTGCTCAGCGGGAAGCCTGCTTCTCCCTCTCCCATTCTCCCTGCTTGTGTTCCCTCTCTCGCTGTGTCTCTGTCAAATAAAGAAATAAAATCTTTAAAAAATAAATAAAAATAAAATCTGAACCTCCTCTCATTTTCTGTAAATCATGGATGGGTGTTGAATTTTATCACATCTGTTTCTTGGACCCACTGAGGTTATAATGCTCCACGGTAAAGCACAGACTTTACCGTCTCTCCTAACCCTGGCATTCTTGGGGAGTCCTACTTGGTCTCAGTGCAATGATTTGTTATTAATATTCTGCTGCTTTTCCAGTGCTCATTTCCTGACCTCTCACTAGGTTACTAGGTCTGTGCTCACGGACAGGCCTGGATGGCTACCCCGCTTCCTGTGCTTTCCTCCTCTGTCCGGCACCAGAGTTTACCACGTGCAGGAAGCAAGCCGAGCGCCCTTGCTTCCGCGCTGTCTCAGCTAGAGTGGCTCTCTGAACGCTGTTCGTTTGTTCCTTCATGGCGGGGCGGGGGGGGGGGGGGGGGGGGCAGTGCAGAGGGAGGATGAGAGAGAGAATCTCAAGCAGCCTCCCCACTGAGCACAGGGCCCTGCATGGGGCTCGATCTCACGACCTGAGCCAAGATCACAAGTCAGACACTCAACCAACTGAGCAACCCAGGCGCCCCGATGTTCCGAAAATGTCTAATGATGTGTCTAGCTATGTATGTTTTTAAAAACTCTGGACATGGACTTCTTGGGAGTTTCACGTATTTCATGAATTCTGGAAAATCCCCAGTCTTCATTCCCTCCAATACTGCTCCTTCCCCATTCTCGCTGTTCTGAAAGCCCTGTCAGGTGTGTGTTGGAATCTGCTTCATTTCTGGGCTTGCACAGCTCTCTTCCAGCACCAACGCTCTCCTTAGTCTGGTTCTTACGCTGCCTCACCTGTTTGCTGACTTTGATTTTCACGACCGTGGTTTTCATTCCTAGAGGTCCTCTTTGGTTCTTTTTCAAACATGACTTGTCTGTTCACAGAATCTTGATATAATCTTTTTTTTTTTGTCAGAGAGAGAGGGAGAGAGAGCCGATATCCCGTCTGCACAGCCGATATGCCTCTCTGCACAGGCAGACAGAGTGGCAGGCAGAGGCAGAGGGAGAAGCAGGCTCCCCGCCAAGCAAGGAACCCGATGTGGGACTCGATCCCAGGACGCTGGGATCATGACCTGAGCCGAAGGCAGCTGCTCAACCAACTGAGCCACCCAGGCGCCCCAGAATCTTGATATAATCTTAAAGCTATTTCCTTCTTACCCTGGAAAAGCTCTCTTATCCCGAAATCAACCTTTCAAAAGGTTTCTTAGTGAAGGAGTGCTTAAGTCTATTTTTAAATTCTAGTGCTGAGAGCCACCTGGCCAGGACTCTGGCTGTCCCAGTGTCTGGAGGCTTTCTCTGTGAGTGAGGAAAGCTGGCCTGAGCAAGAGCACTTCTGACCAGTTCCATTAGGGCTGGTACTTCCTCACTTGGGAAGCTGCCCCAGTCAAGGCTTCTTCACCAAACAGGGTGAAGAATTGTGTCCCGTGATGGTAGAAAGGATAGACCAGGTTACGCAACACTCTTCCACTTGGTCCAGGGCTCCACTCAGATTTTGATTCTAAATTCGATGTGTATGCTGGGCTCCCGCATGTGACCTGAGCACTTCTCAGTATGAGAGCCGGTTGAAAGGAGATGACTTGTCTGCCCCAAGAGAGCAAGGATCTGTAAGAAACAGCATCTACACGTGGACGTCATCAGCTCTTTCCTACAAAAGTCCTGCATCTGTAGTCCCCAGATTGCTGCTTTGTTTCTCCTAAGTAAGCTATTTTGGAAAATAAGCAAAGTCTACCAGAAAGTTTCAAAGCTGCATATTGTCCAACTACAGAGACAACCTCCCTCTAATGTAACTTCTCTCCATCTCACCCCTTTCCGGGAGTCCTAGGGAATCCCAGCCTGTCCTCCTAGCTACCGGAGACTGGGTTTACTTCTCTGGGATAAGTCTACCGCGCACCCCCCACCCTTCTTTGCCACCCAAGGCTAGGCAATGTGCCTCTGGGGGAGTGCTTTCCAGAAGGTGAAAAATTCAGTTTCCAGCTCTGATTCCACAAGACTAGGATCAAGTTTAAAACAATACCGTTAAGTAATAAAAGTGAATGAGGGACTCCAGATGTAGATCCTACAGGTTTGTACACAAGAGTATTTTGACTTGCCATTCCCCTCTCTCAATGTGAGAGAAACACATACAAAACTGTGCGGCAGTACAACTACAACGACCTCTCTTCTAAACCCGCACAGAGATCCTCCTAATTAGTTTCTTCCTGTTGTGCATTACTGACTAAATAGGTCACCGCAGGGACCAAAAGCTCTCCCCTTAAAGTAGCAAAGGGAGCGGCAGGGAGGAGTCCAAAATCTTGCAGCAACGTATGAAAATACTTGAAAGGGAACAATTTAAACGCCGAGAACAACATAAAAAGCTTTTAAAACGCTAGGAAAGGACAGCGAGCAGAAAAAACGTAAAAGAGGTCAAGAGAATGGTTAGCGTCCAGGAGCTACACAGTTTGCATAATTTATAACAGGCCTGGAAACGTCCTGGGCTCTGGGGGCAGCTGAAAATAACCGCTCCCTCCCTCAGGGGAAGAAAAGTCTCCTACAGTAAGTAAGAGTCCTTCTGCCTTCTGGAGCTTTTTCCAAATATATCCCTACGAACGCTCCTAAGACAAGGGAGGGGGTGGGGCGGGCACATGTGGCGCAGACGACATTCCCTTCAAACCGAACAGGAAGCCTACGAGGAAAAACCCCAACGCTCACACCACCGGGGCCGGCTGGATCTCGGGGCTCCTGGGCAGGCTGTCACGTGGTTCTCCGACGGGGAGCCCCCCCACCCCCTCAAGCGTCACAGACCACAGAGCTCTCCCTACGTTATGTAAGAGTCGCCGTTAGGCGAGGTTATCCGGGCCAATCAGGGCCCCGCCGAGCGCACCAGGAACCGCCTGGACGCACCGCACCGCGCAAGCGAAGCGCACAGAACGCTCACCGCGCCTCTGCGCCTCGGGAGGGATCCCGCGGTCCGAGGCGCCCGCCCTCCACCCCTGGGGTCCTCCAGGACCTCATCTCCCGCCCGGCATCAACTCTCGACCCCAAGTGAGGGCCCCTAGAGTACCCGCCACAGGTAAGGGCGCAGCAGATCTTCACCACGGACGAACAGGACCTGCCACAGCCACCCGCAGACCGCGAGGCCCCGGGGCGCGACGCGGCCCCCAGTGCTTCCGGGTGCGGGCCGCGACCTGGTCTCCGCCAAGTCCCAGTCGCCGAGCCCGGACCTGCGGACCCCGCGGGGCAGCGCCCTCCTCCGCCCGAGCCCTCGGACCCCACTTCCCACGTCCCCCTGGCAGGAAGCCCGCGCGCCGGCCTGCACTCACTGTTGTACTGCACGCCTTTGGCGAAGCGTCTCTGCAGCGCCTGGTTCATGGACTGCAGCCCGGCGGGGATATTCTTGTCGCGGCCCGGAGCCTGCTCCGACCCCACCAGCTTCTTGAGCGCGGAAAACATCTTCCCGCTCCCACGTTCGAGCCCGGCGCGGCCCGCGAGCTCAGCGGCGGCGGCGGCGGCGGCCCGGTGCGGATCGCACCATGTCCTGGGTCCCGGCGGCCGGGCGCCTGCCTCGAGGGCGGCTCAGGGGCTCAGCCGCGGCGGTTCCGCTCCGGCCCCAGCGACCCCCGGCGCGGCCACCCTTCGCCTGTCAGAACCGCCATCTTGGCGCTGGCTCGACGAGGCGCGCGGCTACGGGGCGCCGCGAGGGCCAAGAGGGCGCGCGCATGCGCGGCGACACGCGAGTGATGCGCACTTGGCGCTAAGGAGCGCGTCGCGCGCCCTGGCCGGGCGGCAGCGCAAAAGCGCGCGCATGCGCGAGAGGGCACGGGCGGCGGTGGGAGCGGAGCCACGTCGGCCGGCCGGTCCTCGGAGCTGTCCCCCTGCTTTCGGGGTGGGCCTCACGGCCGTCCGCGTCCTCGCTGGGCCCACCCCCGACTCACCCCTCAACCCCGGACCCACACCCAATATCCCACTTTTCCGCCCGCCTCCCAGCGTGACCCCCACTTCTGCGGCCGCCGGGTTCGTGCCGAGACTGCCGTCCCCGGTGTCCCCAGCCGTCCTGGAAAAATGTTTATTTGTGTAACGAAGAGCCGGCGGGGCCGGGGCGGGGGCTACTTCTTCTTCTTCTTGGCCGCCTTGAGCCGGCCCTCCAGCAGCCGCTGGGCCTGCCGCTTGATCTCGGCGCGCGAGGGCACGTAGCTGTGGTCCACGTCCGCGAACTGGAAGGTTTCTGGAAAGGAGGGCGAGGAGGAGGGCGCCCGCCTCCGCTCCGGCTCGGTCAGCGCGCGTGCCTCCCGGGGCCACAGGCTGGCCACTTTTTCTTAATTCCTCTCTTCCTGGTGCGCTGGCATTAGGGGCCTTACGGGCTTGGGGACAGAGGCTGCCACTCGGAGGGCCCATTCTTACCGAGGCGGAAGGCTGGCCGCTTGCAAACCGACTGATTCAGAGCCCACTCCCCCGGCCCCCTTTTCTTTTTTTTAAGAGTCTTTCTCTGACACAGAGAGAGATCACAAGCAGGCAGACGGGCAGGCAGGGGCGGGGTGAAGCAGGCTCCCCGCCCCGCAGAGAGCCAGGACCGTGAGACCAGAGACCTGAGCCCAAGGCAGAGGCTTAACCCACTGAGCCACCCAGGCGCCCCTCCCAACCCCCTTCCTCATCAAACTCTCACACCAAGCCAATATTCTCCCTCTAAATCAACACAGGGTCGGGCACCAGGCAACTGGGAACAGCTCCTGTGCCCCACGCCCCCAGCATTACTCAGCCCATCGGAAGCTGTTTTCCCTGTCCTCCACCTGCTCTTTCCTGCGGAAACTCCAAGAAAGGCTCTGGCCTAGGCCGTTCCCTCACTCCTCTCTGGACTCCCCCCAAGGCAGTGATGCTCCCACATGTTCAGGAAATGTTACAAATTCTCCTTTCAATGGCATCAGCTTCTGTTTCCTCACTGTCACTTCCCTAAATTATAATCCTGTGGGTGCGGGGCATACACCCTCTCAGTCCTTGTGGCACTGCACCCCTCCCCACCCCGGGGCCCTGTGCCTCCAGGCTGTCCCAGTCAGACGGAGCCATCTGCCACTTGTTCCTCCCTTCCTCCCCATGGCTGGGTAGCCCCGAGGCTGTACCTATCATATCGTCCTCCAGGTCCTCAAAGCTGACCCTGGTGTTGTGCTTCTCCTTCAGAGTCGAGGTCTCTAGGGTATCCCTCACCTTTGTGTCAACCTGCAGGGCACAGGCGACTGTCAGCTCCAGGGGAACGGGGGCCGGTGGGCACACCCAGCCTCCAGCTACCTCCTCGGTGATGGACAGCGTCTGCACTCTGTCGGCCAGGTACAGCAGCTTTGCTTCGCAGTAAGCCAGCTTGCCGAACATGTCGAGGCTGTCGGAGAGCGCCACTTCTTTCTGTGGGCCGGGAGGAGGGTCCTGTCTCTCCTCTGGCTTCTCCCAGGACCTCTGCAGACAGCTCCAACCCCCCACCCCCACAGCTGGCACCTGGGCTGTGGGCAGGGCAATGCCAATCAGCCGGATGAAGAGGTTGTCGATGCCTGTCTGGACGGTCAGCAGCAGTTTCTGGCTCTTGGTCATGCTGGAGTAGGCCAGCTGGAGTCTGTCTTCCTCTTCTCTTAGCATGTCCTTCATTTTCTTCTCCACGGACTTGAAGCTGTTGAGAAGGATGGTGGCACAGATTTCGGGCCAAGGTGCCCCGAGCTAGGTGCTGTGCTAAATTCAGGGACTCTGGAATTCAGACGTGGGCGTGTGGCGCCCCTTGGCTGGGGTGCCCCAGTCCACCTGCCAGGTCCCTGCTGGCTCGTCGGCAGTGGACGCTCTTGGCTCCGAGCCGGGCCCAGCGCACATGGGCTGTTCTCGAGGGCCCCGTCGGGGGCTCTGGGGCCTGGCGGGCTACCTGGCGGAGGCGGGCGTTTCACGGAACTTCAGGATCGCCTGCTCCACTTCCAGCTTCTTCATCAGAGCCTCCAACTTCGCCCGCCGCCCCTCACAGTCCTCCGTCTGCAGCTCTAGGTTCTCCTCGGTGTTCCTCTGAGCCAGGAACTGGCCAGCGATGTCCTGGTGAGGCCAACGTGGGGGCAAGCGGGTGTGGGCCCGGTGGGCACAAGCCCCCCCAAGACCGGGACTGGTTTCTTCTGGGCGCCTCCCCATGGTCGGGATGATAGTGACTGTGGCCAGGCACTGGGCCCAGTGCTCTCTGCAGGTCAGCACATGGGACCCATACCACAAGCCGAGAGGGCAGACAGCCAAGGTAGAGACAGGAGAGCGCCCCTCAAAGACTGCTGCGCTCGGAGCCACTTGTCTGAGGATGGACAAGCTCACGTCAGGGCCAAGGACGGGAACTAAGGCTTACTGATGATAAACCCACATCAGGTTAAATGGAAGGGCCAGGCAGAGGCGGCCTCTCATGTCCTAGGGGTTTGGGAAGGGATGGAATTATAGGTGGGGGTCTCGGCACTTGGATCCTCAAATCCCAGCAGGCTCCGAGCAGCCGTTGGCAAGTGACTCGGAGACGCTGGCACCTCTCCACTCTCAGCCGTGGGGGTGGCGGCTCTGTGTCCCTTCGTTCAGGAGGCTCAGCCAGGCCTTGGGCTGGGGCAGGGGCTCCTTGCCTCCCACCCTCCCTCAGGAGAGCCAGGGAGAGGTACCCAGAGGTGGGAGCACCGCACCGCTGTCTTCACTTTCTCCACCAAAGCGGTCACATCTGTCTGGTACTTGATGTCCGCCTTGGAGGTCTCTCTTTTTCTCACTGGTAAGAGCAGAGAGGAAGGTGGCCAGCATTCAGGAAGAGCGTGGGAGCTCGGCTCGAGGCCACCAAACACGTCTGTGCATGCCAGAGAGCTGGGCAGGACTCATCAGACCTGCCTGTACTTTTGTCCTGCCCCCCCCCCCAGCTGGCCCTTCCAGGGTGCCCCAGGGCGACTCCGTCCAGAAACAGCCTGGTATGGGGGCTTTGCGGTGCTTCTCAACACCAGCCCAAGGGTCCAGGGGGCCGGACTTGTCCCTTCTGGGGAATCACTGGGGGATGGAGCCCTGGGGTACCATGGGACAGCGGAGAAGCTGGGGTCCTGACCACACCTGGCAGCGAGCCCAAGGCTGCGGGCCGTGGCTGTTGGCACTCAGCCCCTGCAGGTAGAGCCGGGAGAGGCGGGAGGCTCCCTCGCCCCTGCCGCTGCAGGTGCACCTGACCTTACAGAGACCTGACTGGGTGGCCTGAGCCCTTGCTGGCCTCTTGGGACCCTGGCTGGGGGCGGCAGAGAGCTGAGCGCTCACCTTTCACGGTCTCTGTACCCATCAGATTGGAGGGGAAGTCCAGGTCCCGCCGGCCCTAGTGGGAAGGGGAGGATGAGGTGAGCAGCGCCCTCTGCTGGGGAGCGGCCACCCAGTGTCTGTCATGCTGCAGTGGGGATCCTACGGGGACTCACCCGGCGGTACTTCTCGTTGGTCTCTTTCGTGTGGATCTTGTCAATCAACTTTTTCTGCTGATTGAGCTGGTTCTCGCGAGCCCTGCGCTCCTGGATGAAAGTCGCCTCCCCTTGCCGCATGTTCATCTGGGGACAGGGGAGGTGGGGCGTGGTCATGTCTCGCCAAGACCCCGTGGTGTAAGTCCAGTATTCAGTTTCAGTCCCATCTCTCAGATCTGGGAATAGCATTGGAGGCTCTCGGCTGCGCCCGTCTTCCTAAAATGCTCCTGCCTGATAGCTTTCAACAGCCTTCCTGCCTCCCACCCTCCTCTCTGGCCTCTCCCCTCTCCCCGGCCTCTGAGGGATGCCGCCTTCCCCTTCCACTCCTCTGCTGGAGTCGCTGGCCCCAGCCGTAGCCAGGGCTCGGGGCTCCCATTTCTCTTGGTGCCTGGGCTCCCCGCTGCCTTGGCGGGCTCCACTGAGAACTCACTCAATGGGGAGTGATTCCACCTGTCTAAAAAGGAACCTGACATCTTCCCCCAAACCCTGTCTCCTTCCACATGTCCTATTTTAGTGGCTAAACCCATCATCCACCCGCACCTGTCTGTGCATCCTGGATGGGGCTCTCCCACTCCCCAACCACATCTCGCTCGGCACCAGACTCCTTTGGGTGACCATGAGAGACTTCTGAGCCCGGTTGACTTTAGGTACCCAGGGCTACAACTGGCCCATCCCAGGCGACCAGCATCTGGACTGTGGTTCCTTTCTGTCTCTGCAGCCGGACCACACCTGGTTTTGAAATGCAGATCTGATCCCATCACCCCTGTGTCTCCTCCCAGAGCTCCAGGTTGGGTGGGGGGCCAGGAGCTAAACCCCAGCCACATCTGCCTCCCCACACTCGCAGACTCCGTTCCTCTGCATCTTCTCTGCTCCAGCCACTTGCTCCCCCTTTGGCCTGGTTATGCCCCAGGACTTTTGTTGTCCTTCAACCTCCAGGGCTTGGGAATCTCCAACCTCCAGAGCCCCACTCAAGGATCGCCTCCCTGAGCAGGTAAGTGCCCCAGGATGGCCCCACGTCACCCACTCCTCTCTCTGCAGCACAGGCCAATGGTGTGGTGACATTTCTTCATGGATGGCTGGATGGCTTGGTACGCTGTCCCTTCGTGAGGATGAAGCATGCCTGACTGGCAGGCAGACTGGGTGACGGGATGGTCCCTGCCTGGGCCAGGCGAGATCCCTCCTGTGTCTCCCTTCAGGCTCCCATGCCTGGTGGGACCCTCTGTGTCCAGGGCCATCATGTGTGAGCAGAGCAGGCTCGTGGGGTAGCCACTGATGGCAGGCTCTGTGGGTCTGGGGTGTTCCTGTGGACCCTGGGCCGGATGGGTCTGCAAGGGAGCCCTGTGGGACCCCCAGCCGTGGGGCTTGAGCTCACCTTGACCTCATCTGTAATCATCATGGCATCCTGGGACATGACTGTCATGTCTGACAGTTCTGAGCAGTAGTCGTCCACCAGATTCTGTAGCTTGTCCAGCTCCATGGGGTACCCGGTCAGCTCCTGCATTGAACGGGGCAAGAGCAGGGGCGCCCGATGATGCCATCGGTTGAGTGTCCCACTTGTGATTTTGGCTCAGGTCATACGTGAGATCAAGCCCCAAGTTGGACTCTGTGCCGGGTGCAGAGCTTAAGATTCTCTCTCCCTCCTCTGCACTCTCCCGTGCACACTCTTTATCTAAAATAAATAAATCTAGGGGCGCCTGGGTGGCTCAGTGGGTTGAGCCGCTGCTTTCGGCTCGGGTCATGATCTCGGGGTCCTGGGATCGAGCCCCGCATCGGGCTCTCTGCTCAGCAGGGAGCCTGCTTCCTCCTCTCTCTCTGCCTGCCTCTCTGCCTGCTTGTGATCTCTCTCTGTCAAATAAATAAATAAAATCTTTAAGGAAAAAAAAAAAATAAATAAATCTAAAAAAAAAAAAAAAAGGCAAGAGCAGGGCCTGTGGCCAACCAGATGCTGCACTTTCAGAGTGGATGATGCCTGCCCCCAACTCCTTATCCTAGACTGCGTGAGCCCCGAGGATGGCGATGGGGTGTCCCACTGTGGGAGGAGTGACCGCAACCCAGGGAGCCTGCTGCTAGGGACTGGCTGCTGTCCGAAGTGAGGCAGGGAGGCTCAACACAGAGATGTGTGGTCAGAGACTCGGAGCTCAAGGCCAAGGCTGCCCTGACCAGCCGGCTGTGGGAACTCGGGAAAGCCACTTAACCTCTCGGAGTGTCCCCATCTGTCGATAATGGCTCTTTCGGAAGGTAGCTGTCAGAATGTGTTGAGACGGTATAACGAGGTATTGAGCTCAGAGCCAGGTTCATAAATACCCAATATATCTGACTTAGTATCTTGTTACTGGTTACTACAATGTAGAATCTTTGCTAGTTTTTTTTTTTTTAACATAGATGCCTATGGGAGTTATTTTTTTAAATGCCTATGTTCTGGGGTGCCTGGGTGGCTCAGCTGGTTGGGTATCCGACTCTTGCTGTCGTCTCAGGTGTTGATCTCAGGGCTGTGAGTTCAAGCCCTATGCTGGTATCCACGCTGGGCGTGGAGCCCAATTAAGAAAACAATGTGTCTGTTCTGCAAAGAACATGCCCCTGGGGGGACATAATGCTCCCAGATGAAGGAGAGCTGGACCCAGGAGTGCAGCGGGCGCAGGGTTGTGAGGAGCCCAGGAAGGCAAGGTGGCAGGGCCTGCAGCTGGGTGTCTAGGAACAGGGCGCCGGGCCAAGAGGGACAGGCAGGAGGACCTCAGTGCCTGGCTCTGTGGCCACCGGCGGGAACCAGAGGGTTGTGACTCCAGCCAGCAGAGCTGCAGTGCCCACACCACCCTCCGCCCCCACCACACTTCCGCCGGCCACCCACCTGGCTGCCCGTGCACCAGCCTCAGGATGAGGGAGTTGGGAGAACTCCCTCACTGTCCCTGCCCCTCCTGCCACCCCGCTCCTCGCAGCACCATGGCACCCCCGTCCAGCCCCCCTGTCTCCTCACCCTCCCCCTCCCCATGGAGAGAGGCCCTGCCTCCCAGTGGGACTCATGGACCCTGGGGGCTTCCTTCAGGACTCTTCTCCTGGGGGCGGGGGGGGGGGGTGGTAGCCGGCTTGGAAGAAGTGAGCAGCAAGCTCGAGGTTACCGGCCTGCTCAGAGGTGGCTTGTCCTCTATAACAGGGAACTTTCTGAGGGCTCAGGACCCATTTTTGCCCTCAGAGGCCAGGCAAATGACAAAGAATGGGGCAAAACACAACGCTGAGCCATCAAATACACGCGAGAAAACCCACACAATTCTGATACATCCCATGATATGCCTTTTGAAGTAGCAAATAACAAGTGTCCAGACAGGTACACCGTGCCCCTGCTCAGCGGGGTCCCAAAGCAGGGGTCTGTCCTTGGGGCACACTGGCCTGAAGGGAGTTGCAGCCCTTCCCCTCCGCGGGTAGTGGGGGGGCAGCAGGGGGCGTGGTCCCGCCCGGAGGCTCCTGTCCCCACTGAGATGCCAGCCCTGCACCTAGTCTGGGTCCTGAGACCCCCGGCGCCCGCGGCCAGATGGCTTCCCTGGGCTGGGGGCTGGGGTGAGGGGCTCACTTTCTTCAGGTAGTCCAGCAGGCTCACGTACAGCAGGTGGATGTTCTGACTTGTGGTGATCTTGACCATGGTCTTTTCAATGTTGTTCTCCAGCTGGCGGATGACCTGGGGGGGCCCGAGGGCACACTGGGCTTAGGGACACACCACCCGGTTGCCCACCTGGAGGCTGCGCTTTCTTCCGGGGAGGGCGGTGTCTCACCTAGCCCCGCCCCCGAGGCCCCGCCCCCGCCACCTGCAGCAGGTGCAGCTCCTCCTTGGTGGCGGCCGGCTGGCTCCTCAGGCTGGCCAGCTCCAGCTGCAGGCTCTCCAGCTTCCGGCCCCGCCGCCGCGCCAGGTGGATCAGCACGTTGTGTGCGTTCACGCGGTCGAACACGTACTTTCGCAGCTTCTCCCGCGCCACCTGGGTCAGGGAGGACACGGCCCGCTCGTGGGTGTGCGCGGGGAGCCGGCTCGCAGCGGGGCTGGAGGGGCGGGACCCCGGGATCGGGACGGGCTCCGCAGCGCCCTTTAGTGGTGGTAGTGGGAGGTGCGCACTGGCTGGGCGAGGCCGAGGGGTCCCCCCCCTGCCACCTTACCTCCATGGAGGAGCGGCCGTGCGCCAGCCTCATGGACACGTCCTTCCTGCAAGCCTTGGAAATGGTCTCCTGGTCATACTGCAGAGCGGCAGTGGCTGAGCTGGGGTCTGTGTGTACCCCCAGACCCCCATCCTTCCAGGCATTCTCCCCTGGCCTCTTCTACCCTGTGCTAGCCCAACAGCAAGGCCCCATCCAGACCATTCCAGCTGAGATGTGATGGGAATCTGGAGAAGAGGACCCAGGTCTCCCCTCCAAGGCCAGAGAGAGGGGCCTGTGCTGTAGGGGGTAGCCCCCCAAAAGGACCCCAGTCAGGCCCACCCTGCCTGCCAGACTTTTGGGAGTGACTGGAGCTAGGGGAACAGGTCTTGGGAAGCCCCTCCCCAGGATGCCCCCTGGCTCCAGAAGGGCAGGGGAGGGAGGAGAAGAGAAGGTGCCTGCCCTCTACTTGAGTGTGGGACTGTTGCAGCAGTGCATGCCCCTGCCCCCCAGCCCCAGCCAGGGGTCTGCAGGGAGAGGACGGGACTGCTCACCTTTTTGGCCAAAGCCCAGTCTTGGGTCCCGCGACGGATGCTGCTGCGCAGGAGGGCCAGCGTGCTTTTGTTCTTGGCCGTCTTCTCCTTTACCGCTTGGATTTGCAGTGCCCGGCATTGCTCTGGGGTAGGGAGTGGGGGCGAAGGGGCAGAGGCCAGGGGGCCAGAATGTGGGCGGGTCTGGATCCCCGAGCTGAGGGGGCTCCACACCGGGGCAGGCAGGAGAACGCTGATCCCGCTGATCCCACGGCGCAGTCCTTCCTCCCACCGCTCGGGGTCATCGGCTTCCTGGCTCAACGGTGTTTATGGGGATGGCTGTGCGGGGCACATCCTTGGATCCCTTCCAGACCCGCGGGCCAGGGAAACAGGTGGGTCCTTTCCTGTCTCCTCCAGCTTTGGGGCTCGCGGTGCTCACACATCTCTTTGAAGCCCCCCTGCGTGGCAGCCCCTTTGGTCCCTTCTCGTAGGTCTGTTTGGGGGGGGGGGTGGCCACTAGCCCTTGTTTGCCCTGGACTGGCCTGTGTTAAATCTGAGAGCCTCTGAGCCCAGGAAGGGGCCAGGCAGGCCAGGCAGGGTGGTCCCCTGGGGGCGGCTCACCCTGGAGCCGAGTGATTGTCTTCAGTTCCTGGATCTGCTCGTCCGTCTCTGCCTCGCTGCGCGTCTTCATGGTGGCCCTCGGAGTCCTCTCGGGCCCCTCTGCACCTCCCACCCTCCCTGTGCTGGGCCTGCTCGGCAGAACTGCCCGCAGTTCAGGTTGTCCCCGGAATCTCCACCCATTGTGATGGGGGCCAAGGTTCTCGATGTCCAGTTCAGGGAACCCTGGCGATCCTGGCCCGCCCTGCCCCCACCCACTGCCCCGAGCGAGCCTGGGGGGTTGTCCCCTGGATGTGTGTCTTATGGCTGCTCTCGGCTCGGGGGTATTGGAGGAGGTGCCTTCCACAGGACGTGATCTGTGGTGGTTTGACACTGTACCCCACACCAGCCCCCCGTACCCTCCACACCTCCACGCTGTCCTCCACTGAGTCTCCTAACTAAAACTTCCCACCTCTGCCTTATGGGATCTCCGTTCTCTCACCACACCCCAGGCTCAGACTCCACACCCTGGACGACCTGGCTTGTGAGATCCCACCTCTCCCTGCCTTTTGCCTGCTGCCTGGAGCCTGTCCTGCTATGCCTCTGCCTCCTTGGGGAATTCCTGGGTCTAGCTCTAGGTGTCATTTACTCTGGGAGGGGTCACCCCAGCCCACGCTGCTCTTGGAGTTGTATGCCCTGAACCCCTGACAGCCTGGGATCCCAGGGGTGCATAGCAGCTAGGTTACTGTTTCCGGCCACGCTGCATGAATTTGCTGGAGCTGCCATAACAGAGTGCCACAGCCCGTGTGGCTGCCACCGTGGAAATTTATTGTCTCATATCCTGGAGGCTGAAAGTCTGAGATCGGAGTGCTGGCAGGGCTGGTTCCTCCTGTGCTAGGAGACGGCCATCTTCTCGCTGCGCCCCCACAAGTTCGTCCCTCTGCTCATGTCTGTGTCCTCCCCTCAGAAGGACACAGGCCAGACGGGATCAGGGCTCCCCACCCATTTTAATGCAATCATTTCTTTAAAGGCCTTGTCTCCAAATGCAGTCATATTCCAAGGTCCTGGGTGTTAGGGCTGTGATGTGTAAATTTCGGGACACGCAGTTCATAACCATGGCCCTCAGGCTAAGACCCCACACAGGGGTCACTTCCTGGTCATTGCCACTTTTTAAGAAAGTGAGTCCCATCCCACTTAAAACCACAGGCTCACCTTCTGCCATCCCTCTGAGGCCTCAGGGGTTTGGAAGGACCAGTCATAGGCATCCCCCTGCCCCCTGTTCTCCCTGGGCGGCAGGCAAAGCCTGCTTGCTGTCCCTCAGTATTGGTTCTCCCTTGTTCCTCAAGCCCCTGAACTTTAGTGGGGTACATGGCTGCCCAGAACGAGGCGGTCCTCCTAGGCGTGTACCCCATGACTTAATTTTGGCTGATGGAGGGTAAGCCCAAGTGGTGAGTGAACTGTCCTCTTCCCTAGTGACTGGGATGAAGGCACGATGGCTGGAGCTGGCACAGCTGCCCGAGACCATGAGGTGCACCCGGAAGAGAGGCCACAGCAGGGGGGACAGCAGGGACAGCAGGGGGCAGACTGGAGGGAGGCCTTGAGTACCTGTCAGCCCTGGATCACCCACCTGGACCATTACATGAAAGAAAACCCCGACCCTCGCTCGCTCACACCATGGTTATCTCGGACTTTGCCTTCCCACGCACCGATTCCCTGGTGCACAGTAGGCACTCAGCGTTCTTCTCAATGACCGGCTAGGCCGGGAGGTGCAGGAGTTGGGCTGGGGCTGGAGCAGCATGGCTCCAGGTCGTGGGCCTTCGGTGTGACCAGGAGGGCAGCTGTCCAGGATGATGGATTTGCCCAGCTTTTACGTCATCGCTGCCTCTCCCTCCGTTGGGTGTGTGGGGCGGCGTGTAGTCGTGCCCACTAGAGCTTTCCCTCCCTGTGGACGGAACTCCAGTAAGCTAGCTCTGGCCGCCCTCCACCCTTTACTTCCCCCTGCCTGGAGTGAAGTGACTTCATCTGACAGGTGTGTTTGGAATGGTAGGTGGATAGGCATGGCCACTTCCTGTGCCTTGAGTCCCGGGGGCCAGGCGCTACCCGGCCGCACACCCCTGCTTTGCTCCTTCATGGCTGGATGTGTGCAAGCAGACCCCGTGTGGGAAGGCCTGCGGAACCGTTGGATTCTGGGGCTGTGCTGGGAACTGCCCTCCAGTGTCAGTGTATGGCGCCGAGGGGACATCTGTCTCCTATTTTCTTACTGCTTTGACCTGCTTCCCAATGGTTGCATTTTTTTATTTTATTTTTTTAAAGATTTTATTTATTTATTTGACAGACAGAGATCACAAGTAAGCCCAGAGGCAGGCAGAGAGAGAGAAGGGAAGCAGGCTCCCTGCCGAGCAGAGAACCGGATGCGGGGCTCCATCCCAGGACCCTGAGATCATGACCTGAGCTGAAGGCAGAGGCTTAACCCACTGAGCCACTCAGGCGCCCCTTCCCGATGGTTTTAGAACTCAGCTGGGAAAAGGCAAAGCATTTATTTGTGCAGCATGCCCCTGCAGCAGCTGTCCCCTCGGACTGTGGGGGACGCCAGGGCCAGACAGGGAGTGTCAGAGCACCAGGGCCTGCAGAAGTCCCTTCCACCAAGTGCCCAGGGCCTCTCTGATGCTCTCCAGCTCTCAGCGTCCACCATGTTTCTCACTGCCCTCTGGGAGGCCAACCACTGCAGGGACAGCCCCTCTGGTGTGACCTGGGCAGTAGCAAAGGTTTGCACAGGGTTGGCAGACCTCCCATGACTGTCCGCAGGGGACACCGCTGGGTCACCTTAGGGTGTGAGGAGGGCCTGTGTAAGGGGGCAGGGCAAGCCTGAGGTGACGAGGCCCTGAGGGCTATGTTCTAGAAGTCTTCGGCCCCAAGTCTTCTGCGCCCCAGCTGGAGCTCTCCTAGCTGTGCCGATCTGTAGGAGGCAAAGGGAGACAGCTGGAACCACAGCCTAAGCCGCTCACCAGATGGACACAGGCCTGAGGTCAGCAGCTTGGGATGCTGACCTCTTCTTGGGGTGTCCACCCTCCTGATCCTGCCCTCCCTCCTGCCCAAGGGGCTCAGGAAGGTCTGGCTGCTGCATGCTACACTCAGACCCTCCAGGATGGACAGGCCAGAGGGGAGAGGCCCTGTCCGGTCTATACCTTGGGCCGCGGGTTTGCCTGCCAGAACCTCTGGCCCCAGAGCCTCAGGTCCTGCTTTCCAGTACCCTCTGGCCTCTCACCTGCGCCCCTGTCTTCGGGGAGCTGCCCCGTCTCCAGGAAGAGCCAGAGGTTGCTGCATCTGTGCGACTCCACTCGGGTCACCCAGTAGCTGGCCACCGAGCCTGTAACTGGGGAGCAGGGGCCACGGGCCAGTTGGGCTGTGGGCCTGGGCCTCTGCACTTCTCAGGGAAAGGGGACCTGGGCCCAGGCTTCTTCCCGGCAGAGGGTCTGGTGGGCTTGGCAGGACTCGCCCCGAGAACTGGGACCCCCTCCCAGGAGGTGGGGATGCGCGGGACCACGGCCTCCCCACCCCAGTGGGCACCCCCCCCCCCCGCCGGAAAGCCAGCATCACCTCTGGCGACTCGGGTGCGTGTCAAAGCGGGAGGCACAGCCCCTGGGGTACCCACCCACGGCCACGAGCACGTGCCACTGGAAGGGGTACGGGAACTTCCTCCGGACGAACATCTGCAGGCCGAAGGCGGCGCCGGTGCCTGCCAGAGCCAAGGTCCCCATCGGCCAGCCTGTCCACCGCCTGGGCGCCCACAGCAGCGGTCAGGCTCCCAGCCTCCGAGGACGGGGACCGGACGGCACCTGCTGGGCACTCGGGTGAGACGGGAAGGTGAGGTCTGTCCGGACCCCAGGACGTCTGGACCCAGCCTACCTGCGACAAAGCTGAAAATGCCCTTCACGAAGGCCTTCGACTGGCACGCGGCGTACTCCCCCAGCCCCTGCGGTGGCGGAGGGGTGAGGGCTCAGTCCCCCCGTCTTTCACAGGCCCTCCGTCCCGCCGTCGGGCACACTCGGGCCGCGGGGAGCGGGACCACGCGTCGTGAGGGCCTGGGGGCTTGCCCACACCTGCCTCCATGTCCACCCAGGCTGCCCCGATCCCCACAACGGGAGCGTCCTCCCGCCTTGTCTCCCTTCCCTGAGGAGGGTAGCCCGCCACCGAGCCCCCACCCGCCGCGCTCAAGTCAGCTTCTGAGGTCCGGGGCCCGCGTGCCAGGCCGGCGTTCTCACCGGGTGCTTGGCGGCCACGGCGACGTCCACCCGGGACAGGCCCAGGTTCACCATGGCTGGCAGGTCACCCGTAGCGGGAGGGCGGAGCCTGCGCGCGACGTGCGGGGGGCGGGGCGAGCAGGGGGCGGAGCCTGTGAGGGACGTGCGTGGGGGCGGGGGCGGGACCCGCGTGAGACAGGCGGAGGGGCGGGTGCGAACAGGGGCGGAGCCTACGCGGGCCGCGCGCTGGGGGAGGTGGAGCGAAGAGGGGGCGGAGCCTTGCAGGACGCGCGGGCGGGGGCGGAGGGGCGGGGGCGAACGGGGCGGAGCCTGGGCGGGACAGGCGAAGGGGCTGGGACGAGCTCGCAGGAGGGGTGGGGCTGGGGGGACCTGAGAGAAGGCGGGGAAGGCCGAGGGTCTGAGTGATGGCAGAGAGTCTGGGGTGTGGACTCAGGTGGTCTTTGAAGTAGAGGGGGAATGAGACTGGGTCTGGCCAGGTCTCCTGGGGGAGAGTGGGCGTCAGTTTAGGTCGCCGGTCAGAACATTGAAGTCCTAGGTGGCGCGTGGGCTTGGGAATGGACATGGCTTGGGGGTCGCGTGGCCTATGGGAGGGTCCAGCTCCCCTGTATGCCCCAGCCACAGGGGAGAGGCCAGCTACCTCCGGGCCTGAGGATGAGGCCCCCTGAGTGGGGGGCAGCCTCTGTCCAGCGGCCAAGGCTGGGCATTCTGGGTGGGCCAGACACCCCCGCCCACCGCCCCCCGCCTGCCCCCCGGCTCTGGCTCTGCACTAGATGGTAGCACTGACCTGAAAAACAAGTTATTTTACCACCAACTAGGAGTTTACTGGGGAGCAGCAGAGACTTGCAATTTGGGACTTGGGAGCCACAACAAAACCGCGGATGAGGCCAACCAATGACCGCGAGGAAGTACTTTATGGAGAAGGACTGGGAGGGGTTGCTCTGAACCCAGGCCTGCTGGAGAGAAGCAAGCCCTCCGGGTGGTGAGGGCCGGGGGTCAGTTTCTTGTAGGGGAGACAGTGCACATCTTTCCCCGGTGGGGCCTGGGGCTGACGGTTCTCCCCGCCGTGGACGCCGCGTGGTCTGGCTGCCCAGAAGGCCGGGAAAGCCAGGGCAAGCTTGGGGGATGGTCGCCTTGTCCTGAGACCCAGAGCCCTAGATTCAGGTCTGCACGCAACAGGGGAGAGTGGGCTACAGGCTGGTACCCTTCCGCCTCCCCTGGCAGCGTAAGGAGGCCATCCTGTGCTGTCCACACTCCGTTTGCCAGGATGAGCTGCTTCTGCCCTTCCTACCACCTGCCTCCCCCCTGCCCACACCTGGAGGGGTGCGTGTGCGCAAGCTGATGCATCTGAGCCGGCCCCTCTTACCCGGACAGGGGTCTCCCCACCCCCCCTTTCCCCTCCTGCCCCTGCTCCCCTCCCTCCCCTCCCTCACTCTTCATCTCTCTCCCCCACCTCTTCCTTCCCCCCTCCTTGTCCTTCCCCTCCCTCCACTCCTCCTGTCTCCTCCCCTGTCCCACTCTCCCTCCTCTTTCTCCTTCCTCTTCTCAGTCCCATTCTTGTGGCTGCTCCAACGAAACTGGAGGCCCAGCAGACCACAGGAAGCCTAAAGCCTGTACCAGGGCAGCTGCCGCTCATCCAGAGGCTGACTGGAGGCAGGAAGTGTGGTCCTTGGCGGCTGAGGCCACCACCCCTGCCCTGTAAGTGCCCACGTGACTGAGAGCGCTGGGGCCTGCCCTCAGGCGCAGGACATGCCACCCCAGGAACCCACGCCCCACTGGCCTGCACACTGAAGCCAGGCTGGGGCGCAGTGGCCTGCAGCGGGTGATCAGGGTGCTGACGCTGCCTGAGGGGCAGGAGCCCTTCATGAAGTCACTGCAGGGGTGCCCAGCCCTGGCCCGTTCCCTGGAGGGACCCAGAGGGCACGTGCAAATTAGGGGAAAGTGGACAGTGTGTTTGCAAAGCAACTACCCAGATGTGAGTGGGACATGGGAGACCCCGAGGGCCGCGGCAGGAACCTAGAGCTCAGAGCAGCAGAGGGGAGCACCCCAGGTTGGGTGGGTGGGGGACCTGTTCCAGCATGTAGAGGGGGAACTGTGTAGGTGAGACCCCTGGGGACTGTAGGGGGATCTGGCTAGCACAAAGTAACCTCGATTCCCCTCCCACCTCCTGCTGGGGCCCCCTGGGGTGGAGCCCAACTGTGCAGGGGTCCAGGGGGCCCTTGACATTGTCCATGCAGCTTGGGCTGCCTCCATGGTCAGCAGGTGGAGGCTCGGGGCACCTGAGATTCTCTCTCCTGCCCCGAGGACGGGGCCCAGTTAGGAAGCACCGGGGGGCAGGAGCCTGACTGGGCTGGGCCTGGCGGAGAGATGGTCGGCAGCCCTGACCGACTATAACCGGTGAGAGTTTACCGGAAGGACAGCGGGGCTCCTGGATTAACAGGGTGCTAGAGAACCAAGAGAGCGGGTACAGGGCAGCCCGGCCGTCTGGTGAACAGGCACAGAACGAGAACCCCCAGGGCAAGAACTCAGAGCCCTGGGCCGGCCAGGGGGGCTGATGGGCAAGGCGGCAGCCCCCCACTCCTGTGCCCCTTGGTCTTCACAGTGTGACACTGGGAAGCGGTGAGGCAGGGAAGCCAGACGAGGCTCCGGGTGGAGTTTACCCTGCGGCTGTGGACAAGGCAGGCGGCGCCAGCACGCAAACCCCTGCCACGGGCTGCAGACGTGGTGGCGTGGCAGAGAGGCCCCAGGCTCTAGTGGACCTGCAGGCCGAAGCGACTTTCCTCCCTCATTTATCCACAGCTGTGAACCGAGCACCTTCTGCACCCGGACCTGGGGAGTCCGAAGCCGTCAGGCCACTGGTAGTGCCTGCTGTCCCGGAATTGAGTGGCAGTGCAGAGACAATGCGTAAACACAGAAGAAAATGCAGATTAAGCTCACAGACTGGAGGAAAGAGACGGGGCGGGGTGGGGTGTAGACCGGGGTTTGAGGAGGGCTGCTGGGAGGAGGCAGAAGCCACAAGCTGCCCAGGGAGCGGCCGGCTCCGGGCCGGTGCTGGAAATGCCACGGGGCCAGCGGGCCGGGTGTTGCCTCGGTGCGGGATGGCTCTAGATGCCGGGGCGCGTCAGATTTGTTGTCCTTGAGGTTTGCCCCCTGCTGTGTGGCCGAGGACACGGGGAGCCAATGGGTGGCTGGGTTGTGGTGAAGGCCCTGGTCAGGGACGTGCTGGGGGCCAGTGCGTTTTCTGTGGGTAGAGGGGCTGCCCTGCACCTTGAGGGCTCCTCAGGGCGTCCGAGGCTATGGTTGTCTGGGCCTTGGTCAGGCCTGCGGTTGGCGTGGGTGTACGTCCTGCCCCCACACTGTCCTTGGAGCTCTGGCCTTGGAGTGGAGTGGGACAGACTCCTTTGGCCTTCCTGTCCTCCAACTGGAGAGGTGCGTTTGGGGGAAGATTTTGTAGGTATTTTTTGCTTGTATTTATGCGTTTTATTTTTTTTTAAGATTTTATTTATTTATTTGACAGATAAGAGATCACAAGTTAGCAAAGAGGCAGAGAGAGAGAGAGGAGGAGGTAGGCTCCCCACTGAGCAGAGAGCCCGATTCGGGGCTCGATCCCAGGACCCTGGGATCATGACCTGAGCTGAAGGCAGAGGTTCAACCCACTGAGCCACCCAGGTGTCCTGTATTTATGCGTTTTAAACAGCAAAGTCTCCGTCACACATGGAACTCACTTTTTTGCTGTCAGCTCTGTGAGTTTATAGACAGATGCAGATGCGTGACCACAATCCCGGGTCCGATGGTGGCTGCGTGCCCTTCTGCTGGCCGCCAAACCTACCCACCCCCCAGCCTGCCACCGCCAAGCAGCTTCCTGTTCCTGGGCACTTGCGAATTCTGGAAGGTCTAGAAAGGTATCCCCATCTGTAGTCTTCCTGAGAAGGCCTCTCTCACCCAGGAACCAACCGTGATTTGTCCAAGCGCGTTACCTGAGTGGATGGTTTGCTCCTTCCACGCACTCCTGCCATGGACGGCCCGTCATCCACGTGGCCATGGGGGACACTTGGTGGCTTCTGCTTCTGGGTAGTTTTGAATAAAGCCCTCCAAACACCCACGCGCAGGGGTTTTTCCAATTTTTCATTTTTCTCATGTAAACACTGAGGTGTGCGATTGTCAAATTGTCCGGGAAATGAGTGTGTCCCTTTCTGAGAACCCACCACATGGTTCCCAGGGTCCCAGCCCACGTTCTGATGCCTGGGCAGCGAGGACTTGGGGACGGCGACCGGCAGCCCTAGAGCTGTGGCGTGTCTCAGAGCGGCCTCGCCTTGCCCGTCCCTTGACTCACGGACGCGTTTTCCCATGTTTGTTTTCCACCTGGACGTCGTCTTTGGTGAAATGGCTTTTCAAATCTTTGCCTGTTCTTTTTTTTTTTTAAGTTGAATTGCTTGTTTTTCTTATTTGCATCTGTAGAGTTCTTCACAGATTCAGGATTTAAATCCTTTATCAGATGCGTGTTCTGTAAATATGGGACCTGGCGGCGAGCTGGGATCCCCTGAAACCAGAGCGGGCGGCCCTCAGAAGCACCCCGCTCCTCGCCTGCCTCCCTGCTGGGGGTGAGGCTCTCTCTCGGGCCCTGTAGGCCCCTCCACGCCGGAGCCCTTGGCAGCGCTGGCCTTGCCTGGGCCGCCCGCCCCCGATCAGAGGTATCGTGTGCCCCAAGGCCAGCAGGTGGTCCTCCTGTGGAGGACGCTGTCTGCCTGCACAGGAGAGGTCACGTGGGAGGCCTGGCCAGTGAGCCCCCACCAGCCCTGGGTGCCGCTCTGGCGACACTCGTGCCCGCGTGCTTATGCAACCTTTGATAAGACACTTGTGACGCCATAATCCACCCTAAGCGGGGCTCAGCTCCGCCCTCTAGACCAGCCCGCTGGAGACCTGGTGCGTGGCAGTGGGGCCTAGAGTGAGGGGTCACCCAGGCCTCTGATGTCCCCTCCGTCATAGCTGGGCTGACCCATGGTGACTCCACTCTTGTGTGCGGTGTGGGGGCGAGGTATGAACAAGTGAGGACTTTGGGGACCCAGACCCTGAGTAGGCCGTGAGCTAGAGCACCCCCATGTGCCCGGGCCCCAGCCAGTCTAGAGGTGGACGGAGGCCAGGATGAGGTCCCTGCTTGGTCCTCAGCGACTGGCTGGCAGGTGTGGATCGGGAGAGGGGAGAGGTGAGAGGTGAGAGTCCGCCTCTCTGGAGCCCTCCAGGAAATGACCCCTGGGGCTGGTGGGGGACCTTGGGTGATTGTGCAGGACAGTGAACGATGGGGGCTGTATTTCCAGAGCCAAGTGCATCTGCTGCCCCACGGCCCCTCGGCTAAGCCCACTGGTGGGCTGGGCTATGAAGCCTGGCCTCCTGGGGCTGGGATTCCTGTGCTGGGAGCTGGGCGGCAGGCATGGCCTTGAAGTGCGTCCTGCTGGGCCAGGTCCTGCTACTCCTCTGGGTGTCCGTGGCTGGGGCTGAGGTTCTGCTGCAGCCAGATTTTGATGCCAAGAAGGTAACAAAGTCCTCTGTGCTGTGGCACGGGTGGGCATGGGGGCTGAGCCCCATGGGAAATGATGGCACCACGGGATAACAGGGTGGCGCCTACAGTGTACCTGCTCTGGGCCTTGAACCGGCCAACCCTTGGACCTTCTCTCCATTTATTTATTTATTTATTTTTAAAAAAGATTTATCTTTTTTTTTTTTTTAGATTTTATTTATTTGTTAGAGAGAGAGAGAAAGAGAGAGAGAGAGCACGTGGGAGCACAGGCAGACAGAGTGTCAGGCAGAGGCAGAGGGAGAAGCAGGTTCCCTGCCAAGCAAGGAGCCCGATGTGGGACTCGATCCCAGGACCCTGGGATCATGACCTGAGCCGAAGGCAGCTGCTTAACCAACTGAGCCACCCAGGCGTCCCCCTTCTCTCCATTTAATCCTGGAACAACAGTGTGGGGGTAATTACTGACCCATTTCACAGTTGGGGGAACAAAGGTCATGCGACCTGTCCAGGTAGGTGGCAGAACGGGGAGATGGGCACGGAGACCCCCAGCTGCGCGGTTCCAGACAAGCCTGTGTGGCCGTGTGCTTTGTGGCCCTGGTCCCAGGGCAAAGCCGGCCACTGAGCTGCTTTGCAGTTCTCAGGCGTCTGGTACGTGGTCTCCGTGGTCTCCGACTGCAAGGTCTTCCTGGGCAAGAAGGACCACCTGCTGATGCCCACTAGGACCATCGAGGCCATGGCGGGTGGCAACCTCAGTGTCCACATGCAGTTCCCTCGGTGAGTGTGGTGGGGTTGGTGGTGGGGGTGGGGCGGGCCAGCAGCTGAGAGTGAGCCCCGGGCTGTGCCCCCCCAGGGCTGACGGCTGTCACCTGCTGGACGCCGAGTACCTGAGGGCGGGCTCCGAGGGCCACTTCAGAGTTCCAGGTAGGTCCTGCCCCGCCTGCCCTCAGTGACCCCTGACAAAGCGTCTCCATGGGGTGACATGGACGGTCCTTCTACCTGGGGCCATCCCCCAGCCCCTCACCATCTCCTGCCCCACCCCTCCTTCCCTCCACCTTCTGCCCTTTCCTTGAGCCCCAAAGCAGAGGCCGGCATGGGTGGGGGTCCGTGCTTGGGCCCTGGGCCCTCCCCCACGGCTGGCTGGCCCCTCCCTCTGCAGCCCTGGGCTACCTGGACGTGTGCATCGCGGACACAGACTACAGCTCGTTCGCTGTGGTCTACATCTACAAGGAACTGGAGGGAGCCCTCAGCACCATGGTGCAGCTCTACAGTGAGGACCCAGCCACCCGCCCTCCCTCCTTGGCCCCGCTGGCTGCTGCCCACCTGGCCCTCTCCTCCCCACCTGGGGCTGCCCCCCCTGCCCTGTCTCCCCTCGGCCGGGCCCCTCAGGCCCTGCCTCTCCTCCCCCATCACCCCAACCGGGAGCCAAGAAGGGGGGTGGTGGCGGGACCCCGCAGCTCTTTGGAGAGGGGAGGAGTCGGCACAAGGGGCCTCTGGGGGCCCTGGCACCCTCTGGCCCCGCTGCCTGAGAGCTGAAGTGAGGGCTGAGGTTCTGTTTTGCTGTAATTTCTGAGGGCCTTGGCAAAGTGGGCCAGGGGCTCCCCGAGGTGCAGAGGTTGGGGTGAGGGCTAGAGACTGGTTTTGGGGGCCTGAGGGGTGTGGGGCCCAGGGGGACATGGCCCTGGGGAAGACCCAGGCCCTTGTCAGTCTCCCAGACACCCTGTGTGGATTAGGAAAGGAGACCCCTCCGGGCGGCTTCAGTCCCCTGATTCCCCAGCCAGGCAGGCACTTTTGAGCAGTGCACAACCTGCTCAGTCTTAGGTGATGGACCTGTTGTCAACTCTCAAGGAAGAGCGCTGAGGCCGGGAGACCTCCACCCCCTCCCCTCCCCTCACTTCTGTGAGCCCCAGAGACCTCCATCCCCTCCCCTCCCCTCACCTCTGTGAGCCCAGGAGACCTCCCCCCCTCCCCTCACCTCTGTGAGCCCCAGAGACCTCCCCCCTTCCCCCCTCACCTCTGTGAGCTCCAGAGACCTCTGCCCCCTTCCCCTTACCTCTCTGTGAGTCCCAGGAGACCTCCACCCACCCCCCAACCTCTGTGGGACACAGAGCTCACTGGGGCCCTGCTTTGCCTCAGACCGGACCCAGGAAGCAAGTCCCCAAGCTGTGAAGACCTTCCGGGACTTCTACCCCACAGTGGGGCTTGAGGATGACATGATGGTCATGGTGCCCAAGTCAGGTGCGCAGGCCCCTTGCCGACCCCTGGCAGTGAGCCAGACCAGGTGGTGTCTCTCGTAAGGCGGGCCCGCAGCCCCCTCCTTCCGCCCGCACACACTGAGGAGGAGGTTATGGGCAGCTGGGAGGGAGAGGCTTTCAGGGGTTGGGGCTGTTTGGGGGCCCAGGGGGTCGGGCTGCAGGAAGCTGTGGGCAGTCCGGCCAGCTCAGCCTCTTTGTCTTCCTTCCCGCAGATGCGTGCTCCTCTGGGGACAAGGAAGCTCCCTGACACCTGTGGAGACCCACCTCGGCCCTTCGCAGGTCGGATAGAGGCAGGGCGGCCTCTCCGTCCTGTTCTCCAGGGCCTGCGTGGGCAGCCCTGGGCCGCCGCTCTGTCTGCTGCTCTGCACGTGTGGATCCCACTCCCCCAGCCCCCACCCAGCTGCCCGGCCGGCCGCTTCCACGATTCAGGCCTCAGCTTAAATGCTACCTCTTCCAGGAAGCCTCCTCTGATTTCCTAGGGCTGCCTTAACAAATTACCACATATGACACGAGTTTGTTCTCACCACCGTTCTGGAGGCCAGAGCCCAAAGTCAAGGAGTGGGCCCGGCTGGTTCCTTCTGGAGGCTCAGGGCCGAATCTTGGCCTCTCCCAGCTCCTGCTGGTGCTGGCGGGCCTCGGCCTCCCTTGGCTTGTAGCCCCATCCCTGCTTTCTCTGCCTCGACGGGCACACGGCTGTCCTCCCTCTGTGTGTCTGTGTTTAAATGTCCCTCTTCTGACGAGGACATCGGTCACAGGGGCCGGGCCCGCCCTAAGTCCACGACAGCCTCGTCTCCGTCCTTAACTGATCACGTCTGCAAAGACCCTGTCTCCAGGGAAGGTCCTGCTCTGAGGCCCTGGGTGGACGTGAGTCCGGGAGATGCTGTCAGCCCAGTGTGCTGTGTGTCCCGCAGCCTCTGGCTACCTTCCTGGGGTACTAGGCCTTGGAATTGTCTAGGAACCTGGTCTCCCCCGGAGGGCCCCATGAGACGGGAACCTCCACCTTGCATAGCACTGACGTTATAGGGTTATTGGGATATGGAAGTAGGTGGACTCTTGGGGACACCCTCTCCCCAAGTAGATGCTAAGAAACTGTCCAGCCCCTTACCAACTTCACAATGAATAGTTTGGGAACCCACATAAGACAATAAATAACAGAAGTGTCAGAGGCAGCCCTGTGGTCCTTCCTGGCAGGCCTGTGTTTGTGTGGTGGGACTCCTTCCTCATTCTGAAGGGAGCGTCCCACCGTCCCTCCCGGCATCCACCCCCCCGGCATCCATCCCAGCATCTCCCCCAGCATCCATCCTGGCATCCCTCCCAGCATTCCCCCCCCACCATCCCTCCCGGCATCCCCCCATCTTCTCCCCCTGCATCCCCCTGCCATCCCCCCAACATCTCCCTCGGCATCTCCCCCTGCATCTCCCTCAGCACCCCACCCCTCGCATCCCCCCTGCCATCCCCCGCAGCTTCCCCCCGCCATTGACCCTGGCATCCTGCTCTCCCTGGCCTCCTGGCTATTCACCCAGGGGGCGTTGGGCTGTTTTAACTTCTCGTGTGTCTAGAAGATGCTGCCGACCCCTGGTCCCGCCGCACCCCACAGGTTCTTGTCTTCGGTGGGAGGAGAGGGGGAGGGATATGCCAGATCAGCCTCTGGGAGGTTCTACCTTCAGAGAGTAGGAGCCCCAGTGTCCTGCTGTGGGCCTCGCCACAACTTCCAGGGTAAAGCGTCCATGTGGACCCCCCTCTCAGGGGCTGAATCTGGGGGTTTTGTTGTGGTTCAGTGGCCCTTGTGGGGCTTTCTTGCCATGCTGGCCAGCGAGCAAGCAAGGTGCTGGAAAATGTGTTGGGGTCCCCGGGACTGCGGGAAGCCACGGTATGCTGCTGGCCTCTGGGGCCACCGTGGTGGGCTTCCACAGTTGTGGAAGTTTCAATGGTAGAATTAGCTCTGGCCTTGCAGGCGACGCGTGCCGTGGATGGGGGCAGCGAGAGGCTCCGAGGAGTGTTTGTTGAATGGGTGCCTGGAGTGACCGTACCTTTCCTGTCTGTGCAGGGCCAGCTGGAGCAGCAGACCTTGTCGTCCCGAGTTGTCCGGACCCACCGTCCTCCTGGGTCACCCCCTCCTCCCCAACCCTGGGCCTCCCTCTTCCCCTCAATAAACATATTCTGCAGTCTAGAGGCTCCTCTCCTCTTTGCAGGGGCCCTTGGGGAGGGCACGGTGAGCTCTGTCTTGATCCAGGACTCCTAGGGAAACTGAGGCAGGGAAGTGGGCACGCGGGAGACACTGACCACTGGGCACCTCCTGGCTCGAGGGGACAGGAACTCCAGCCCAGCCTGGCACCCACGAGGGGCTGTCCCCGTAGGCGGTGTCTGACGCCACTGTCCTGTCCTCATGGGCTCACGGCACCTTCAGGGAGCCAGGGTGCCCGTGAAGACCGCCTCGCTGTGGGGGCTCCACTGGGCACATGCAGCCCCCTGGCCGCAGGAGCTGGGGGCACAGCAGCATGGGGGCCTTGAAGCAGGACTCACCAGGGGTGTTCCCTCCTGCTGCTGGGCTGACCTTGACCTTGGCTATGTCATATGCTCCACAGTGGACCCCTGGACACACACAGTGAGCTCGCTGCATTCCTTACTCAGGAAACTGAGGCATAGAGAAGTTGGTGACTTGCCCAGCGAGGGGCCAGGCTGAGGCTGAGGCCCAGTGGTCAGGCTCCAGGGCCTGGGCTGCATGAGGACACTCCGTGAGATGTTGGGGGAGAGAGCCCTCCCTAGGGGCCCCTGGCCACCGCCGTTCTCCTGAAAGGAGCTCAGCACGTCCAGGTTCCGTCCAGTGCACACACTTTAAAGGGCCAGGTGAGGCGACAGGAAGGTAGTGGGGGTCCTGCCTCATTGCTCACAGGTGCCCTGCAGCCTTCCGAGGTCTGGAGCCGGAGGCAGTCGGCCGGATCAGATGAAGGGCCCCTGTCTTCATCCTGCTCCTGGTCACCCAGAGACAGCGTCCCCCACGCTTCCTGTCCTCCCTCTGTTGCCTGGCCAAGCACTGGGGGTGGGGGGACCCTTTCTCATCAGCCCGGGCTGGGCCAGTTTGGGGCTCAGATTAGCTAGTCCCAGATCAGCCTCCTTGGGAGGCCCTTGCTGGTCCTGTGGTGTGGTGGGTCCCTCTGTCTCCGGCGGGCTGGCCAGCTCTGGGCTTCCCTGTCCTGCCTGGACGTTCCCACACCGGGCAGACCCTGAGCTGACAGCCTTGGTGGAAGGACAGTGCAGCATCCAGGATCCGAGGCGGCCTGTCTCCCTGCGGGGTGGGAGCTGTCCGGTACTGGACCAAGCCTGGAGCCCTTCCAGGGTGTACTTTTCTGGCCCCGAAGCTGGGAAGCTTGCCTCTTACTGGTCTAGAACCATGGATGCTGGTCCTGGCAGGAGTTGCTCTGGGCACCCTCGGACCCCTCCTGGCCACGTGGCACCCGTCCTCCTACTTTGTGGCCATTACAGCTGGGAAACCAAGGCACACAGCTTGCCCTGAGCCACACAGCTGGTTGGGCCAGGGCCCCTGTCCCTGAGGTGGGCTCCTCTTGCCAGGCTCTTAATCTGGGACAAAATCTACTGTTGAGGGGGGCCCAGCCGTGCTGTTGGTGGGGGGGCCCGGCCGTACTGTTGGTGGGGGGACCCAGCGATACTGTTGGGGGGGGCCAGCTGGGGAAGAGCCGGCTCTGGCCTCCCACTGCCCTGGCTCATGTCCTGGCTCTGCTCCTCAGGTCGGGGGCCAGCAGGACGGGGCCGCTCTCAGGCCAGCCTTCTGGGCGGTGGGTCGTGCCCAGCTGTGTGCGGGCCTGACTGATCCAGGCGAGGACAGGCACAGGGCCTGGCCTGGGGATGGGGCTGTGTCCTGTCAGGGTAGACGAGGACGCGGGCCCCAGGAAGGCAGCTCCCCAGTGTGTGCTGAGATCCCTGAGATGTGGCCGTCCACCTCTGCCCCCCAGGGACCTCTGTGCCTCTCCCATGCTGCTCCCAAGCTTCCCCTCCCCACAGGGACCTCCACAGGGAGACAAGACCCCTCCTTCACTTCCCCCCTCAGCTCAGTGAGCTGTACCAGGCCCTCGGAGCCTCTCTTGCCCCAAGGCTGATCAGGAAGAGCTTGAAAGCCGCCACATGCCAGGCGAGGAAGATGCTCCGAGCCCGTGGGTCTGGGCGCGGCACCCGTCTGTCGGCCCCTACGGGGTTGGAGCTGTGGTCCCAGCTGCTCCATGGTGGGGGCCTCGTCCCCCTCTGCTCAGGCAGCCCCCCTGCCATGCCCACATTCATCCCAGGCCAGGAAGCTGGCATTCGTGTGGGCTGACCCCACCCCGGTGGCTGTGGGTGTCCCGGGGGCCACTTCCCGGAGGGGTCTCGGCCACCTGTGCTGATGACCGTCTCAGGCTCTTGCGCAACGCTCCCCCGCTAAAAACCCAGGTTCCGGGGAGCAGAGGCACCGCGAGCCGCGATGGAGCCTGGGCTCCTCACTGTCGTCCTGGGCATTGTCATGGTGCAGGTGCACACAGCCTCCCAGGACCTGGACCTGCAGAAGGTGGACTTTCTGTCTTACGTGGGGAGGTTGGGGCAGGGAGGGGCCTGAGTGTCCAGCCCCCCTGCCCCCCAGCCGACGCCAGAGCAGCCTCATCAGGGGCCCCAGGACCACCCCTCCCCAGGTCAGCCCGGACAGAGCAGGTTGGCTGAGGGTCTGAGCCTAGCCTGGCTGGTCACCCCTGTCCTTGAGAGGGGGTGTGAGCAAACACCCGGGACCGACAGGGCCAGAGCCCTCCCTGAGCTTCTCCGTGGGCAGCCGGCTGGTCTACCTGGGGCTCAGCGTGGACCCTTCCTGCTCCTGGATCGGTGGGGTCCGTCCCCTGGGAGCTCCGGTGGGAACAGGCCAGGTGCCTGGGAGCGGCCCTGCTGTACCAGGTCTCACGGGGCCGCACCATGTGCGACCAGAGGACGCTTTCCCAGTGCGGGGAGCTCGCAGGGGGCTTTGCCCGAGTTCCTTCTTCACTGGTCTGTGTTGGCAGCCGAGCCGGGAGCGCTTCAGAAGGGCTCAGAGAGGACAGGCGTTGGGGACGTGTATACTTCCCTCTCACAAAACGATCAGTTTCTGGGTTCAGACGGAAGTTCTGGGCTGGGGTACATTTCTGAAGGCAGGAGTCCCCCACCCCAGCTCCCAGAGAAGTTGTACCCTCCCGTGGGTGCCAAGGGCTGCTGGCTGCTGCCTCCCCTCTCTTGGGCTCCAACCACTGCTGCCCCTGGCGTTCTGGCCCCACGGAAGGCGCCCTGCTGTCTGATGGGAAGGATGGTGACTGCTGTTTTGCCATGAAGACATGCTGACCTTTCAGGGACCACCGGCGCCCCGCTCCGGGGCCCCAGAGGTTCTGCCACCGAGGACAGGGCTCTGGCTTCTCTCTCCAGATCGCAGGATTCTGGTGGGAAGTTGGGGTGGCCTCCAGCCAACACCTGGCACTGAAGACCCCAAAGAGGCTGGAAGCCTTGTTCCTGACCCTGAGTGGACGTGAGCTGACTGTGAAGGTTGCGTATAACAGGTGAGGGGTCCTGGGGCCCCTGGGAGCTCCAGTAGGAATAGGCAGGTGTGGCAGAGGGCCTGGCGGGGGCAGCTCCATCAGCTGCGGCTGTGGGGTCTGGACAGGGTCAGCCCCGCTGTGTCCAAAACTCCAGACCTTGACCCCCATCCCCAGCACCAGAACCTCCAGGATCCTGGAGCTGTTACATGTAGACCTAGACATTCAATTCTCCCGAAAAGAAGCGTAGTGTTTTGATAAGGCCCCATTAGGCTGTAAGACACAAAAGCAGCCTTGGAGCGCTCTGGGGCCCCCGTTCTTCACCTCCCCCAGCCTCACCCTGGCCCGAGCTTTCCCGGGTACAGACACACCGCCCGGCCCCTCCGCCCCCACATCCTGGGATGTGCCCTGCAGAGAGAATGCAGGCTGGTATTTTCCTGATGAGCACCCTGCCGTCTTTCAGCTCAGGAAGTTGTGAGACAGAAAAAATAGTGGGCTCAGAAATAGACGTTTCAGGGACGTTTGTTTTTCCCGGTAAGAACCCTTGTCCGGCCGCTACAGTTACAGAGCCCTGGCCCTGCATCCAGCTACACTTGCCTTGCTGCTTTTCCTGTGCTGTTCCCCATGCTGTTCCCTGCACTCCTCCTCAAGCCCCAGGTGCTCCCCTTCTCTTACCACCAAGTGGGTCATCCTTCAAGGGCTGTTCTACCTGTCCCCACAACGCCTTGCCCAGCATGATGGGAGGGTCCGGGCCCTGGGTGCGGAGAGGATGAAGTCAGACCCTGCACCCGGCCTCCGAGGTCTGCCAGGTTGCGAGGTAACCGCCGGCATGCCTGCGGTCTCTCCCGGGCCTCTTGCTCCCAGGCCACAGGGAGATCCACATGATAGACACGGACTATGAGCAGTATGCCATTTTGAGGCTGTCCCTCCGCTGGCAAGGCAAGGACTACCATGTGCTCAAGTACTTCAGTAAGCGCATGCCAGGGTTGGGGGCTGGGCCTGCTGCTGCCCCCCTGGGGACGGCCCAGCCCAGCGCCCCCTGTGCCCCCTGCAGCTCGGAGCCTGGAGGATGAATGTGGACCAGGCTTCCGGAGGTTCCGGGACTTGACTGCAGACATGGGGCTCTACCTGGTGGCCCGGCACGGTGAGCCCCAGGCCTTCTGGGTGGGTGCTAGGCTGGGGACCTTGAGGGTAGGTGGGGGTCCGAGGGGCCCGTTCTGCCGCACCTCACGCCGCCCCGTCCTGCAGGGAGATGCGCCGAGCTCCTGAAGGAGGTGAGCCTCGCCCCGGGCTGCGCTGGGCCCCCCGCCAAGCTGGGTCTCCCATCCCGACAGGGGCCCCAAATCACTCTGGATCCTGGGCCTCCAGGGTGGGGACGCCGGGCTGCCAGAGGGGCACCCGCGAGGCTGGGGTCTCGCGGGCAGGGCTGGGAGAGGGAGGGGAGGAAGCCGGGCCCTCGTCCCGCCTTTCTGGCCAGCCAGGCACTCTCATCCCGCCCGGGGGGTGGGTGGGGGGACACACGCCCTGTGGGCACCATCTCGGGTTCCCCATGTCCCACCCGGTGCCAGGCCCCCCAATCCCCTCTGTCTCAGCACAGCCCTGAGAGGTGGGGACGGTGACCCTGCCTTTGCAGGTAGAGAAACCGAGGCCCAGGGCGGCTTTGGCTCGCGGTCACGCAGCTAGGACACGGGCTCCCCCACCCCCCAGCCCTAACCACTGCCCCGAGGGGCGTTTGGAGGCCAGGCCGTGCCCTGAGGCCCTGCCCTTCTGTGTCTCAGGAGCTGATCTAGAGGAGCCCTGGGCCAGGCCGGGATGCTCCGAGCTCCGTCCCTCTGGCCTGTCCTGGCCCCGGGGGACTGCTGGCCCTTGCTCTGAATAAAGCGCACTACCCAACCCGCTGCCCCGAGCGTCTTTCTTGGGGGAGCAGGGCTGTGGGGGAATGGGCGGGGCTGCCTAGGAAGTGACAGCAAACCCAGCTGTCTGGTGGTCTGTGGGCGCCGCGTGACCACCTCGGGAACGGGAGCCGTTCATATCCCACCCCTGGCTGGGTCTTTGTCCCGGGAGGGCTGAGCTGCGGGGAGGTCATGGGGCCGGGCTGGCTTCTGGTCTGTTCCCTGTTTCTTTCCCTGTGGGGCCCGGGGACCACACAGCTCGGTGCAGGATGACAGGGCCGTCTCCCTCCTTCCTGCCGGCGGTCATGCCCAGCCCTGCCCTGCTCAGAGCCCACGGGCCAGGCTTCCCGGGCGTGTGGGCCCCACGGTCCTTCCCAGGCTGCCGTCCCGCTCCCTGAGAGCCTGAGCGGCCCCAGGCCTGAACAGAACTGTAGGTCAGATCTCCCGGCTGCATTTCAACCCACATTCTTCCACGGCTCCCCACTGCCCTAAAGTTAATCCCCGTGGGCACAGTGGCCAAGGCCCTTCAGTCCTGGCTGTGCTTCTGTCCCCTGCTGGCTTCCTTGCGCCCAGCCGTGCATGGTTGGTCCAGCCTTTTCCGTCATGCCCTGTCACCCCATGACCTGCACTGACTGTCCGATCACCCCATTTTCTTCCATTAGCTGTGTCTGAGACCAGATGGCAGACAAGGTGGCCTGGTCATGGAAGGAAGTGTGGGACAGGTGTCAGCCCCACGGTCTGAGCACAGCCCAGGACAGTCAAAGCTTCTGGGGAGCAGCTGCCTCAGGGGTGAGCGGTCCCTGAGGTCCAGCAGTGCTGGGGCACTGGTGGGCACTGGCTGCCCCAGAACAGAGAAACGCCCGTGACACTCTGGCAGCCAAGCGTGAAGCCTGCCCCAAGGGTGGGGCCTGCCTGGGACTTGCCAGACGGAATCCTGAGCCTAATTCCCCGAAGACCCACAGGAGCGATGTTTGAAAGCTGCATTCTGACAGCTTAGGGGTACTTGGGGACAATTTGGACTTTCCACGGATCTGTCCGGCCCAAGCTTGCAATGAGTACACAGTGAGCTGCCTGAGAGGTGACAGTCAACCTCATCGGCTTGGGCGGGCATGACAGCACTGTGGGCCGGGTGTGGCCCCCGGACATCAGGGTTTGCTTCTCAGACGTCTAGAAGCTGGATGCCCGAGGTCAGGGTGCTGACGGGGTTGGTCTCTGGTGAGACCCGGCTTCCTGGCCCGGAGCCGGTGGGCCTCCCTTGGGGCCCACATGTGGCCTCTGCTCCGCGCACCGGGCTCCCCACCACTTGGACAGGCGCCAGTCCCAGGAGATGCGGACCCACCTGCACCACCTCCCTCCACCCCGTCATTGCCCGAGAGGCCCCAGCTCCAGACACAGCTGCCGTGGCGACTGCGGCTTCAAGAGTGGCGTTTCTGGGGACGCAGTTTCATCACCAACAAAAGCCAACAGCTTTCAGAGGGCGACAGGGGCAGCCAGAGCCTCAGGAAGTCACCGTGAGTACACAGGCCTCTGGACACTCGAGGAAATGAGGCCGCATGGGAGACTAGCAGGAGGTCCCCGGACGGCCCGCAGGCGGGGTTCGAACACACTGGCTTTCTAAGTTCAAGGACAAAAGGAAGTCAGGCTCCAGGAGCTGGCGCGTTAGGAGAAGGCAGAATTCGACAGTGTTTGCTCGGGGAGCACGAACATGGGAACAGATAGGGCCCTTGGGTGGCGAGCCGGCAACCGTGCGGAGAGCCAGGCCGGAATGCAGGCAATGCTCGTAGTCACTGGGCCGTGGCTTTCTTGGACAGGCTCAGAGGACTGCGGAGGGCCAGGAACCCAGACAAACCAACACAGAGTATTGGCACCGAGAAGCAGAGTGGAGAGAGACTGGCCTGGGCGGGGGGGGGGGGGGGGGGGGGGGGGGCAAGGCTGGGCGTGTAGACTCATCCCACAAGAGAGAGCAGAGAAAATGGGCGGAAAAATATTTGAAGAAATGGAGGCCAAAATATGCTCAAAGAAACACAGCCCTGCGGCTCAGGGAGGCCGATGCAGGATGGGGGGCACCACGCCCAGGGACGTGGCCGTCTGCGGCTTCCCCGGTTTGCAGACGCGAACGGAGCCGGGGACAAGGCCAGGCGTGGAGGTCACCTCCGGACGACTGGGAATTGTAGGCAATGAAGCTATTTACACAGATCGAAGTGCAGAGAGTTTGTCGCTACCTACGGGCAGTACAAGAAGGAGGGGCCAGGGGCGTCCGGGCGGCTCCGTGGTTAAAGCCTCTGCCTTCGGCTCCGGTCATGGTCCCAGGGTCCTGGGATCGAGCCCCGCATCGGGCTTTCTGCTCAGCAGGGAGCCTGCTTCCCTTCCTCTCTCTCTGCCTGCCTCCCTGCCTACTTGTGATCTCTGTCAAATAAATAAATAAAATCTTTAAAAAAAAAAAAAAAAGGAGGGGCTAGTGTGGCCCCAGGCCGAGAGACCTCGCAGGTGATGCCCATGCAGGCCCGCGGGGAGCTCAGGAGGGCTGGGAGAGCAGGGCTCAGCGGGGCAGGTCAGCGCCGTCCAGGGGCCTCGAGCCTTCGCTTCTCCCCACGTGTGTCCCATCCGTCAGCACAGGCTCAGGCCGGCCTCGTTCCTGCACGGCTCAGCGCCTACCGCAGTGTTTGGTCTTGGCGAGCAAACCCATGCGGACTTGTCCAGGGTCACTCGTTTAGGATGGCCCCGGAGTCTTTCTGACACGTTCCCCTGATTCCTCAAACACGTGTTTCCTGTCTGGGACCAGAATCACCCCGAGTTCCTCTGATGCTTCCTGTGACTCAAACTTCGAATCACCTCTCCAAGGAGCCTGGTTCCCTTTGGTAGAGAACAGTGCCGAGGAACCAAGGTCTGGGCGCCGGGAACGCTCAGCTCTGCGTCTGCCCGCCCGTCTGGGCGGGTGGGGTTGAGCCTTCTCAGCAGAGCGAGCCCCCCTTTCCACCTGCCTTCCCAACCCTGGGAAAACCATTGTCCTCTGACACACCCCGAGCACACGGGAAGGAGTCACCCCGGCGGAGAGCCAGCCTCAGGAAGGCCGCGACTCGGATTTGTTTATCGCTCCTTTACTGTTCAGCCCGAGAACTTCTAGAAACAACACTAAACAACCAAAGTTTCTCAGGGCTGATTCTGCGGCCCTCCTTCCCGGGGTTACGTCATCACTTGCCATACGGTTGTATCCCACTCATTTACTCTCGAGGGCGGTAGATTAATGTGATCCCAAAGGCACAACTACACAAAGAAGGTCGACTCGGAGCTGGCGCAGGTGGTTAAGTGTCCGACTCCTGATTTCAGCTCAGGTCACACTCTCAGGGTGGTGGGATTGAGCCCCGAATCCATCGGGCTCCTCCACACCCAGCGGGGAGCCTGCTGGAGAGTCTCTCTCCCGGTGCCTCTGCCCCTCCCCCTGCTCGCTCTCCCTCTCCTTCTAAAATAAATAAATAAATCTGTAAAAAAAAAAAGACGGCATGCAATGGGAGGGGTCTAACGTCCTCCCTAGCCCAGCCCCGGGGGTGTGCATGCCCATCTGTCCTTCCGTGTCTTGCAGAAATACGCAGACAGACATGGTTTCTCATCGCCCTTTCTGTCTCCCTGGAAGGCTGCGTACATCACATGCCCTCCGGCACCCGCATTTTCCACTTTACGATATACCTGGATGTCCTGTCCCTCCACGCCGGTCGATAGAGACCTGTGGGTTATGTTTCACAGCCCCGTAGGCCTGTTGTGGGTGCATCTGTCGTTCAGCCGGTCTCCCGGGTGTGGCCCCGAGCCGACTGTCGACAGCCGCATCGCAAACCGCGCTTTCCCGGCCAAGCCCCGGGTGTCCTACCGCGCCTGCCGTCCCAGGCGCTTCCTCACGGTAGGTTCCCGGGAGGGGGTTTCTAGAACAAAAGATACACGGGCACGCAGTTAAGGTTTTACGATGTTGCCACACTCCCCTCTATGATGGTTGCACTGTGTGCCGTGGGCCGAGCCGTGCGTGGGCGCGTGTGGGTGGCGCGCGGGGCTCTGCCGGTTTTGGCAACACGACAGGAGATGAGCGGCATCTCCGCGTTGTTTCAATTTGCATTTCTCTTATTGAATGAAAATGCGCCCTGTGTCCATTCACCAGGGCTGCGTGACAAAGCACCAGACCCTTAAACACCAGCGGTACAGGCTCTCCCAGATCTGGAGGCTGGAGTCTGAGGCCAGGCTCACGCGAGGACCTCCCAAGGCCTCTCTCCTCGGCGTGTAGGTGGCCATCTGCTCCCGCGGTGCTCACGCGGTCACCCCTGTGTGTGTGTACCTTAGTCTCTTCGGATAAGGATCCCAGGTGTATTTAATCTGAATGGCCTCATTTTGACTTAATTGCCCCTTTGAAGTGTCCACATCCCACCCGTCCTGTGCCGAGTTTCTGGGCTCAGGACTCCAGCATAGAAATTGGTGGGGGGCGGGAATGCGATTCATAACGAGCCTGTCTTTGTATGTTTAGGGTCATGTTAAGTTTTTCATGCGAATTATCTGGTTATGTCATTTGTCCATTTTTCTGATGGGTTTTCAGCCCTTTTTTCTTTCTTTCTTTTTTTTCAAAGATTTTATTTATTTATTTGACAGAGAGAGAGGTCACAAGTAGGCAGAGAGGCCGGCAGAGAGAGCGAGAGGAGGAAGCAGGCTCCCCGCAGAGCACAGAGCGTGACGTGGGGCTGATCTCAGGACTCTGGGATCATGACCTGAGCTGAAGGCAGAGGCTTTAACCCACTGAGCCACCCAGGTGCCCCAGTCCTTTTTTCTTTAATTTTTTAAAAGTTTCTTCTAGAGTATGGCTATTAGCCCTCACATGTGACACATGTTGGAAATATTTTCTCCGGCCTTGTCATTCTTCTTTTGACTTTGTTTAGGGCTTTGGTATTAAAAAAAAGCTTAAAAATAGAGTCAAGTGATTTTCCAGTACTTCCTTTCATTACATCTGGATTTTGATGCACAGTTAGTGTGGCTCATGGGTTTGTAGGGGCTGATCTGCCCGGCTTGCGGGACATTCCCCAGAATTCCTAGAAGGCAAGAGCCTTACAGGGCCTGCAAAATGAGCTCCCACAGTGCTGACATGAGCCCAAACTCCTGCCACAAAACCCTTCCTTGTGAAGACATAGGCTTCCTAGTGGTCCCACCTTCAGGAGTGAACTCTGACACAACGAGAAAGCCTTTCCCTACATCCACGTCATAGAGGAACTCACTGGTGACTTCTCTCATTACTCACACGGTTGCATTTCCACGCTTAGCCTTTGGGTCTCTGATCCATTTGGCGCTGACTCTCATGCACGAGGTGACTGTGCTCCGTTTTAATCTCCTTCCCCCTGGATTTCCGGTTGTCCTGACAGCACATATTTATAAAACTCTATTTTTTCCCAGGATTTAAGATGTCTCCTTTGTAGTACAACTTGTTCATTTTGGTTCACAAGAGCCCTCTGTATATATTTTCTCCCCAAATCCGCACTCTGTAAGATTATTTTGGGTTACACAGGTGTCATTTACCTATACCACTTTTTATGGTTCCCAGCTGTATTATGAGAATTATGAAAATACAATATTATTTCAAATGTGGCTCTCATCTTGTTAAGCAAGGTGATCATAGCTGTTTTCACAGTCTGTGTGGTCCTGATGTGTGTGTCTATCCCCAACATCCATGCTGACATCCAAGCCCCCAGTATGGTGACGCGGGGAAGTGGGCCTTCGAAAGGTGACTAGGTCATGAGTGTGGAGCCCTCATGAATGCAATCAGTGCCCTTATGAAAGAGACCCCAGAGAACACTGCTACTCCTTCCACCATGAGGACACTGAGAGGTCTGTGACCCACCAGAGGCCCTCCTTGACCCTGCTGGCACCCCAACTGGAGCATTCAGCCCCCAGAATTGAGAACTAAGCATCTGCTGTTCGCAAGCCACCCAGTGTGTGTTTTTTTGTGATGTCAGCCCAGGCGGACTGGGAGAGCTGGCCTTGTAGTTTCAAGGCCAGAAGCATTTGTGGGTCTGCTTCTAGTATCTCTTTCTTTGCAGCGTTTCTCTTCTTCCATCTTAGTCCCCTCAAACGTCACGTCAGGAAACTGTACTTGGAAACACACAGTGCACAGGACTGGTTTGAAGTGTGGGGGACATTTTTGTCCTTGCATTTCGTCTCCCCCTAGCAGGCATCAGGGAAGCTGGTGGTCGCAGGACACCCTAATCCATGTTCGAGATCTGAGACCCCCAGGCCCTGGGGTGGTGGAAATTTTAGCTGCAAATTCACGCAAGGGCTGGTTTGCTTGCGCTCACTGGCAAACTCTCCTCCCAGGCGGGGGCTGGAGCGGCCGCTTCAGAGAGGCCCGTCCTTAGAAAGGCCTAACAAGACAAAAGCTTTATCTGTTCTCCGCCCTCCGAATCCTCCGTTTCTGTGTTGACAGAACCCCTGGAAGCTAACTGGCAGAGGGGCCTGGAAATACGGTCTGCACATTCCATCACTCCCTCCAACCTCCCAGTGAAGGGTCTTCCTAGCCACCTCCCCCTGGGTTTCAGGGGCTCAGAGAGATCCTACTAAGCCCTCTGTCCTCTGCCCCCAGGTAGGGGCTCAGATGATCGGGGCTGAGAAGCCAGGCCCACACAGAGCTCCCGTGGGACCTTGGGGCACATGCAGCTCCTGAGGGGTCTGGCCAGGGTCAGGGAGCGCAGAGCTGGGAGGCAGCAGGGCCAAGTCTGGCCAGAGAGTGGACAAGTTCAGACGGGTGGAGTGGAGGGGCAGAAGGAACAGGACATTCCTGATGGGGTGTTGACTGTGGGTGGGGGCAGGAGGCCAGGCCACCAGAGCAAGAATAATGGGTGAGCCGGGAGGGGTTGTTTTTATTGTTGTTGTTTTTTTAAGTTTTAGATTTTAAAAAAAAAATTTTTAATGATTGAAAGAAAAGATCCAGTGTGCATCTCCTGGAAGAACTAGTTGTGCCTCCCCCTGGACTTGGCCTTGGCCTACTGCCAACCAGGGTTAAAGACCAGGGTCTCTGGCCTTCCCAGACCGAACGAGGGAGGGTGTTGAATCTCCGGGGAGGAGAGGAGGTGGTGTGACCGCGATTAGGGTGTTCGTTCCGGAAGCTTCCAATGGAAGGGAGCAGGGACTGGCACGGGCATGTTGACAAAGATGCTTGGTGCGCGCTTGGCACCCGTTCCCCGGGGGCGCACTCCCTCCGCTCTAGCTCATCTGGGCAGGGCGCAGAGGCCACCGCAGAATAATAATGCCCCCACCCTTGGGTGACTTCCCCTCCTCGAAAGAAGAGTGGCCGGATGGTGTACTGTGGCTAGCAGGCCGCCCACAGTGACCCATTCAGAGACACATAAATGGGTTTTCAGTGGCTGGATGGACGGCACACCCCCGGCCCCGAGGCACGTGTGCTGGTGGGCAGATCTCAGGGAGGATGCCAGCTGTCCTGCTGACTGCTCTCCTGGCTTTGGTCTCAGTGCCCAGGACCCAGACAGTGTGGCTGGGGAGGCTGGACCCCCAGCAGGTAACAGCCGCCCTGTTGGGATGGCATAGGCCTGGAAGCCCGTCTGTTCTAGGGGCCCAGGCCCCTCCTGTGGGGCCATGCAGCCTTGGGGCTACCCTCCCAGTGGCAGCCCAGACTGGCACCAGCTATGGGGGGACGGGCTAACCTGAGGCAGGGGCCCTGGGTTCCCAGGTAGAGAGAGGAAGCCTCCAAGGGCTGGAGGGTCAAGCCCCTCACGTGCTCCTCCCCAACCAGCTGCTGGGGCCCTGGTATGTTCTTGCTGTGGCCTCGGGCGAGAAGGGCTTTGCGCTGGAGAAGGCCACGAAGAACATCGAGGGCGTTGTGGTGACCCTGACCTCAGAAAACCACCTGAGAATGCTGTCCTCCAGGCACCGGTGAGCGGGCTGGGCCCCCGCATCTGGGTGGGGCTCGGGCTGGGCTTCAGGGGCCTCCGCGACGCATGAGCTGCTGCTGCACGTGGGCTCTCCGGGGACTCCGGCCACCCCTCGTTCCCAAGCCTGCCTGCAGGAGATGGAGGGCCTGGGGGCCCCGGGCTAGACCCCGATTAGGAAAGGCAGGTTGTGCTGAGCCGGCGCCTGGGACACACAGTCGCATCAGGGCTTAAAGGAGCGCGCGGGCCTCTCCGTCCGGCTGAGTCATTCCATTTTCTCCGTCGGCCCTCGGACAGGAAATACATGTGCCCGGCACCAAAGTCAGGGTCCCCAGGGCATACTGTGGGGGTGCTCCCCGCTGCCCGGCCAGCCCGTCTCCTCCCGGCGGGTAGCCCATGTCTGTGAAGCGTGGGCAGTTACACGCCCGCACACGTGTGTCATTTGCCCACACGTGCTGGGGTTGTTCCCTACCAGCCCACAGAGGCTTTGCTCTCTTTTACAGCATTTCAGGTTTTGTTCTCTTTGGGCTTTATGAAATGTCTAAAAGCTGCAGTAAGATGAACACAGCGCCAAGACTGCTGCCTTCACCCCTCTAAGCGTGCGGCTCGGGGGCGCGGAGCACACTCACGCTGCTGCGCCGCCGTCCCCTCCCTCCGTCGCCACCAGGCCGCTCCACCTCCGTCCCCACTGACCCACTGAGCACAGTCCCCTCCCCCGCCGGGTGTCTGCGGTGGACTCCTGCGGGGCCTCCTGGGAGTCGCTCCGTTGGGATCCGTCCCTCCGTGTCGGGCAGACCTCGCTGGGGACCACGTCCTCCTTGTCCATCCGCAGTGTGGCCGGTGTCGGGATTCCTGCCTTTTCCAGGCTGAGTCATGTTCCGTCTTGTGGACGGGCCTCGTGGTTCCTTCCACCGTTTGGCTCTGTCAACGGCGCTGCCGCGAGCATGGGTGTGCGAGTCTCCCTTTGAGCCTTTCCCTGGGTTCTTCTGGGTGTGCGCCCTGCAGGGGCCTCGCTGGCCGGACGGTGACCGTCCCCCACACGGACCAGGGGCTCAGCTCCTCCTTATCGCGGGGTGGCCCCACACAGGCCTTTTGCTGCTGGACAGACCGTGCTCTCCGACCGTCCGCACTTGGAAACGCCCTCTAGGGAGGGGGCCTGGGGGCCTTTGTCTCTGAGGGGTCCCCCAAAGGGTCAGTCCCTGGGGGCTGCCAGGCTCCGGGTCACACGTGTTCCCCAGCTCTCGGTCCTCCGTCATTCTCCGTTGTCGGATGGGCCCCAGGTGACCCCGGGAGCTCTTAGGCGCCCCGGTGACGACGGCAGAGCCCTCCATGCTGCCGGCCCGGTGCGCTGCCTGCTCACGTGTCCCGCGTGTTTTTCTCTGAGGTGTGTTTTTCCTGGTTTGTAGGAACCTGTACGTATTATATTAGATGCTTGTCTGCGACAGAAACCGTTGCAAATATATTTTCCAGTCTGTCATTTTTCTTATAACGTTGAGGAGAGTTTTTTTCTTTTTTTGCCTCCAGGGAGGGTTTCTTTCCGATTCTGCGTGGGTGCGCGCCGGCTTTCTCCGGCAGCGCGGTCAGCTAGGAAACTGCTCCAAGCCCTGGCGCTTCGGGCCCCTCCGCTGCATTTGGGGTTTGGCCCTGGGAAACAAGGAGGAACGCTTTGTTTTTGTCCAGACGACTACCCGATTTCTAACATCGTCTGTCGGGTTGCCCCCCGTCCTCCACGGACTCGGGCTGATGGTCACACGCTAAATTCCCACGCTCCCATTTTGCTTTATTTTTGGACTTTTAAAAAAAGATTCATGTGTTTATTCTAGAGAGGGTGAGCACAAGCAGGAGGGCCGGGCGTGGGGGCAAAGCTTCCGCCGGCTGTGCTGAGCGCGGAGCCCGCCGCGGCCTCGCGAGCGCCACATCACAACCGGAGCGGAAGCCGAGAGCCCGACGCCGGATGGACGGCGCCCCCCAGGAGCCCCTGCTTTTTTTCTTGCCGCTCGTTCCTTTGCTCGGTCTGTTCACTGTGCAGACCCCGTGTTTGCCCCATGGCAGCCCCGCGCTCCGCTGCGTCCTTTCCTGCAGGGCTCCTGCCGGCTCTTCCTCCTTCCAGAAGGTCCCAGCCGCAAGCTCGTCCTGCGCAGACACCGCGGCGTCTCTGCTGGCTTTGTTCAGTTCCCGGACTGACCTCGGAGGGCCGTGGGCCATCTGGATGCGGAGTGTCTTCACCCAAAGCTGCAGCTGACGCTGTGTCGGTCCGGGGCTCTTGGGAGGTGGAAGGAAGCGGGTTTGCACTCTGCTCTCGCACCGGCTCCTTCCCAGGCCGGGTGGGATCCGCGGGAGAACAAGGTTTCCAGGTAGCCGGGGCTGGCGGCAGCCAGGACCCCCTGTGCCGCACGCTGGCGGCCGGCCAGATCCAGGAGGTAGAGTCCTCGCCCCTCCCGGTCCTGAGTCCCGACCCGCAACCGAGGACGGACGGTGTCTCTTCCAGGCTGGAGAGGTGTGACGTGAACGTGGTAGAGCTGCTGAGACAGAAGCCCGGGTGGGCGTTTGACAACCCCTGTAAGGCAACGGCCTCTGCTGTCTCATGGGGGGCACAGGGCGGGGGAGGGGCGCTTGGCTCCTGGGCCCTCCCCGGTGGTTTCCACTGCCTGCAGCCCGCCTGGGGTCCCCTGCCGCCTGCCCAGTGCCGTGGGGAGGGGACCGGTCTGGTCCGTCCCCAAGACTTCCACTAGGAAGCGAAAGGACTCATTCTGTCAGAGGTTTTACCCCAATCTTGAGGACAGAGGGCTCTACCTGGCATGCCCCCGCGGGGACCCCGGGCCTCCCTCTGTGGTGGTGCCCCCCCGAGGGGACAGGATCCACAGGAGCTGGGACAGGTACTCGCCAGCTACCCGTCCCGGAGACCCTCTGTGTGCTGGCTCAGGGACCAGGAGACAATGGTGGGGAGCTCTCAGCTTTCCGGGCGGCCTCTCGTGCGGTCTGATGCTCCCCCGGGGGCATGTGTTTTCCAGCCCTGGGCGTGTTGGACTACCGGGTGCTAGGCACCAACTTCAGGGACTACGCCATTGTGTTCACGCAGCTGGAGTTCAAGGACGAGGCCTTCAGCACCGTGGAGCTGTACAGTAAGCGCTGGAGACCAGGGGCCAGGGCTACCACTCCCACAGCTACGCTGTGCCCCCAGAGTCCCAGAGGCTCATCCCAGCCCCCGCTCCCCCTCAGGAAGGATGGCTGGGGCACGGGGCTCATGTGGTGAGGGCCCCTGTCCTGCTCCGTAGGCCGGACGGACCTGGCCAGCCAGGAGGCCATGCGCCGCTTTGCCAGATGGAGCAAGGGTCTGGGCTTCCTGTCCCAGCAGCAGGCCGTGCTGCAGCAGGACCGTGAGTGTCGCCCGCTGCCCACAGGCCCCTGTCCGGTCTCGGGGTCCTCTGGGCCTCAGGGAGTTGGCAGGACTGGGGTGGGAGCTTTTCCTGGGGTTACCTGTTCTTGCCCAAGCCAGGCCCGGACAGGGGCAGCCCCGTCTCGGGCGAGGTTGTGGGCAGAGCGGGGCGGCCCCAGTGTGTCTTGGGTGCCCACCCTCACAGGTCTTCCTGTCCCTCTAGTCACCTGTGCGCACAAGGCTTTCCAGGGAAGCTGCCTTCCCGAGCATCACCCCAGACCTACAGCCCCGAGCCTCGCCGGTGTGAGGGGCCGGGGACTGGGACGGGGGCAGACACCCCTCACAGTGAGTCTGGGGTCCCCCAGCGGTCTTCTTGGTTTCCAGTGACTGCGGCAACCTGCACGGGGGACAGTGCCTGCTGAGTCATGTGAGGCTGGCCAGGCGCTGGCCTCCTGGCTCGGCTGCCTGGGAGCTCGGCATGGGGCGGTGCGCTCCCAGGACTCAGGCTGCAGTTCCAAATAAAGCGATTCCACAGGCGCCTACAGATGCGTCTCACCTGTGTGCCGAGGGCGAACAGAAATGCCGGACGGGGCACTGCCCTGTTGGGGCTCCCGTCGGTGCAGGGGGCAGAGGCTGGGTGCGGTGGGCTCGCCAAGGGCTGGACCACGCAGCACAGAGCCAGCTCTGGAGGACGGACCCAGGTCTTGGCTCCGGAGTGGGGGCTGGGCTGGGGGCAGCGGCTCCTCAAGCAGAGGTCACCAGGATCCCCAGCTGGTGGGAGGACCGTCCGAGTTAGAGCAGACCCTGCGGGTGGGCGTGGGGGCCACCAGGCTGCACGGCTGGGGTGCCACGGCGTCCAGGGCGCAAGAGCGTGGCTTTCCCGGTCTGGGGCTCGGGGGCCGGGGCAGGGCCAGGATTCCAGAGGCCGTCGGTCCTCCCGTGGTCTGGTGGGGCCGTGCCTGACATCGTGGCCAGAGCACGGGCCATTGGCAGAAGCGGGGCTGGGGGCTGGCCATTGCTCTCGGAGAGGGGCAGGGCCCGCGGGGTCGGGGCTAGGCAGGTGCACACATGTCCAGCAGCCCTGTCCAGCAGCACCTGCCTGGACAGAGAGCCCTGGGGGCCTGCCTCCGGGCTGTTCACCTCTAATCTGGGGCGGCTGGGATGCGAGGCCCAGGGCCTCCCGTGGGAACGAGATGGCCTTTGAATTCAGGCAGACCTGCCAGGCCGAGCACCTGGGCTGTCCGTCTGGGTCCCAGAGCCCTTCTCCCTCCCACTGGCCCACCTGAGGCTGGCTCAAGGCTCCTGGTTGGCTGGACGGCCACGGCAGGGTCCCGTGGGTGGGGAGATTTAAACCCAGTGCTGTGGTGGCTGAGGGAGGAGGGTGACAATGGGACCCGGGAGGCTGATGTGCGTACTGGTCTTGGCGCTTGTGCTGGCTCTGGGGTCCCGGCCGCAGGAACAGCTACCCAGGGAGTCCCAGAACCTCAACTGGAACAGGGTGAGCCACACGCGCCTGCCGTGCCCAAGCCAGACCGCCGGGTCGATGGGGCCAAGGATGCAGCGTGTGACGGGATGATCACTCCCTGAAACTCGGCAGTGGCCCGAGGCAGGTGGGAGTTCCAGGCCCCGGCCTCTCTGTAGGAGCTCACGACCCCGCAGGAGGGGGGAGGGAAGGGCCCCAGGCAGGGGCAGCCTCAGGGCACCGGAGATGCCAGGGGCCAGAGGCAGAATGAGCAGAGCATGTTCCGGAATAAAGAGATGGTGGGTGGGTGGAAGGTTCTAGTGGGGGTGGACAGGGTTTGTGGCAGGAAGTCCGGCGGATGGGACTGAGGGCCAAGCTGGAAGGAAGGGGAGGCCTTGCACAGAAGGTGAGTTTCAGCATACGGCACCCATGGCCCAGCCCTGGGGACTCCAGCCAGCCTGGCACCTGCCCTCCAGGGCCCAGGGTGGGCAGCCGGGGTCTGGCACACAGGCTGTGCCTGCCTGGGGGTATGGGACCCGGGCTGGGCCTCGGGCCAGTGTCAGGGTCTGCTGGGTTCCTGGGGGCCTGGCTGGGAGCCTGGCACGGGCAGCTTCCCCAGCACGCTCTCCACAGTTTTCAGGGTTCTGGTACGTTCTGGCTATCGCCTCTGAGGGCCATGGATTCTTGCGGGGCAGAGACAGGAGGAAGCTGGGGGCATCCGTGGTAAAGGTACACACCACAGGCCAGCTGAAGGTGGTCCTGGCCTTCAGCCGGTGAGCGGACCAAGGCGGGGGCCCGGCACACTCTTCCCGGAGCCCTGGCCACAAACAGCCCAGGGCATTTCCCCCGTCCATGGGGGAAAGGGAGCTGGTGAGGGGTGGCGAGCCAGACCCACGGTCATCTGGAAATCTAACAGACTGTCTCTGTGGCCCCAAACCCCTTCCTGCCCCTCAAATTCAAGGACTGCTTTTGGGAGATGCCACCAGGTGTGTGGGGACGTTCCACAGACCGTGGGTGTTTGCTGTGTCCCGCTTAAGCTGTGGGACTGGCCTTGGTCCCGCTTGGAAGATCCCAGAAACACAGAGCCAACAAAGGGCTCCCGCTTGCCCCCCTAGGTCACAGGGGTGCTGGTCACACACGTTAATTCTGCGGAAAGATAGGAAAAAGGCGACGTTCAGGAATACTTGTGCGTATGGCGGCCAGGGGCCCAGAGAGAAAGACCTGGGGGTGGGCGTGTCCCTGGCCTCAGGGTCACAGAGCCGGGGATGCTCTGTCCCAGGGCTGGGTGCTTGGGAGGGACAGCGGCCCACGGGGTGTCCGGCAAGCCACGTCCCAGAGCCCACAAGCATGTGAGAGCCTGCAGCCTGGGCCTGGATGGTGGTTGGGTGTCGGGGGCACTCCTGGCCCTTTCCAGACGCCCCTGCTGGGCAGGGTGACCCCGTGGACCCACACTTGTCTCCCGGTCCAGTGAAGGGGGTGGAGGGCTTCCACGTGCTGTCCACCGACTACAGCTACGGCGTGGTCTACGTGCGCCTGGGCCGGGCTGGCCGGACCTCCAGGACCCTGCTGCTCTTCAGTGAGTCTGGCGGGCGCCTCTGGGGAGGGGGCGTGCGGGGCAGGTGAGGTGGGGGTGGGGGGCGACAAGCCCAGAGGGGAAGGTGTGGCCAGGGGAGGCCTCAGCGTGGGCTCCGCCGCAGAGCGCCACGACCCCGGTGCCCACGATGGACGCTGATTCTCACGGCTCAGCGGGCCAGCCTCACGGGTTCTGGGGGGCGCCCCTTCCTGGTTTGCCCACGGCCGCCTTCTCCCCGTGTCACGTGTTGGGGGGTGCTCTGGCGTCATCCTCTCCCTACACGGGTGCTAATCCCAGCGTAAGCACCCCCCAACCCCGGCACCTCCCCCTTGCTCTGGGGTGTCTGAATGTGGGAGGACACGGACACGCAGTCCACGTCGCCCGTCACGGCCCTTGCACAGCAGGCTGGCAGGAGGCGGGAAGTAGGAGCACAGGCTTGGGCCACACAGAACAAGCCAGTGGCCAGGTGGGCGGGCCAAGCGCAGGCCAGATGTGGGGACCACGTGAACAGGTCTCTGATGTGGCTGTCGCAGGGCTGGGTGGGGGACCCCAGTGCAGAGGGTGAGAGACCAGCAGTGGGACTCACCATCCATGTGGAGGCAGGCCCCCCGGCCCCCGGGCTGAGGGCAGGATCGGGGGAACAGGGCCAGGGCTGAAGGGACGGGGGACAAGGAGCTTCTGTCCAGGGAGGGGTGGGGAAAGGAGGCACAAACCCACTCTGGGCACCGAGGCCCATGGGACGTCCATCAGAGAGGGCGGGGGGTCCTGTGGAGTCTCCATGGGGGGTGCGGCCAGGGGCAGGGGTGCGGCTGGAGGGTCTGTGTGAGCAGAGAGGGCTCCCCACGTGGTCCTTTGTGGTGCCCGCTTCCAGGCTGTGCTGGGGACACCCGCCTGCGTTGGAGCACGGGGGGAACAGTGGACACCCCCGGCCCCCCCGCCGTCTCCCTCAGCAGCACCTGTCCTGCCAGCTTGGCGGGCACTGCAGTGGCCCCGGGCTGGGGTGTGGCCCCAGACGGCCGGATCTGGGGACACTGACCTGCTGATTCTGCTTCTAACCACAGGCAGACAGAACATGTCCAGCTTCCCAAGCATGAGAAAATTCATAGACATATGTGAGATTTTGGAGGTCGCCCACAGTGTCACTGTCCTCCCGAAAGATGGTAACAGACACCACGGGTCCTTCTGTCTGGGTCAACCCCACACCCGGCCCCTACCCATCCCATAAAGCTGACTTGTGGGGCATGGACAGAGGGAGCGGGACAGGGCCGTCTTTCCCAAGATCTGCAGCTGGCTGGGAAGGTGCACCCTGGGTAGGGCCACACCCCCCCACCTCCCCACCTCCCCACCCCCTCACCCCCTCACCCGCCCACCGTCACCGGTCCCTCAGCAGCACCAGACCTGCCCTGCCCACAGGCCTGAACAGGTGGCACCGGGCCTGCCGTCTGGTCGAGTGCTGGAGGACCCGGGATGCCTGGCCTGGCCGCCTGTAGTGCCCCAGGCCAGCACAGGGGGACGCTGGGAGGGCCAAAGAACACTGTGGGCCGATGGGCTCCCGCAGACTCGTGCCCACTCAGGCCTCCTCTCCCTCCTGCAGACGCCTGTGCACACCATCCTGCCCTGAGAGCCAGCCGTCCCCTCGCTGCTTCCCTTGGGTCTCCGCCTGCGGGCCCCCCAGACGCCAGGAGCGCTGGCCAAGACGTGCTGAGACATGTTTGATGACCTTGGGTCACTGATGGGGTGACGGCCGGGGCCGTGGCTGTAGCCCAGGAGGGATCCTTTAGGATCATGGAGGGATGGGGTAGGAGGTCAGGTGCCGACCGGGTAGGGAGAGGCCCAGCCAGGCCTACTCTGCTCATGGCCTCCCGATTACCCCGGCGGAATGAGGCTATCCCTTACCTGCTGGGAAATAGACCGGGGCTGGTCCAGCGTCATCCCTGCCGTGTTCCTTCTCCGCAGTGCGTCTGCTGCCATCCCGGGGTCCCTGACGGCCCGCACTTTCTCAGAAAGTTCACTTACCCACACGCCATTTCTAAGCACCTGGGACTCGTCAGGCACGTGCTGGCGGCTGGAGAGGCCTATAGGCAAAGGCAGCTTCGGGGATCTGGAGAGGCCACTGAGACAGGCTCGCGGCAGGGCTGTCGGGCGCGCACACCAGCGCGACTCGGAGAAACGTGTCTGCAGACCAGGACGGTCAGGGAGGCCTTCTCGGAGGAAGGGACTTTCGGAAGAGGGGTGAAGGACAGAGGTAGTTCGGTGAGTTGGGTGGGCATCTGTGGAAGAGGAAACCATGTTTGAAGAACCCCAGGGTAGTGGGAGCAGAGGGAAGGGCAAGGGGGGGACATGCAGGCTGTGGAGGGGGTTTCCATCACAGGAGAGGGAACACGGGACAGGCTTGGGGGCTGCGTCTGGGGTCCGGGACCCCTAAATGGAGATGCCCTGTGGGGGGCTGGAATTCAGAGGACAGAGATGCAGGGGCTGGACATGTGGGGTCACCAGTACATCGTGGGTGATGGCGTCGACGGGCGCGGTGAGGGTTGCCCAAGGAGAGCGCGGCGGGATGGCTCCATCAGCCAAGGCCACGGAGCGACCACCACAGGATCTCGGGGCTGGGAGCCGCACAGATGCACTTATCTTTCCCGTCTGGGGTCAGTGTGGGGCCAGCCGGTGCAGGCCGGCGCGGCTGGGCGGTGTGGGGGTCTCGGCAGATCGCTCTGGTGTCTGGGGCTTGGCGGGATGTGACTGGTTCGGCTCGGCTCTGCTGCCTTTGCACCCCTCCCACCGGGAGTGGCCACGTCCTGCTCGTGTCACGGTCACGCTGAGACCACAGCCGTCAAGGCCACAGCAGACGGGGGAAGAAGGGCTGGGCACGGGTCTGGCATTTTTGCTCCAGCGGCTGAGTGAAGCCTGTCGCGGCCGCAGACTCAAAGTCCAGCCGGGGCTGTGAGGCACACGTTCCAGGCCGCGGGCACAGGCACGGGAAGATGCGGCCCGCTCAGGCCCCAGACCCCGCCTGCAGCAGCGTCGCACTCGGCCCCAGGTGTCCTCACCCTGTCCTCCAGCCCAGAGCCCCCATCCCCTCTAGTGGGGGGCAGTAGGATCGAATCCTGGGTCTGGTGACCTGCAGAGGCCCCCCTAGACCACACAGCGTGAGGCCAGAGCGGATCGCTGCCTCAGCCTCCGCGGGGGAAGAGACAGTGAGGCCGCAGTGACATGGGTGGTAGAGGTGGCCTGGAAAGGCCACACTGGCGGCAGCCCAGGGCTCTGGCTGGGGCAACACGTGGGCCTCGTTCCTCCAGGACGTGAGTGGCTCCCGCTCCATTGTCCTCCAGCTCGGCTCTCTGACTGTTGCTCACTTTCCACACCTTGGCTGCCTGCTGCTGGGGAAGGTGCTGGGGGCAGGCCTGTCTGCACAGAGCACGCCCGGGGCCCGCAGAGCTAGGCGCCTTCTGGTCAACCCTGCTGTCAACACAGTTCTCTGGGACACTGCGGGTTTCTGTGCAGGCCCCCGTCATCCTCCTCCACAGTTCCAGAAGGCCACAGCCTCTTTCTACTTACTTCCTTACTAGAACATGGAGGATACCAGCCCCCTGAGGGACAGGGTCTCCACACCCCAGATGCCCTTTTGTACAGCTTAGGAACTGACTGTGCACACCGAATTTCTCCCAGAGTCCTGACAAAGACAGGACCCAAGCTCAGTGCTTGTAGGAACAGACCTGACCTATCTCACAGTCCGTGTACCAGACCCCAGCCTGCAGGGAGGGCCTCCTGGCTGTCTGTGCCGTGGGACACACGGGCCTCCAGGGACCAGCTCACCATCCGAGAGCCAGAATCCCGACTCAGCTCGGCGGGGAGACCCTGCCTCCTGGTCCCCCCAGAGGCCAGGGCTGCAGTCCCCTCTCAGGCCCGACTAGGGCAGGCTCCGTCTCCAGGACCGTTCTTGGGTGTTGGCGGGAAGTGGTTCAGAATGGGGCTGGCAGGACTTGCCTGCCGGTCATCCTGGACCCTCAGTAGGTTCTCTGGATTGGGGCCTCCCAGGGCGGCTCAACCGCATGGACTTGCATCTCCAAAAGCCCTGGATCAAAGAGAGACAAAGGACAGACAGAGAACAGAGACCCAGAGACACACACAGAGAAGGAACCAGTGAGAGGGAACCAGGAAAAGTCCCAGACTTCCCTCCATCGGCTTGGAAATGACATCCCATCGTTTTGCCCCATTCTCTTCCTGAGAGCGCAGTCACACGGGCCATCCAGCCTGGGGGGAGGGACTCCACAGGGATGTGTGCACAGGACTCGGGAATGCCCGGGAACCACTGTGGGGACGGCCCAGCCCATGGGCACACGCGAGGCCCTGGGACCGGGGCCTACAGCTAATGGGAGCCCCTGGAAGTCTGTGTCGCCAGGGGACAAGGTCAGAAAGTAAATGGCAGCCTTCCCCATTGGGTCCGGGACACGGGCAGCAGGGGAGAGGCTTTGCCTGGACCCCAGAGCAGACCCGGGGCCCTCTGAGCTGTGTTGCGTGCCCTGTCCAGCTCCCGCTCCCCCTCGCATTGCCAAGTGTGTGCACCGGCCCCCTGTGATAGCAGGGACAGAACGTCTGTAGAGTCCTTCTCCGGATGGCGCCCCTAGAAATAGCAGCCAGAAGACCCCGCGGGGCAGATGGAGAGCCTGGGGAGGCCATGAGAGGCACAGGGTCTGTCCGGGGTCACAGTCCTGGGAAGAAGCAGGAACCTGGACTGAACCCAGCTCTCTGTCCTCAAAGCGAGGACAATGGTTGCATCAGGACTCACGGGGGCTGTGGGTGGGCTGTGTGGGTGCCACTGTATGGACGGGGCATGGAGTGAAGGGTGAGCACCGAGCAGCTGGGGGAGGGGGCCCTCGGGGGCTCTGCTGGGAGGAGGAAGTCGGGGAAGTGATCCCCAGGATGGTGACCTCACTTCCCTGGTCACGGAGCCCAACAGAATTGGAACCCACGTCACCAGGCACCCACATTCCAGGGACGCCCCCTGCGCAGCTCATTGCCTTGGACATCGTCCAACCAACAACACGTTCGCGTGTTGCATCCGCGACGCGGGACGCTGGAGGCAGAGGACTGCGCGCCGGCAAACACTTTCCCTTGCTGGGGAGGTCGTGTCAGGGCTGCCCAACGCCTCTGGCCATTCGGCCGAAAGCAGAGAGAGGTGACACCGGGAGGCCAGAGCCGGCCACCCAGCCCTACACGCTCTCATCGACGGGCGCAGCCCCGAGTCCCCTAACCCCTGTGTGTGTGTGTGTGTGTGTGTGCGCGCGCGTGCATGTGCGAGTGTGTGCCAGTGTGTGTGCATGTGTGAGAGTGGGTGTGCATGCACGTGGATGGAAGGAGGACTCACGTGGGGTGGGGCCTTCCTGAGCAGGAGCAGGTGGATGAGGGGTCAGATGCCCAGTGAGCAGGTCTCCTTCAAGGTCAAGGCTGGCTGGGTGGGACGGGGTGTGTGGGATGCGAGCTTCTGGCCAGGGTTGATCCAAGAGCCCTGCAGGTGTGGGTCCCGGTCCCGGGTGCAGGGCTGTGCACACACAGGTCTGTGTCTGATGTGGGAGCAGCAGGGGAACTGGGCAAGAGGACAATGGGGTCGGCCGGGCGGGGCTGTGATGCGTCCGGGCTGGTGATCGGTCCAGCGACCGGTCCCTGTCTTTGCAGAAGGCCACGGATGAGGAGAAGAGGCAGGCGGACATGACCTCCTCTCTGACCCAGGAGTCCGCAGTCCCAGGAAAGGCTTCCAAACCTCCCAGGCCACCTGCGGAAGCCCAGCCCGAGGGTGAGAAGGCCGGGGCTGGAGGCCTGGGGGTGTGTGGGGATGGGTTGGTGCTGAGCCCCACAGGGACGAGCCCCACAGGCTGGTGTGGGGCCAGGAGCAGGGACTGGGCTCAGAGCACCCAGCACCCGGGGCGCCGTCCCGCTGAGGCTTCCTTCCCGGCTGTGGCTTCTCTGGGAGGCCCCGGGCTGGGTCCCGTCTGCGCCAAGGCACACGCAGAGGCAGGCACGCGGGTGACCTTCTCTCCTCTCACAGCTGCTCCATCCAAGGAGCTCGGGCCGGCCCTGGCATCAGCAGGAGCTGGGCATTGGGGGACGGTGCCTGCCGCCACCTCAGCCGGGGACCAGCAGCCGGCAGGGGACCAGGAACCGGGCCCCGGAGAGCCTGACGCTGCCCAGGAAGAGCTGGTGCCTGCTCCCGCCCCAGGCCCTGCCCCTGCTCCAGCTCCTCTCCGGACCCTGCCCCTGCCCCTGCCTGGGCCCCTGTCCCTGCCCCAGACCCTGCCCCTCCCTCTGCCCCTGCCCCTTCCTTTCCCCCTGCCCCGTCCAAGACTGATGCACCTTGCCCTGCGCCTGCCAGGGCCCTTGCCGCTTGCCCTGCCCCTGCCTCTGCCCCTGTTCCTGCCCTAGACTCAGCCCCTGTCAATGCCCCTGCCCCTACCCCTGCCCCTGCCTGTGCCCCTGTTCCTGCCCCAGACCCAGCTCCTGCCCCTTCCCCAACCCCTGCCAGGACCACTGCCCCTTCCCCTGCCCCTGCCTCTGCCCTTGTTCCTGCCCCACACCCAGTCCCTACCCTGGATCCTGCCCCTGCCCCTTCCCCTGCCTTGCTCCCTTCCCATGTTGTTCCCTGGGTCCCTGTTCCTGCCCCAGACCCAGCCCCTCCCCGCCGCTCTGCTCCTGCCTCTTCCCCAGCCCCTTCCCCTGCCCCTCCAAGGACCAATGGCCCTTCCCTTGCCCCTACCAGGGCCACTATGTCTTCGCCTGTCCCTCCCTGGGCCCCTGCCCCTTCCCCAGCCTCTGCAAGGACCGCTGCCCCTCCCTTGGCCCCTCGCAGGGCCACTGGCTCTTCCCCTGCCTCTGCCTGGGCCCCTGTTCCCGCCCCACACCCAGCTCCAGCCCCTTGCTCCTGCCCTTTCCCTTGCCCCTGCCTGCACTCCTGTTCCCGGCCCTGACCCAGCTCCAGCCCTGCATCCCACACGGGCCGCTCCTGCTGACCCTGCCCCTCCCCTGGCTCCCGCTCCTGCCCCTGTCCCCGCTCTTGCATCTGGCCCAACCCCTGCCCCTACACCTGCTCCTGTGGGGCTCCCAGAGCCCCCTCCGCAGCCCCCCGCTCTGCGGGGAGAGCTCCCTGGACGGTTCCCCTCAGTCCCATGCCCCGACCCCGACGCCCGGCCACCAGTTTCATCCCCTCCCCTGTGTTCTTTCCCTCCAGTACAGTGTCACTGTCATCGTCGCTTTCCACGTCCTCTACGCTCTCTATCATCTCTTTTAAGTAAAATGCATCCTTTTCCGTGGATCTCGTGCCGAGCACTCAGTCCACCCCCGGCGCCCTCCCCCCACAGCCCAGGACATCGCTGGGGAACATCTCCTTCCCCAAACGGGACCCTGAGCCCAAGCCCTCCCTGCCCATGACTCCCCCAGCCCGGCCGCTCGCCACGCCTCAGCTGCTTTCTCTCCCGCTTCCTTCACCTGTTCTGGTCGTTTCTGGGAGGGGAATCACCCAGGAGGTGCCCTGGTGTCTGCCCACTTCTTTCCAAAGGGACTGGGTTTTGTCCTGGGTGTCTTGGACGTAGAACTTCCCTTCTGCCATACCGAAGCCCCGGGTGGATTCCAGAGGAGACGGGATCATGGAGGCCCCTTGAGTGGATAGGGGCCCAATGTCGGGGCCGAGACCCCTGCTCCCGCTGGGACACCACAGCCTGACCCCAGACACCACACGGCAGCTTCCTCCCGGGGCCCGCACACACACCAGGGCAAGGCAGAGAGCGGGAAGACACACCACACGTGGCCAACACAGCACTCACAACCCAAGGCCAGAGAAAGCTTTCCCCGGCCTCTGGTCCCAACCAGGCTCTAAGTCACCGGGTCCCACAACGACACAGACCGAAAGCATGCAAGGTGGGGGGCGGCAGATAGGCACGGGGGGAGCGTGTGTTAGTGATGCCGGAGCTCCCGGGGAAGGCCTGGGCCACCCACAAGACTGGTGCGCTGTGCTGTGCGAGGCCTGAGGCATCTCCAGTGCAGAGCCCTGTACTTCCCTGCGCTGGGTGTCCTCAGACCGGCCAAGGAAACCCTCTGGAGGCAGCGCAGGTCCCCCTCAGACCGGCAGGTGTCTGGCCTGGGGACCAGCAGCCCTGGGGAGAACGGGAGGACACGGAGGTCCGGTGCAGGTCCCCCGGGGAGAAGGGGGACGGGCACCCCTGTCTGGGACAACAGTGGGCAGCACCCATCCCAGGCCGCAGGGGCACCCAGCACCTAGCAGTGCTCGACCTGGGACTCAGCCCGGAATCTCTGGCACCGTTTTTCATGCCAGAAGGGAGAGAGCAGGGAGAGACAGTGGGGACAGCTGGGAATGGAACAGCGTTCATGCCCAAGGAGATGGATGCCATCCTCCGTCCCAGTCCTCAGGAGAGCATGTCCTAGAGACCCTGTCCCAGTGTCGTCCGGGGCATGGGGCACGGGATGCGGGAAGCCCCTCCTGAGATGCCCTCCCACCCCCCTGCTCCTGGCAACATTCAGAATGGTTGGAGGAGGAGGTGGGCAGGATCCAGGATGACAGAGGGCCCAGGAGAAGGAAGGGCAGGACGGGGAGGACAGATGCACGTGCCCTGAGCCACCATCCAGGGTCTGGGCTGGGACGCCCTCGGACCTCCCTCCAACCAAGGACTCCTGATGGTAGGGCTGCACTTCTGCGCTTTCACAGCCTCCCTCCCAAATTCCTTCCCTCCCTCCTTCCCTCCCTCCCTCTATACCTTCCTCTTCTTTCCCTCCCTCCTTTCCTCCCTCTCCCCCAGCCTGACTCCCTCCCCTCCTCCCTCATCCAGCAGAGGATCTGGGCCCTGAGCTGGGAACTGAGCACTGTGGCTTCATCTGGGAGCACCCCCAACCACGTGGTCCCTGTCCCCGTGGCACTCACGGTCACTGTGGGAGATGACAGGGGACAGTCCTCAGCCTGAGCAGCGGGATGGGCACCAGGAATCTGCTCCGGAACACGGGGGCCGGCTGCACCAAGAATGGAGAGAACGATGCTTCGCACTGCCTCGAGACACACCGAGTCCTGCAAAGGGAGGCAAAGTCAGGATAGCCTCGACCTGACGCCCTGGGAGTCCTCCTGGCCCACCTGCCCTGGTTCCTCGATGCAACAAAGAGTGCCTCAGGCAGTGTCGACTGGGGGTTTGGGACACAACTGTTCGGCCCCAGGGACAGCATCGCAGCCAACATCCCCAGGGCCTCTGAGTTTTCCCAAGGGCTTCGGAGGTCCTCTGAGCCTTACGTCATCCTCCTTGGGAAGCTCTGTCCTGTTGTCTTCCTTGTCTCCTGCCTCTTCTGGGATCCTTCAGCGGTCTCCCCCGCCACGGCCGCCCTCGCCAGGACTCCCCGTGCCCCGTGGCGGGATGCCTGCCTCCAGCGCTGGGCCACCCACAAGACTGGCGCGCTGTGCTGTGCGAGGCCTGTGCGCTTGCTCGGGGGTCCCGAGGCATCTCTCATGCAGGCCCTGCACCTCCCTGCGCTGGGTGTCCTCGGACCAGCCTGGGAGGCCAGCCGGTGCCCGTAGCACAGGCAGGGAAGCACAAGGCCAGAAGGTCCAGACGACCTGCTCCCGGTCCCAGCGTGTGCAGCCTGGGCCGAGGGTGCCCCCCCAGCAGAGAAGGAGCTGGGCCCAGGGAGCCTGAGGGAGGACGTGGCACAATGAGCCCAAAGGAGGGCAGGGAGCGCCGTGGGGGCCTTGACCTCAGGCCCACTGGGAGACCACGTCCCACCCCGCACCGCTCTGTCCCCAGGGCAGGGGTCGTCAGGATGTCCAGGTTCCCTGGCTGCATGGCTGGCAGCTGCCGGCTGGCATGGGAGGAGGCACGGCTGGGGCAGGAGAGAGCCCTCCGCAGAGAGGAGGGGGCAGGCGCTCCCCCAGCCGCAGGTGCACGAGGGCGGGCGGTGCGCGGGCCTCCGCGGGACAGCAGAGCCGCGCCACAGAGGGTGCCCCAAGGCCGAGGCCGAGACCCTCTACAGCATTGGCCACCGCACCCCCTCGTCTCCACCGACAACCCCACTGTTCTGTGTCTTGGCCACTTGCTGTCTCTGGACTTGACCTTCGATCCTGCCTTGTCGGAGCGGCTCCCCTGTGTGGACTGAGGTCCTAAACAAGGGACAGAGAGGGCTGGGGCTCCTCCTCAGCCAGGGAGGGACCGGGCGTCCACTATGCTCCAGCTCCCCCTGTGGTTCAGCCTGGAGTCCTGCCGCGGCTTCCTCGGAAGTAGGAACCCCCAGCACCGTGAGTGTGTGCCCCACTCGCCACGCCAGGTCTCCACCCATGGCCCCCTCTCCTGCCCTCCCTGCATCTCCTATGCAGAGAACAAGGATGAAGATGTGGACGGGACAGCGTGCTAGGACCCCCAGCACCCACAGCGGATGGGGGCTACGAGGGTGGGTCATCCCCAGCTGTGCTCCTGTGAGCCAGGGGCCCGAGGGCACAACGCCTTCCTCTGGGAAGCCTCAGAGCTCCTCAGGGAGCCTGATGGCTGGCCTCCTGCCCCACTTAGCTTTGGGGGGCTGTCGCTGGCCCCCACTAAGCTGTCTCCACCTCCTGCCTTGTCCCTCCTTGATGGCGACTGATTCTCTTGCTGACAAGGTCCCTGGTCAACCACTGGTATTCTCTGAACTCCCCCAGATCAGGTATCTGGTCCAGCCCAGGGGCAGGGAAGGGGAAAGTCGACCCCTAGAAGAAGAGGGGGCTTGCTTGGGCCCCAGCTGTGAATCCAAGGTCATAACCTCCGGGTCCAGGTCTACATCTCCCCGGCCCAAGACGTGGGAAGTCTTCGTCAACAGCCTCATGTGGCTGGTCCCCCATGAGGGCTCCACACTGTGGGGGGATCCGCACTGTGGGGATAGCAGTTCCCTGTGGTCAGGCAGGTTTGCTGAGCCCCTCTGAGATGGATTTTTATCAGCAGCCTCTGAAGCTACTTCCCTAGGTCTGCCCCATTCCTGGAAGATCAGTCAATGGCTCCCACTGGGAAGGTGGGCACCACCTTGAACCTGGGGACAGGGACACTACACCCCACAGGCTCGAGTCAAGTCACCGGGGCAAGTCCACGACCGGGCAACGTGAGTGTGGGTTCGCGGCTGGACTCTGAGTCTGGTTCCCTCCAAGGATCCCGCAGGCAAGGGCTCCTTCGTGCAAACCCATCTCCAGCCCACGGCCCGGGCCATATTTAGAGCCCGGGGAGGGGGGGACATGTGAGGAGAGAGCCTGTGTTTGTGCAGTGGGCAGTGCTGCGACAGAGCCACTCGTGCTGACCACGAGCCCTGGGCAGTGAAGCTCTGGCTGGTGATGTCCGTCCCCTGTCTCCAGGGACTGGGGGAGGATTCTGGGCCAAACCTATACCTGTCTCAGTCCCTGCCCATGGGGCCCGATGCCTCTCTCAAGACGGCCTGGGGAAAGGGTCACCCAGGCCTCAGGACGATCCTGAGGGCCTTGGGGGAGCTCTCTGGAGGAAGGAAGCTCCACCTGCCACAGGCCCTGCACCCCCTGGGCTCTCATGCCCCCCCCACCCCATGGCAATCCTGAAAGCTGATGCTGTCACCAGCCCCACCTTCCAGGGGCTCTGAGGAGCCAGGCCTCTTGCCAGTAGCCGTGCCTGGCATGCTCACGGGTCACCTGGGGTCCCATGGCCTCACTGCTCAGCTCCTGCTCAGGGACCTGGGGTCCGGCACTGATTGCCGGGTCTGACCTTGCCATCCCCCTCATGAGCCGCATCCTCTAAGGGACGCACAGGAGGATCCAGCCCGACTGGCATTGCCTCGCTACCAATCCACTGCACGTATGTGTCTCCCCTTCCACGTCTCTGGTTGGAGGAGGGCTCCCCAGTAGCCTGCATGTTGGGGTGCGCTGCCCCTTGACTCCACAGGAAAGCAGCCTGGGGTCAGGGCTGTGTCTGTGCCAGGGGGGTGTCAGCAGGCAGGGCTGTCATCCGCAGTGACATGCAGCCTCCTGAGAGGGAGCCAAGCGGCGTCGCCTCAGTGGGCCCAGGAGAGCCCCGTAAGGCTGCTGAATGCATGCACTGTCACATTAATCCCGAGGACGGGGGTCCCTGCCCCTCTCTGTGCTGCACACGCACACACCATGATGTCTTTGGTCTCTCCTGCCTCCCGGTCCCCACACTCTGTCATCTCATCGACTTACTTTTTGATAGCAAACACCATTAGTCTGATGGTGGCGTTCTGTGGCCGGAACTGCTCATTCAGGACGTCAGTGTCGGAGCTCCCTTTCCAGATGACAGGGGCAGCCATGGGGTCAGGACAAGGACATCATTCCTCCTGCATGACAAGACAGCTGCAAGGCAGCGTGTGAGCCGGCTGGAGAGTCAACACACCAAGGGTGCTCGCCACCCCCACCCGGGCCACCCCCCTCCCCCGGCCTCCATCCGTTCAGGAAGCCACAGGGCATGCCCTCCTTCCAGAAGGACTTCACACCTGCAAGAAACCAATGAGATGCCAACCCATACTCAACCCTGTGCAGCCCTCCCTGCTCTAAGCAAGTCCGGACCCTGCAGGACCTGAGTGGGAGCTGGGATTGCCTAGCAAGGAGAGGGGGCAAAGCACAGAGAATGATCTTTGGGCCCCGAACCCAGATCTGGGCAGCAAGGACAGGAACACGATCGGCAAAGCATGTGCCAGCCGAGTTTTCAATGAACCCGCCCTCAGCGCCTGCCTTGAACTTCCATAAGTTTCTAGAAGGGAGATGAAGGGAGGGGAGGGAGGGAACACATTTCAGTAAATTTACTCACGACGGGGTCAGCACCTTGGGCCGGGGGTAAAGCATCCTGAAAAACACACAGTGTGATGAGACTTTGTAGGAAGGTGGCACCCAGTGGGGCTGGAGAGCTGATGCAGGGGACCAAGCCTCTGGGTCCTTCCAGGAGGAGCCGACCCCACAGGCTGCACCCCCATGTGTCCCGCTGACCAGCGGCTGCGCTCACACCATGTCACATCCTGAGGCCCCTCCCATCACCGGGGTCCACCCCCAGGCGCTGCACACAACCGGCCTTGATCTTGTGGGGCTCGTAAGGGCCTGCCCCTCCCCTAGAGGAACTGGCTTGTGGACCCCCGATGTAGGGGCGGGGCAGGCCGGGTGGAGACGTCCAATGGGTGGGGCGCGTGTATATCCACTGGGGTGAATTGGGATTCAATTGGCCACCTGTGGAGGGGCAGGGCTCAACCACCCCCATAAAGGTTGGTGTGCGAGGCTGTGGGGAGGAAGCAGCAGAGTCTGTGGGAGCAGAAGGAGAGTCGTGGGAGAGGGAAGAAGAAGAGCTCTTGTCAGAGCGGCCCCGCCCACACACCGCGACCCTCCCCTCGGCAGCGGCGCCGCGGGACGGCCTAGACGGCAGCAACCTCGCCGCCAACCCTGAGCCGCTGCCTCGCGGAGCTGCGTCATTCGGGGGAGCGGCTTCGTCTGGGACGAGGCCTCCTTGGTGAGCGGCCCTGCGGGAGCAGCATCGTCGGGGAGGAGGCTTCCTCCAGAGCGGCCTCGCAGGAGCAGCCCTGTTCGGGGAGCAGCCCTGTCTGGGGAGCGACCTCGTTAGCAGCAGCCTCGTCCGGAGCGGTGGCCTCCTCTGGGGAGCAGCCTTGTCAGAGTGGCGTCATGGGGAGCAGAGTCTGTGTCATCGGTGTTGTCCTCCTTGTCATCGTCGCTGTCGTCATCGCCTCTTCGTTGTTGGGAGCGGCCTTGTCCTGGGAGCGGCTTCCTCCAGAGTGGCCTCTTCTTGGGAGCGGCCCTGTCCATGGAGCGACCTCATCAGCAGCGGCCTTCTTGGGAGTGGCCTCTTCTTGGGAGCGGCTCCGACCGGGGAGCGGCCTCATCTGCGGAGCAGCCTCGTCCGGAGCGGCCTTCTTGGGAGGGACGTTGTCGGGATCATCGTCGTCTTTTCGTAAGAGACAGCCCTGACCGGTCAGTTTGATTCTTGATGCTTGGCGCGAAATAAAGCTTTGCTTGACCTTCGCTTTGTATCAGTCTCGTTCCTTTGATCATGGACCCTAACAGGGCTCATGAATCTCGTCCCCGTGCACACATGTTCGCAGCAGCAGGTTGTCAGGGGCCGACGGGTAGAAGCAGCCCAAACGTCCATCGACAAACAAACGAGACGCCGTCTGTCCACACAATGGAATACGATTCAGCCATAAAAAGGAATGAAGTCCAGGGGCACCTGGGTGGCTCTGTGGGTTAAGCCTCTGCCTTCAGCTCAGGTCATGGTCTCAGGGTCCTGGGATCGAGCCCCGCATCGGGCTCTCTGCTCAGCGGGGAGCCTGCTTCCCCCTTTCTCTCTCTGCCTGCCTCTCTGCCTACTTGTGATCTCTGTCAAATAAATAAATAAAATCTTGAAAATTAAAAAAAAAAAAAGGAATGAAATCCTGATAGACGCTACAGGGAAGGACTCTCAAAAAACTGGACTCGGTGAGAGAAATGAGACCGAAGGTCCATATTCTGTAATTCCACTTCTGTGAAGTGTCCGGAGGCGCTAACTCAGCGGGGAGAACGCAGGTTGGTGGGTGCTGGGGTGGGAGGGAGGAGGGGAGGAGGAGGGAAGGGGGAGGGACTGCTTAATGGGCTCGGGGTCTTTCTGGGGGTGACATGAACGTCCTGCAGCAAGAGGCGGATGGCAGCCACACAACAGTGTGAATGCACTAGAAGCCACTGAGTCAGGTGCTTTAAACGTTCGGTTTCCTGTTATATGAATTTCATCCTAACAATACCTACTTATTTTTTTAAGGATTGTATTTTTTTTAAATAGTTTTTTTTTCTATCACAGCATAAGGCTGACCTAACAATAGTCTATTTAATGCAACTCAGCATCTTAAAGATTTTTTTTTTTTTTAATTTATTTGACAGACAGAGATCACAGGTAGGCAGAGAGGCAGGCAGAGAGAGAGGAGGAAGCAGGCTCCCTGCTGAGCAGAGAGCCCGATGCGGGACTCGATCCCAGGACCCTGAGATCATGACCTGAGCCGAAGGCAGAGGCTTCAACCACTGAGCCACCCAGGCGCCCCTTTAAGGATTGTATTTTTTGAAAGAGAGAGAGAACAGACAAGAGAGAGCACAGGCAGGGGGAGGGGCAGAGGGAGAGGGAGAAGCCTGCACACTGCTCCCCTGGGGCGTCTTCCCTAGCACCGCAGGCCCGTGTCAGGGGCCGTGCCTCAGTTCCCCTGCGATGCACTGGCAGCCCCCCACGGAGCCCTCCCCACACCACCGAACAGTGCTTCATGTGCCTCCAGAATACGGGGACCATAGGCAAAGGTAAGACATCCTGGCGTTGTGCCGCCAGCAGAACCTGGTGCGTAAACATCCACGTACTCAGTGGCTGTGGGTGATGGCCTGTTACGTGGCAGGCCCTGTCCCAGGAAGGGGGGAGACTCGGAGGCGCCTCCTTGCCAGCAGGCTCTGCCGGACCTTAAGTGCTGCTCCTCTGTCCTCTTCTCCTCTGTGCCGTTGCATTTCACTGCTGACGTTACGCTCATTAATACAAGTAATCTAGAAGCAAAACTTCTGTTTTCTGGGAAGTGTACATGAATCAAAATGATCTGTTCTGTAGGCTTTTGGGTAGGATTCTGTAAAATTTTGGACCTCGTTTTATTCCATCATTATTTATTTTGTGACAGGGTTAACTCTAGACATTTTCTCCATTTCCATTACGAAAAGCAGTCTGCTCTCTCTCCCAAAATCACCTTTGCTAAATTGTATTTCCTAGGATATGATCTATTTTGTTCAGATTTTCAGGCTTTAACCCACTGAGCCACCCAGGTGCCCCTCTAATTTACTTTTTATTTCTTGTCTTTTAACCTAAGTAATAAAATCAGTTTACTCCTGGGGCACCTGGGTGGCTCAGTTAGATAAGCATCTGCCTTCAGCTCAGTTCATGATCCCATGGTCCTGGGATTGAGCCCCACTTTGGCTTCCCTGTTTGGTGGGGAGTCTGCTTCTCTCTCCCCCTCTGCCCCTCCACCCTGCTCATGCTCTCTCTCTCTTAAATACAATCTTTTTTTTTTTTTTTAATTTATTTGACAGATCACAAGTAGGCAGAGAGGCAGGCAGAGAGAGACAGGAGGAGGAGGCAGACTCCCCGCTGAGCAGAGAGCCCGATGCGGGACTCGATCCCAGGACCCTGAGATCATGACCCAAGCCGAAGGCAGAGGCCTCAACCACTGAGCCACCCAGGTGCCCACTTAAATACAATCTTAAAAAAAAAAAAAAAATCAGCTCATTTCTTTGAGCTCAGCCCACCAACTCCAATGCCCCTGTCCGCTTGCTTTCCTCCCAGTTCCTGAGCGACCTTTGAAAATTACTTGAGGGTAGCAGTTTTTATTTTATTATTATTATTATTTGCAACAACTCAAGAAAGTTAACATTGCCTGTGGTGCTCTTCTTTTGCTTAGGGTATTAAGATTTACTTTACAGTGAGTTAATATTCGTGGACTAATTATGACCACCCTGTATTTGAAAATTTGTAGCGCCCACTCTCGGTATACGTCACCCTGCATGGTGTCACACCTCTAGGGATCGGGATTACTCTGTGTCCAGCTGATCTGAATGAACAGACATGAAGAGCTTGAAGGCCATTCAGCCCATCTCCTCTTGCGTTTTGCATGATACGCTCTTCGGTGGACAGTCGCTGAGGATGCTTCTTGTTGTCATAGGAAGCCATCTTACGCTGCTTCAATTCTACTTCCGTGATGACCTATTTTTCTCCCATTCTGAGCTTGTCTGACATATTTTAGAATTTTTTATTTTTTTTATTTTTTATTTTTTAAAATTTATTTATTTTTTTTTTTTTAGAATTTTTTATTTTTAAGTGACTTCTACACCCAGTGGGGGCTTGAACTCACAACCCTGAGATCACGAGTCACATGCTCCACGGACTGAGCCAGCCAGGCGCCCCTTGCCTGATATCTTTCAACCCTTCTGTTGACTCACTATTGCCTCTGCAAGGTCTTTTTTCCACTTTGGGCTTCCTTTAGAGAGGTGATTGGCTTTTGCTTCTGTTTTTTTTAATTCCTGAGGAAATATGTGAGAAAATTCACTGGCAAAAAGCGTTTGATGGGTTCTTCAAGTGCACCTGTCCCTGGCTCTCTCCTTTGCATCGGGTGGTATTTCTACACAGATCTCATGCAAATTCTCACTTGGAAACTCATGACAGAGTAAGGTTCTTCCCGACAGAGGTATCTGCACAGGTCACGGAAGCAGGATGAAACGTGATTATCTTTCAGAGCAACAGGACTTTCCTTATAACCGAGGGCTGGGTGTGTAGCTTCAGCCTTTACACCCCCGAGTCGGAGAGAACAGGAAGCTGTAGGAACAGTCTCGGGGCAATGTCGCGGTCACCCCAGCCCCCCACAGAGGTGCTCCGGCCAGGTGGTTGAGTCTTTGCCCCCATGCCACACTCCTCTTCCCAGGACCAAACTCCCACACGGGCTCCAGCTGCCATTCTGCCCCTCACATTCCTGGAGCTGACACAGGCTTTGCATTTGCCTCTCGGAGCGGGGACTTACGGATCCTCCCAAGAGCTAGGACCAAAGACATCCCCTCCTCACTGCATTTTGCTCCCATTTGATTCCTGCTGGCTTCTGCACCGTCAGCTGCTGTGTGGGTCGGGACCCCAATGCCTCCTACGTACAACAAGATCGTCTTGTTTTCTGTTTTTATTTTCCTAGCTGGCGTTGGTGCCTTGGGAAAGAAGAAATACCAGCTTCGTGCTGAACTCTTCAGGGTGGACGTGCCCTAATCTCTGAATCCCCTTACCGCTCAGATCCACAGACTTGTCACCCACGGCTTGCCGCTGAGAGCCGAGACTGATGTAGAAATGTGTGCCAAGAGCGCTGGCAGCCAGCCTCTGCTCAGGAGGTATCAGCCTCTTCAAAGCACCCTGGCCCTCCCTCCGGGCCCTGAGTAGGTTGCATTTCTGTGACCACTGGAAGTTGGGTGCAGCCGTGGGACTGGTTTGGGCCAGTGAAATGTGAGAACTCGTGGTGCTTGCAGACAAAAGCTTTCAGATCCCACGTGGAGTCTGCCTGTTTTCTTAACTGATGACTTTACCAGTTGAACAGAGCAGTTTCAGGTTCTCCGCAAAACCGCGAGGAGCCGGCTTCCTCATCGCTACATCCATCTCGCCTTCTGATCTCTAGTCCTACAAGCGGAGTCAGACCTCAGCAGGCCCCGAGTACCCAATTACAAGGTCAAAATAGGAAGGTCGAACTCACTAAGTGAACAGAAACATTTGCTGCTTTATATTGGGGGAAAAAAATCAGGGAAGTATGTGGGAGCTGATCCTGGAAGTGCTTGGCCAGAAGGAGGGACGCAATCCCAGATTGGCTGGCGTGTGCGACCAAGGTCCGATGCACTAGCTAGGGAATGAGGACGGATTCAGTGCTCGCCTCTGCTGCCCACACAAAGCCTGGAGTCCACTGAGGTCTGCACTAAGGTACGTGAAGCTCCCAGACACCCCCTGGAATAACAGAAACGTCAGAAATCCCCATGGAGAGGTAGATGCGGAGGAGCCTGGTCATGTCACCTGCTCACCCACCCAGCAGATGGTCAGGGGAGGATCAGGAAGACGCACCTTTGCCACATGCAGAGCTCAGATGCCTTGGAAAAGCAGCATGGTGGTTCCTCTCTGAAGCTGGAACGCTGCTATGAGACCATAACTGAGCTCCCAGGGCCAACGCAGGTGTCACGACCCAACAGCAGAGAACATGCAGCGAACTTTTATTTCCACAGGCCACGTATGCAAGGTTCCCATGACTTCCTGCCAGCCTAGTGCGGTGAGCTGGATGACACGACCCACCGAGGTCTGGAGATCCTCTGTCCCCCATCCCCAGGTCTGGCAAACAGATGCCTCACTTGGGCTACCTGATCGGTCACAGCCCCCTCTGAATTTCTGAACATGCATTAGTTCAAGCCCTGGGGCCCCAAACAGGAGGGAAGGCCGGCTTCCTTCTTCTCAGTCTCACCCAAAGAACCAGTGCCAACGGGAGACTCCTGCTGACCTAAAAACCACCAGAACTTTGCCCCCAAAATGGCTTTATTCGGGAATAGCAGAGAACTACAATTCGGGACATGCAAGCTATAACAAAACCACCATGAAGTCCAACAAAGAAAGGAGAGTTATTTTATGAGGACACTAGAAGGAGCTGTCCTGACCGGAAGACCCTGGGCAGGAGCAGGACTTCAGGGCGAGGGGGGGACCTCACTGGCTGAGCCGCTGGGTTGGTGGATTTCTCATCGGAGATGCAATGTCCCTCCTTCCCTGTTGGATCCGTTGTCATGATTCCCTCTTGAGGGTACATCTCCTGGGGTTTGTGATGACGGTTCTCCCTGGAACAGACTTCTTCATGCGGAACCTCGGCAATCACCTCTTGACTCCAACAAGTAAACCCTGCTGTGGCCAGACAACACGCCTGGGAGGACGCCGATTCCTTGAGACAGAGAGCTTGCTTCGTGGACCAGGCGGTCAGTTCTCTTTGCTGCCCCAGATGTGGGTGGCCAGCCGGACGCTTGTGTCCAGACACAGCGCTCTGGGTCCTTAGATCAGGCTCCCAGCCCGCATCTAGATCTTCCCGATCCACTGGAGTTCTGCCTGGTGTGTCTCGGCCTGAGAGAAACCACCACCCCCAGTGGGCAGATTTCCCCTGGGGGACCCGCAGCTCCGTCACTGGGGGCGTCAGCACCCGTGATGGAGGCGTCAGAGCCCCTCCATCCTCCATCCTGCCCCTCCATCCTGCCGTGACCTACCTCAGCCTCTGTGGTGCTGTGGCCCTCAAGTCCGCTCTGGCCAGGATGGCCACGCCAGCCTTTCCGTTACCGTCGATGTAACTGGAGCTCAGCCAAACAGTTACCAACGGCTCTACTGAGGAATGACTCATGAGCCACGAACCCGGGTCTTGTGTGTCTGCAGTGGTTCTGCTCCCCTGCAGGGGTGTGTGGAATCCCTCCGCCTCTGTGGGAGGCGCGCATCGCCCCGCCGAGTCCTAGCTCCCAGCCGTCCCTGTCTGCCGCCTTCTCCTGCACGGACACCCTCCGCGCGCCCCGGCTCCCCCTTCCTCCCGGCACAGCGCACGCCGCGCTCGTCCTCCGGCCGCCATCGCTCTCTCCCCACCGAACATTTATTTATTTTAGAGAAACAGCACGAGCAGGAAGAACCGAGGGAGAGCACGAGAGATTTCAAGCAGACTCCACGCTGACGAGGGAGCCTGATGGGGGCCTTGATCCGAGAGCCTTGAAGTCCAGACCGGAGCCAAGCCCGAGAGTCAGGCGCCTCTGAGCGACGGAGCGACCCAGGGGGCCCCCAGCGGGCATCACAGTCTTAACACTTCCCGTGTGGGTGTTCGCCTTAAGCTCTAACTCTCGCTGCTCTTGCAAAGACACTCAGGATGACACCCTCCCAGTCACAGCCACGTCGGTCCCACCCTCTGCCCATGGCGAGGCCGGTGCCACTCTGGACTTGGGCTGGAGCAGTTCTGAGCTTCCTCCCTTCCAGGGGGGTTTTGGACAGACACGGACAGTCCCAAAGGCCACACTTTCCCGGCTCATGTCAACACGGGAGGGGGAGGAGGAGCCCGGGAAGAGCCCCTCAACCCTCCAGCCCTCCACGCCTCCCAACCCCAGACTGGCGGGCAGCTTTGTGGCCTCCCAAGAGAAGGCGGGAACCCGACCCGGTCAGCCCCTCCCAGGCTCCGAAGGATCTGGGCCTCTGTTCTCGGTAACTCACCCTTTCCTTCCCCCGGGGGGCGCTGAGTCCTCCCAACCAGCTTGTGGGGGGAGCCCACGGAGCCGCCATCCGCCAGGAGCGCAGACCAAGCTCCCGCCGCCCGCCCACGAGGTGGGAGGGCAGCCCCCCGGCCGCAGGGTCATGCCAGGCCGGCCCGTTCCAGGTCCTGGGGCAGGACCCGGCCCTTCCTGCGGGCCTTCTCCAGGCGCCGCTCGGCCCGGGCCGCCCTCTTCTCGCGCAGGTTCCGCCTCCGCCTGTCCTGCCGCTGCTGCATCTTCTCCACCACGTGGGCCGTGCGCTTCTCCCACCTGCGCCGCCGCTGTGCCCGCCACTTCTCCTTGCGTTTCAGGGCCTCCTGCAGCCGGCGCTCGTCGTCGCGGATGCGCACGCCCTCCGCCTTGTACAGCAGGTCGGTCCACTGCATCTTGCTCTGCAGCTCCCGCGCCTTCCCCTCGTCCCGGCCCCGCAGCTCCTCCAGCCGAGCCTGCCTGGCCTGTAGGCGCTCCAGCAGCTGCCGGTAGTTCCTGCCTGTCAGCGGCGCCAGGTTCCCCTTCAGCTCCCGCCTCTTCTCCTTGCGGCGCTGGGCCTTGCTGGTGGCTTGCTCCGCAGTCACCTCCACCTCAGAAAGAAGGGTTGCGATCCCAGTGAATTACAGCTTTACAGTACCTTTCCTGTGACGCTCACAAGCACCCCAGTGGGCAGGGACTCGTCACACTCTGCAGTACGACCCCATTTTGCAGACGGGCAGCTGAGGCCAGAAGCCACACAACCAGGCACGGGCAGAGCCTAGGTGCCCCCGTGCCATGGCTGCGTCCGGCCTCACCTTATTGAAGAGCAGCCCCGCTGGTACGTCCTCTCGCAGCGGTTCTTGGGGTAGCTCACAGGGCAGATCCACCACCTCCGCCGCCTTCTCCTTTGCTCTCAACTCCTTTCGCTTCCTCTTTTTCCGGTCCCGCTCCTGCTTTCTCCGCTGTCTTTTCTCCAAAGCAGCAAGAGACAGCTCCATGGTTTGGCCCTGGAAGAGGAAAGCAAAACTCACATGGAAGGTCCTCCCAATTTGGGGGGCCCTGGTCTGAGGCGTGGAATCAGAGCAGGAAAGCAAGCGAGGAGACGGCTGCACCGGACAAGGTCCCCACTGACTTCAGTGTGCCCTGTGAAATTATCCATCACTCAGAACGTGAGGGACCCCCAAGAGGACACTAAGACCCCTGAGTAAGAAGTACGGGTTCCCGTCCCCAGGCACATCATACCGGGGCACTTTCCAAACACGGTTATTGTCTCTTCCTCACGGTCACAGGAAACACGTCCTGCAGCATTTCGTAGACGAGGACAGGCTTAACCAAACCCACCAACTCAAAAGTGGCATCAGGTCAGAACGACTCAGTGCCGTGCTGACCGCGGCCCCATTGTGCTAGTGGCATATCTGACCTCTGTGCTCTCACCAAAGAACTTTTCCTCTGCAGGCCGACAAGGGAACCCTACACGAGCCTGGTGCGGACCCGCATGTGGGGCCGGGCCTGGCGCTTGGACCACTCCTTAGAACGATCCCTGGGCTCGTCCCAGGACAGCTGCACAAAGAAGCTCGGGGACCATCCGCACACAGCAAGAGGTCCAGGGCATGTCCCCAGGAAAGGGCAGCTGGAGGCTGAGTGAGAAAACAACAATGCGAGCAGAGAGAGGCCAAGCTGGTGCAGGTCTGACGCTCCCTGTTGAGGTCACCTCAGCTTGGGCCCTCGCCTACCTCACAGGGCTGTCGTGGTGCTGCGGGGATGGAAGCGCTGCCTGGGGCTCGGCAAACCCTGAGAGAAGAGGTTGGGCCTCCCCCCGAGAGCACAAGGAATCTGTAGCCCGGCAGAGACCGTACAAGGCGGGTGGCCCTGGAACAGAAGCTCCCTGAGATGATGCAAACCACAGCTGATCTCTTGCCTAACAAAGTGCCAAGACCCTGGCAGGACCCACTGCAGGGGTGGGAAGAGCAGCTGCGGTCCCTCCTGTAGCCCCACAACGGCTGCAGAGCTGGAGGGACAACCCCACAAAGAGCACCAAGGCGCCTTCTCCTCCAGGCAGAGCAAGGAAACCAGCGCGGTAAACACTGCTCCCTGCACCCCAGCGGCCTCCCTGCTCACCTGGCCCCGAGCCTCCCGGATTTTCTCATGTAGTCGCTGCCGCACGACATCCAGGGCAAACAGAGAGTCGGGCTCTGTGGCCAGGGTTTCTGCAAGGAAAGAGGCAGGGAACTGAGAAGAAACCCCTCCCTGACCATCCCGTCCATTCTCCCAAGGCCCAGCTTCAAAGACTGAGTCTCCACATGCTGCCCACCACAACCCGCCCTCCCCGCCCCCCCAAACGCCAGAGCCTATCCACCTGCAGGGCAGTCCAGGAAACTCTATTCCACCTCCTCAGGCTGGACTGGCCCCCAGGACGTCCTCCAGGACAGAACACCCTTGTGTGGTGTGACAAAACACTTCCTACAGGTCAAGCCGAAGCCATCTCTCATTTCTTCCAACCTCTGCAGCCTGGGCTTCCCTGCGTCTCTTCACAGGTCGGCTCTCGTGACTCCCCTTCACACACCTGCAGGCCGTGAGGCTCTGCAGGGCAAGCTGCTCCAGGTCCTCGTGGGACGTGACCTTGCCCCTCACCAGACCCAGCTGCCAAATGGCCAAGAACCACTACCTACTTCTGGGGATCTCGTGCACCCACGGAGCCCCTGGGGTCTGTCCCCTGAGAGCTCTCTCTCTAGAAAGTCTCAAGCTACTCCAGTGTGCCTAGCACCACGTTTTCTTAGGGTCATCGAGGACCACATTTTCACCTGGTGTCAGCTGGCCCGGCTCCATATCCCCATGTGCTGGGGACCGCGTGGAGGGGAAGGCCTCTCCCTCCTCACATACTGCCGGCTTTCTGGCCCTGGAAGGTGCTGGAGATTCTCCCCCCAGAGCCTGGGTCTTCAGCTCCACAGCCTTCTCCCGCTCCCGTGATTTCTTCTGTGTTTTCCTCCTCTTCTTTTTTGGGGGCCCAGCAGCTTCTGAGCCTCGAGTTCTGCCGGCTGAAACAGAGTTAAACAGCAGTGCAGTCTGAACCTCTGTGACCCATTCAACCCGCAGGAAAGGTCTTGCAAAACCTCTGATCCCAAAAAAGGCTGACAGAGAATCAGGCAGGAGGACCCACCCTTATCTGCAGAGCTCAGACCCACCAACCCTGGAAAGCAAACCGGCCACACATGCCCATCCCTGAAAAACGTCCACACTTGTCCCAGCTCGTGAGAATCCATCTGGATACGCACAAAGACGGCCTCAGAACATCATCACGATGCTGTCTGAGGGAGAAACTGGGGAAACCCAAATACCGTGTACCTACGAGAGCGAGCTGAGGCGCGGCTGCGTGACGACGTGCTGTGCCGCCATCAAAAATGATGACGCAGGTTTCATTTTAACATCAAGTAAGGTTCCCTTGTACAGAGAAAGTGACTACACAAAGGGAAGTGTCCTAATGCGTAAACCGCACCCATAAAAAAACCCTAAAACAACATAAACCTAAACTATACCCAGCTGCTAAAAAGAAAAACTCAATTTTTAAAAATTTACCTTTTCCGCCCTTTTACTTTTTTTGTTTTTTGGATTTCACTTATTTACTTGAGGAAGCGAGTGAGCGCGCATGAGCAAGGGGGCAGATGCAGAAGGAGAAGCAGGCTCGCGGCTAAGCTGGGAGCCGGGTGCGGGACTGGCTCCCGGGACCCTGAGATCATGACCTGAGCCAGGGGCAGGTGCTTAAGCGACTGAGCCACCCGGCGCGCCGGAACTCAATTGTTCACCTTGTGTACTGAACACACGCTTGCTTTGCAGGAGGACGAAGTCGTTTTCTGGCTCCCTGCCAGGCCCCGCCACTCGCCTCCACCCGGCCCGGGCAGCACCCCCGGCCGGCCAGCCTGCTGCACCTGCCTGAGGGGCACTTCCCCGCCACGCCGCCCGGAGGCATCCCGGTTCCCTCCTGACCTCCCTACGCTGCCCACTCTACCGGGCACCTCCTCCAAGCCCCGCAGGAGCTGCCCGCCGGGGAGCAGACGGAGCGGGGTCCCCCGGAACCCCCAGGCCGACCCACGACAAGCGGGGAGGCAGCGGCAACTTGAGACACCCCTCGTCTGCCTTCCCAGAACCTTACGGGCTTGTCCCCGCACCTACACGTCTAACCCAACGCAAGGCTACGGGGTAGCGTGCGGGGCACCCCCCGCCCCGAGCCCTCCCAGGCCCGACGCCCGGCGGCGCGTTACCGGGCGTGCGCTGCTGCGGCTCCGGGCTGGGCTGGCGGCAGATCTTCCTGGCCAGACCCTGCAGGTAGGCGTCCTTGGCCAGCAGAGAAGCCATGGCCGCGCACTCCGCGGCCCTCCTCGCGCGGCACACGCGCTTCCCAGACACCTCGCGACCCCCACAGAGCGGCTACCGCCGCGCCACCCACGCCGGAAACCGCGGGTTGCGCAGGCGCCGCCGGCCGAGCGCCGAGCCGCCGGCGCGCGGTGCTCGATTAGCCAGGCCTGGCCCCGCCGGAAGAGGGGCACGGGGCGGGGCGCAAAGCATTGTGGGCCCTGGGCGCGGACGGGGAGGGAGCCGGTGCTCCCGCCTCTGCACCTCAGCCGCGGCACCGCGCCGCGGACGCTGTAGGCGCTCGGCACCGGGGGGGGCGACAGGCCCGACCGGCCGTGGTCCAGGCCTCTGGGGACTCGAATCCCAACCGGAAGCTGGCGAGAGCACCACCCCCCGCCCCACATCCCCGTCCCTCAGCGCGTCTGGGTTTGACGGTTAAAACTGACGGTGCTGGGACAGGACGGGCCCTCCGACGCCCTGTGCGGGGCGCGGTGTCCTCGCGAGTTTGCGTCCCGGGGGCGCCGGGCAGAACGCAGCACGAGCGCAGCGTGAGTCGGGTGGCGGGGGGTGCTCAGAAGAAAGGCCCGGGAGGGAGGATGCTGGGGCGCTCAGGGAAGACCCACCGGGATGTCGCTCTGAACAGAGCTGAGACTTAACTCACGGGGTGGGGGGGTCGCCTGGGGGCTCAGTCGGGCGAGCGGCTGCCTTCACTCCGCTCATGACCCGGGGTCCTGGGATCCTGCCCCACGTGGGGCTCCCTGCTCAGCGGGGGTCTGCTTCTCCCTCTCCCTCTGCCGCGCGGTCTCGGTCTAAAATACGCAAATAAGTAAAAACTCAGGAGGGGAGGGAGAGGAACGTTCACCATCCTGAGCCTGGAGACCCCTGCGCCTGGTTCCTTAACTCATGGCAGTGACAGGCTGTGACACAACTGGGGGCCCTTTGAGGGTTGCCTGGGTGTGAGCAGGGAAGGGGACCTTGCGATGTTCCGCAGGGGAAGCGGGACCTGGGGCTTAGATTTGTAAATCACCACCTCAAAAGCCGTTTGAAAAGGCTCCTGATAAGTACGTTTGAAGCAGTAAAGATTTAACTTTCTGCCGCTCATCGGTCATGGGGTGCCGTTTTGAGGAGAGGATGGCTTCGTCCTCTTCCCGCACGGGTTTTCGGTGGACACAGTCTGATGTGTGTGCGGCACGCTCACTGAGCCGCCTGCACCTTCTTTCTGGCACTGTCAGTTTTAACCATCAAAGCCAGACGCGCTGAGGGACGGGGATGGGGCGGGCGGGGTGGTGGTGGCTGCTCTTTCAGTGGGACTTCTGGCCCCCGCAGTAAGTCTGGGCTTCTCTCTTCTCCGTCACCATCTCCCAGGAGGTCTTTGACGCTCTCCTGAGGTCTTCCCTGGACAGGGAGTGATGGATGCAGCAGAGTTGCCACAGGGCGGGGAGAAGAAAGTTGGGTTCCACGTGCAAATCTAGACTGATGGGCCTTACTTTTCAGTTACCTTTGCTGTGAGGGTTGTCTAGAGGGTCTAACCAGCTGATCTACCTCTTCCCGGAAATCCTGTCCTCCCAGGAGTTTGGGAGCCCCAGATGACAGGCCTTCCTCCTACCCACCTGCTCCCTCCTCCCTGGGCCTCGCTTCCCTTTTCTGTCAACTCTGACTGCACAGTGACCCTCCTCAGGGCTCCTGACTTGGTACTAATGACTCCCCCGAACTCCAGACACATCTCCATGGGTATGTACAGAACCCCGCCTCCCCCACTGCCTTCTCTCTCTCAGTTTCGGCCACTCCGGCCACTCCAAGCGTCAGGCCTTGAAGCCACCCTGCCTCCCCTCATTCCCCACATCCAGGCCTTGAGCAAATCTTTTGGCTCTCCCTTAAAAAGTATACCCCGGGGGCGCCTGGGTGGCTCAGTTGTTAAGTGGCTTCCTTCCACTTGATCCTGGGGTCCTGGGATCGAGCTCCACATCGGGCTCCCTGCTTGGCGGGAAGCCTGCTTCTCCCTCTCCCACTCCCCCTGCTTGTGTTCCCTCTCTCACTGTGTCTGTGTCAAATAAACAAAATCTTTAAAAAAATACCCCGGGGGTGGGGGGGTCAGTAGGCCGGGCAGGTGTTGATGTCTGTTTCCTTCTGGCCCCAATTCTTTGTCTCTCTGCCCCCCCACCCTGTTCGTGCACACTCTAAAATGGATAGATCTTATTTATTTACTTTTTAAGATTTTATTTATTTATTTGACAGAGCACAAGTAAGGAGAGCAGCAGGCAGAGAGAGAGAAACAGGCTCTCTGCTGAGCAGGGAGCCCGATGTGGGGCTCGATCCCAGGACCCTGGAATCATGATCTGAGCCGAAGGCAGAGGCTTAACCCACTGAGCCACGAAGGTGCCGTGATAGATCTTTTTTCAATAAATAAATAGCATATCCAGAACTGTACTTGATGCACTCCAGACCACCACCCTGACCCTGTTCTGGATTTCAGGACTAGAAGAAAGTAGAGTAAATGCAAGCACAATAAAGACGAGTATAAAAAGACATTTGGAGAACAACCGGGGAAGTCAGTATGTGTCACGATCCCAGATGACATTGTGGAATGAACAATCATTCCGTCGGTTGGGCCCAACGCTGGCCTTGAGCCCCAGAGAGTGTCGGTTTTCTTAGAGAGGCGAGCGGGCCCGTGGTCCGAGGGGTGGGGTCATGAGGCCTGCAGCTGCCCTTCGTGGGGTTTATAAACGAGAGCGCAAGTGAAGGTGCAGAAGGTGAGTCCCGAAAAGCATCTGTGTGGGTGTTCTTTATGCGACCTTTACACCCTCACCAGGGCTTTGAACGGTCTCAGGGTAAGACTCGTGGGACACAGGTGCTACGACTGAGGACCACCTAGTACTTTAGCGACGTGGAGGCCACTGCGGACCCTAACACATGGAGCTTGGCCCGGGTCACGGAGACAAAACCTGCTGGAAGCAGGCTCCAGGGGAGCTGCAAACAGCCCGTTTGTCCAGTGCGTTCTGCTGCCAGGGCCGCGGGCTGGAGCGGAAGAGGTGGCAGTGGAGAGCTGCCTCGCTTTAGGAGGGGGAGACCACTTCATTTTCCAACGGGAACAGCGGCCCGAGCCCAGGAGAGCGTCACACGGTGGTGCAGAGATCCCGCTGCTCGGGTGTTTGAAATTGGAAGACTCGAAAGCCCAGCACCAGGTTTGGTCCACTCCTTCCAGCCCTTTCCCCGCACGGGCTTCACTGGCTGTAATCCCTTTGTCCTTCGTCAGCGTTAAATACAAGTTCTTTCTGCAAGGAAGGTGCTTTGGAAGGAGATCATCACCTACTTTCTCAATGGGAAAACAACTTCCCCAGGGCACCCCAGAAAACCAGGACCAGAGCCAGGGCTGGGCCCCAGGCCCATGCTCCAACCTGCACGGTGCCTCTGCTTGGCTGTGGGGGGGTGGGGGGTGGGGTGAGGTGTCTCCGGGACCCAGCATAATTCAGCTTGTGTGTGTCCCCCTTCCTTGAGACACTTGTGGGCTGTCACCTCCCCACATACCAGCTGATGTCTCCTTCACGAGGAGATAAGGCCTGCTGGTGATGGCACAGGGTTGAAGTCCCGGTTCTGGTGTGATTCCCCAGCATTGAGCCTTGTGCGAGGCACTGGGCCCAGCATTCCCTGTGGGTTGAGTCCTGATTTCTGCCGCTTCATTCCCAGCTCCGTGACTGCAGACACAACCCTTCAGCCCCTTCTGAACTCCCCTGCTCCGCCCAGTAGCGCAGGGCACCACAGCACTGACTCCGGGTGCGATGAGGACAGCAGGGCCCAGAGACACACACCTGGACTTTGTAACGTGCAGGAATGGCAGTGGCTTTTCAATCACCAAATGTTAAGGACCTTCCGGGTCTCTGGCAGTTCTAGACAATGGCAATGCAGTGACGGTCCCACACTGACCACATCCCTGCCCAGGCCCAAGGCTGTGCAGTTAGAGCCCAGAGCCGCTCTCCCGGCAGCCGGTGGGAAGCCAAGGGTGGCCCCAGGGTGGGCCAGGACTCACAAGAGAGTGCCAACCGCTGCAAACAGGCAGAGCTGTTTTTATTCAACTGTTATTACAAAACTATCAAAACACACGTGGCAGAAATTAGGAAGGTCCCAGTCCTTGCTTCCACAAAAGCGGCAGGCAGATCTCTCTCCCTGCCGCCACAGCCCTTGGGGACAGTCAGCTAGTGTAGGGACCCTGAGGACAAGGCAGTGGGTGTGGCTCTGCACAGGAGACCTGCCCTGGGAGGGAGAGTCTGGACTTGGCCAGTATGGTCCACTCTGAGCACCACCCCACAGCTTTTAAGTAGCCGCACATCCTCCTGGCCCACTCCTGGGGCCAACAGGACTATCCAGGAACCTTCTGCCCAGCAGGCCAGGAGGGTCATGAACAGAGGTGACCACTCGGGAGGTGGGCCACCTTGGAAACGGCTGGGGGAACTACCCGCCCCCCCCCAACGCTCCTGGCAGGGGGTGGGGGGGTGGCAGGCCCTGGGCCAAAGCTCCCAAGGAGCCCACCACAGCTGCCCAATGGGAAGCAAGGCTAAAAGAAGCAAAGTTGTGGCGAGCCCGGAGGGGACACCACACCTCCTCAGAACCTAGGGGTGCAGGGAGGGGAGCACTGGGAGGCTCAGGCGTGCTCTGTGGGGCCAGGGCCGCTGGCATGGGAGTGGGCAGGGGCCGTAGCCTGCAGGGGGCCAGTGCTGGGCTCCGGGGACGCCAGCACGGGGGCCGAGCGGCCATCAGCGGAGTCTGTGTCGAGGTCCAGCCCCCGGGATGCTTCGCACAGAGGCCGGCCGCTAGCTTCGCCAGGACTCCAGCTTTTCCACCACCAGAAACCCAGGGAGAGACAGCAGCGGGCAGAGACGGGCGGAAGCCAGGGCGGGGGGCAGGGGCAGGGAAGCAAGACAGAAGCAAAGTTAAGAAAACACAGACCACACCCCAGACCTGCCTTTCCCTCCTCTTCTCTGTGCTAGTCCTCTCCAGGCACGCCTGGCTACCAGGGCCACGTGGGGCTGCCCCTGCTTCTGGGTCCAGTACGGCATCCTACCGGGCGCGGGGCTCCAGGACCAGCCTCCAAAAGGCTGTGTGGCCCTCCCGCTGACCAACCAAGTGTGTTTCACAGCTGAGTAGCCGCAAGCTTGAGCCAGCCCGTCCCACCGCCTCCCATCCTGGCTCCAGATGCTCCAGAAACAAGCGTCTGGAGCTTGCTATGGTCTCTTCACAGTCACTACACTCTGCGAGGACCCCAACAGCAGACCCTGTCTTGTTCCTAGTTTCTCTGCTCAGCAGGACCTCTGCCTGCGTGAGGGGCAGAACCAGGGGCCCTGGTGTTCCGTGCTGCACCACCGTACCAGCAGGATGAGAGGCCTGTAGGCCTCCGAACTCGGTCTCCCTGCCTCTGACTGGGTCAGCAGCGCTGGCCTGGCTGCATGGCAAGACCTGGGTGGGGATGCAGGGGAGGGGCGTGGCTCACCAGAGCTGTCCAGGGGTGACTAGAGCCCCGAGGTCCCACACCTATCTGACCCCAACCTCACTCCCTCCCTTGCTCCTGCCTTCGGGGGTTTGGGCAAGGAGTGGCGTCCCAAGGAGAGCAGAGGGCGAGAGGCAGAGAAAGAGCGAGTCGTGAGCAGAGAGCAGGTGAGCGCGGACACGGGCATGCAGAGCACAGCAGCCTGTGTTAGGGGCTTCCGAGGAGGGGGCACAGCCTGGCGGCCGTGACTAAGTCCTGGCCTTACACAGTAAGCCTCCCAAGGCCCTGGGGACAGCAAGGAACCCCCCTGGGTGAACCAGACACTGGCAGGGCAGGACGTGGGAAGGCTGGCACTCGGGGCCCTGGGTTCTCTAGTCTTGTCAAAGTGACTTTGGGCATGTCCCTCCCCACCACCCCAACCTGGCCTTCAACAAGAGGCAGAAATAAATGCTTGTCTTGGAACCACCCGGCCCCCAAGCCCGGCCCTTGGGGGCGACAGGAAACAAACACAGGGACGCGAAGGGATTCTGCAAAATCCACGGGGCTGTGAACCATGTCCCCTGGCATGGTCTGAGACACAGATGGCACACCCACCCCAGGGACCCACTCGGGACCCTTCTCTGAAGGCCTGGTGTATACGAGGTGCTCACGTGTTTGCTGGGCCGGTGGGTATCAGGGACCAGAGGTGGCCTCAGAACCCTCTGGAAAATCTAGAACCGCTCCAGCTGGACAGTGGCACTGTCCTTCCCACAGAGGCCAAGAGGGCCAGGGACAGTGAGGTCCAGCCCTGAGTACAGGGTAGGGAAACCAAGGCGAGACCACAGACCATGCTGGCTCTGGGCATCTGTGGCCCCAGCATGGCCTCTGTGGGGCAAAAAGGAGCATCTGAAAGCCACCACAGGAAGGACGTGTTTGTCTGGGCAAGGGCATGGGGGACACTGCTCCGTCTGAACTGAGACTTCACTTTCTGTGCTGATAGGGACAGAGGTGCGAGGCCTCCCTGTCTCCGGCCTCAGTTTCCCTTGTGTATATTACACCTGGACTCTCGTTCCTCCGGACCCATCGCACTCAGATGACTCGGGTCTCAGGATTCCAAGTAGTGCACGAGAGCTGGGGTGATGGGTCTTTCCCACTGCCATATCCCTGGGGCCCAGCATGGGCCTAACATGTAGACAGGCTCTGGTCTGTGAACCAGGCTGAGGTGAACAGGAACTCGGTGGTCTGGGTACCCCAGGCCCAGCTTTCGAGGCCATCCTCTGCTCGGGTTTCTTCCTCCTTCCCAACCCCCCCCACCATGGACCCTGACACACATGCTGAAGGTCTGAGATGCCCACACGGAACGAAATCCCTAGGCAAGCACCGGCACCCTGCCCATTCTGGGCATGAGCCTGGGCTGCCAGGGAAGCTAGCCCGGGCCTGGTGGGAATGTTTGAATAGCTAAGAGAGGTGCGCAGGCCCAGAGTGAGGCAGCAGGCAGCCCCAGCAGGAATGCTGGCTCTGCCCTCCCCTCTGGGGCTTGGCCCACCCCTGAAGTCCTGTGATTTTCATCCCGCTGCCGGGGGCCTGGCAGGCGGCGTCAGTTGTCTGTCCGTCACTCGCTCTGACGTGCGCTCTGCTCTAAGACCCGGGCACACATCTGTGCCAAGAGCAGGAAGGGTTTGCAAACACGGGGCCTTCAGGGCTGCAGGCTGGGCCGGGGCCCCCAGCTGTGCTCCGAGCAGGGTCCAGCCCTATCGGTACCTGGACGAGTAATACTCCTCCTCCAGCTCGTATAGGTCGATGGAGACCTCATCCCGCAGGGCGATGAGCTTCCGGTCGCACTCCTCCTGCAGGGCTCGCAGCTGCTGGTTGCGCTGGTCGATGGCCTCGTTCACGGACGGGAAGTCATTGAGGATGAGGAACTGCTTGAGGTCAGACACCAGCTTCATCAGGGACTCACCGGCTCGGACCTGCGGCCATCAGAACCCGTGCAAGGTGGTGAGGGAGGCGCAGCAGCCTTGCCCCCGGGCGCCTGGTGTTGGGCGCAGCTGCCATTTCCTCCTCTGTCGAGTGGGACTACAGCACTGACCTTCACCGGGTCGTGGCAGAAGCAAGCATGTGAAGGACAGGGTCCAGGGCTCCCACCCTGACTTCAAGACGTGCTTCGAAGGCTGGCGCCCCCAGCTTCCCAGCCCCCCTCCAATCACTTGCTGCCTCTGTAGGGGTGCTGACCTCCCTTTACACGGGTTATGCTTCTCAAAGCCACAAGCTCCACAGCTAAAACTACCGTCCCGTGGGGCGGCTGCCGGTGCCCCTCCTCGGGGGAGCGAGCAGGCCAGTTGGGCATTTCCTGTGACTTGCACCCGAGGGCACACATCCATGGAAACGTTTGGCCCCTGTGTTTGTCCCGTGACATGAGGAGGAATTAAAACGCACATCTTGGTCTGTTCGGCAATTTGCTTTTGCTTTCGTGATGAATCTCCAGGAGCTTTGCCGTGGGCAAGCAAACGTCTGCCCCTCTCTAACCACTGCAGGGCGCTCTCTGGGACACACGTGGCTGGCTACCCGCTGCCCCTCGCACAGCTGCCAGCCAGCCCTCCTCTTGAGGGGAGTCTCCCGAGAAGTGGTTTGCCCACCCCCCCCCAAAGGTGGGACCACAGACTCCTGCAGTCTGGGCCCTGCCCTTTCCACCCAGTGACTCACAATGTTGGCAGCGCGAACGTGCATCTCGTAATTGTCCTGCTCACCCTGAGTGGCCCTCGACACCTGTGTCTCGTCCTCGATCTGGAGGGCAGACAAAAAAACCCCAAATTGGCAGGTTCCCCAGCCCGGGGCACTGGCCCACTGCAGGTCACCCACACCTGCTGCCTCCTGCCTGCCATCCACTCTGCCTTCTCCACCGTGCCCTGCTGGCCAGATCTGGGCTGGCCTCATGCCTTCCTGTTCTGTTCTCATGCGCTCTGATGGGCACTTTCGTTGGGAAAATGGATGCCTGTGGACCCTGACTCTGTACCACCTGCAGGGAAGGAAGTCTAGGTCACGTCTTCTTGCGGGTGTGGAGCCCTCTTAGGTACAAATGGGGTCAGGAGCTCAGACGCGCAGTAAACCGAGCTGCTGAATGCATACAGACACGATGTATGTCTTCGGAGCCACTGTTTCCTGAGCACTTTCCAGACTGCCAGACACCATGCTAAGGGCTCAACCACAGTGATCTTGTGGAGCGTCATCCTGGGTCTACAGGTGGGCAAAGCCGAAGCCGGGACCGCTCGGAGTGCGCACCCCAGGTGTCTCCGACGGTAAATGGAGGAGCCTGGGGTGCTGCTGCCTGGCCTGGCCCGAGTGCAGGCTACTCACTTCCGCCCATCCATGTGGACAGGGCTTCCTTACCAAGCCCAGGCTGGGGACAGGGCACCCTAACGTGAGGAGCTGGGTTCCTGGGTTCAAATCCTGGCTCTGACGGCTGTGAACAGAATGACCTTGGCAAGTTACTAAGCCTTCTGGGCCTCATTTCTGCCTCTAGAAACGAAGAGGACAGCAGTACCTGCCCCACAGAGCTCTTGTGAAGGATAAATGTGATGGGACACGGTAGCTCTCACGACTCGGCATGACACAGGCATGACACAGTGAACGCACGCTACGTACAGGCTAGCTTGCTTCTTCGCGGCTCTAACCGTCCCCCAGGCCTACAGCAGCCGCAAGGTCCCCCTCCACTTGCTGCGGGGCAGCCCGCCAGGCTTGGCAGACCCGATCCTGACCTGTTCTCACCACCCGGAGGGGCCTTCCCCAGCTTTTCTCCCTGACTGCGCTGGCAGGACAGCAACCGCATCTGAGCCGGCGTCAGGCCCCATGGCGATCAATCCATCAATGGCTTTACACAGTCACCCATTCACCAGGGGGGCCTTAGAATGCAGGGGAAACGGAGGCATGGAGAAGTGCGGCTTCCATCCAGACCCGTGCGCGGGTTACGTGGCGCTGCACAGGGCAGCCTGGCCATCTCAGCAGGGTCCCTAACCAGCTGGCCCACATATTTACCCGTTGCCCTGTTTGCTACTCCCCACTCCCCTGCTGCCCTCCCCAATATTTTCCCCGAGCAGACAAAGGCCTGGCCTGTGCGTTCTCTGCCCGGGGTCACCACCAGGCACCGAGCACCTGCGCCCTGAGAGCAGACCCCCACCCTGTGACCCCTGACCGCAGCGGGCGGCCACCGAGCTCACCGCAGGCCACACCCTAAGCCGCCCCCTTCCCCTGGTCTCAGAGCGTCAGGCGCCGGCCTGCGCGCCCCCACCTTAGCGGTCTTGATGATCTCGGTGAAGTTGTCCATGATGGACTTGACGTCGTCCTTGAGCCGCTTGTTGTAAGACTGCAGCAGCGTCTCCTTGCTCTGCGGCAGGGCTCTCTGCTGGGCCATGGCGGGGCCTCCGGCGGCGCGGCGGCGACACCTGGGAGCCACGGTCCGGCGTGAGCGGAGCCGCCCCCGGCTCCGCAGAACCGCGACCTCAGCGCGGCCTGCCGTGGGACACACCCGTGCAGCCGTGGGCTCCCAGGCCCGACCGGTCAGCGCCGCGGCCCGCCCTGCGCGTCCGCCGGAGGCCTCCCTCGGGTTCCGCCCCCGCCGCACCCCCTGCTCCAGGCCGGGACCACCCTCCCCCCCGCCCCGCGCCGGGCGCCTCGCGGCCGCGCGCCCCGGACAGACCGGCCTGGGGCCTGCACGCCGCCGACCGACCGAACTCGGAGCCCGGGAGCCTCTCCGTAGCGGGGGCGCTGGGGGAGGGGGTCACACCTGAGAAAAGATGGCGACCCCGCCCCGACGCCCGCACCTGGTCCGCAGAGCCCGGGGCGACCCGGCTGGGTGCAGACGAGCGCGCTGCCCCCACGGAAGGCCTGGCTCCCCGCCGCCGGTTCCGGGCCGCCAAGCGGCCGCGCTGAGGCACCGCCCCCGACCGGAGGCTGGCGAGGGCAGTCCTGTCTCTTTAAGTTCGAAATCCCGCGCAGGCGCCAGTTCTCGCGATCTCCCAGGTCGCCTACATATTACCCACAATTCTCCGTTCTCTCTCTCTCTTCTTCAGGAACGCAAGATGGTGAGTGGCTTCGCGGTGGGCTCTGTCGGCCCGGGGTCCGGCTTCTATCCGCGGCCATCCTCTTCAGCGCGGGGCTGCGCGGGGCTTTCTCCGCCGTCCCGCGCTAGGGCAGCCCCGCGGGGCCCGGCAGGGACGCCCCAGGCCGGGTGTCATCCTGGCGGCTGCCGGGAGTGCGGGCAGGAGGGCCCGGGCGGGAGTGCAGCGCCGCAATGCGGGCCGCGCCGCAGCCTGGGGGCCGCCCCGGGGGCCTCGGCTGTGGGTTCCGCGCCCGCCGTGCTCTTAGGGGCGCGCAGCCCGGGGACCGGGCGGGCTCCGGCTCGGCCCGTGCGCGGGGTCGCCGAGGCCGGCGGCGACGCGCGGCCCCGGCCCCAGCGCGTTGCGTCTCGCGCAGCCGAAGGGGAAGAAGGCGAAGGGGAAGAAGGTGGCCCCGGCCCCCGCCGTCGTCAAGAAGCAGGAGGCCAAGAAGGTGGTGAACCCGCTGTTCGAGAAGCGGCCCAAGAACTTCGGCATCGGTGGGTGCGCGCGGCGGGCGGGCGGGCGGGCGGGCGGGGGCGGCGCCGGGCGCAGGTGATGTGAGCGGATATTTGCTATCTGAGCCGCGTGACGACGCGCAGCCACCAAGATCGCTGATGCCCCGGCGCGGCCCCGGCGCGGCCCGGCCGCCCGCCCACCGCCCCCGCGCGCCGCCCCGCAGGTCAGGACATCCAGCCCAAGCGGGACCTGACGCGCTTCGTCAAGTGGCCGCGCTACATCCGGCTGCAGCGGCAGCGCGCGATCCTCTACAAGCGGCTGAAGGTGCCGCCGGCCGTCAACCAGTTCACGCAGGCCCTGGACCGCCAGACGGGTGAGGCGCGGGCGGGGGCGGGCGGGGGCGGGCGCGGACCTGACCCCGGGCGGACCCGACCCGGCCTGACCCGGCCCGGCCCGCAGCCACGCAGCTGCTCAAGCTGGCCCACAAGTACCGGCCCGAGACGAAGCAGGAGAAGAAGCAGCGGCTGCTGGCCCGGGCCGAGAGGAAAGCGGCGGGCAAAGGCGACGTCCCCACCAAGAGGCCGCCCGTGCTGCGAGCCGGTGAGTGGCCCTCCGCGGGCGGGCGGCGGGCGGGCGGGCGGCGCGGCCGTGATGCGAGCGTTCCTTCAGCTGCAGCCGCCGTGGAGAGCGAAACCGAGCTTTTTAACCCTGAGCCGCAGCCGCGCCGAGCAGGGCTGGTGTGGGCCGGGTGTGGGGCGCGGGCGGCGCGGGCGGCTCACGGCGGCCGTGTCCTAGGGGTGAACACGGTCACCACGCTGGTGGAGAACAAGAAGGCGCAGCTGGTCGTGATCGCGCACGACGTGGACCCCATTGAGGTGCGGGGGGCGGGCGGGGCCCGGGGGGGGGGGGCGCAGTTCTCCCCGGAGTCCGCCTGCAAGTGGCCGCCGCGCCCCGAGCCGGCCCTTCCCCGCTCCCCCCCTTGGTCAGAATCCGCCCGGGGACGCTGCCTTCCAGCTGGTGGTGTTCCTGCCCGCGCTGTGCCGCAAGATGGGGGTTCCCTACTGCATCGTCAAGGGGAAGGCCAGGCTGGGGCGTCTGGTCCACAGGAAGACGTGCACCACGGTCGCCTTCACGCAGGTCAACTCGTGAGTACGCGCGGGGGCCCGCTCCCGGCAGCCCGTCGGGGTCAGTCACTCCCTGCCCCGGGTCCCTTAATCCCGAAGGACGAGACACGCTGCCTTTACCTTGCGGGGGAGATGCGTGCCCGAGTCTTTGCCGATGATGGCCACGAATTTCTTCACCTGAACGAGCCATGTGGTCGCGTCATATCTGAGGCAAAGGGCTCGGGTTGGGGCGGACGGGGCCCTCGTCCCTGCTCTCCGGAGGCGTGGTGACCCTCGTAACCCCTGCCTACTCAGGGAAGACAAAGGGGCTCTGGCGAAGCTGGTGGAGGCCATCAGGACCAATTACAACGACCGGTATGACGAGGTAAGCGGCAGCTGGTGCGGCGCGCTGCGCACGGGCAGTGGGGACCGGGCGTCCTGCCCGACAGGGACCTGGAGCAGCCTGGTGGGCGGCCGCGGGAAGGAGGCCCCGCTGACCCGCTGTCCTTGCAGATCCGCCGCCACTGGGGAGGCAACGTTCTGGGTCCGAAGTCGGTGGCTCGCATCGCCAAGCTGGAGAAGGCAAAGGCTAAAGAGCTGGCCACCAAGCTGGGCTGAGCGGCCACCGAGTTGGGCTGAGCGGCCACCGAGCTGGGCTGAGCGGCCGCGCGCTGTACAGAAAACTAATAAAGTTGTCTTTCGGTCCCTGTGAGTTGGCGTTTGTGGTGGACACGGGCCGTCGTCTCACTGTCCATTCGGGGCGGTGGCAGGCGTTTCCCAACCCAGGGCAGGTGGGGGACCTGGGGGACAGTCGCGAGCACATCGCCGCGACCGCTCCGCGGCACGAGGCACCCGAGCGCGCTGGCCGAGCGCAGGCAGGGACGCAGGCAGACGGCGACGGGTGCGCAGCAAAGAGGTTTATTTACGCCGACAGACCTGACCCCGAGTAAAAACAAAGCTTGGAAATCGGGGACTCCTGCCGACCGCGGCCTGGGCACCCACGACCCGAGCTCACGGGCCAGGAGTCCGGCGTAGGAATTTCTTAAGCCACAGGTAGGATGTCGCTGCACAGAGTCCGTACCTCGGGTGGAAGAGCGAGACCGTCAGGGTCGGGGTGGGCAGGGGAGGGGCAGGGGAGAAGCAGGGGCAGCCGGAGACCAGGACCCACCAGGTGACGATGTACTGCATGTGCTCATTCCTCAGAGTGACTCGGGTCTGCCCTCCAACGGGTCCCCCGGGGACGCTGCTCCCTGCAGAGACCGTGGGCTCCGTGTCCATGATCACGGCCACCCGCTGTGCGTCCCCCACAGCACACTGGCCAGCTCCTGGGGCCTTCCAGAGCGCCCGAGAGCTGTCGTCTCCGAACCCGTAGCCGGCCCCGTGTTGCCTTCCTCAGTCCCTGCCGCACCCCACGCTCCTCCCGCCCTCGCTCCAGTGTAGCCAGCAGGGAGGAGGGGAACGTCTGGGCAGAGACGAGGGCAGGACCAGGTATTACAGACGCGACCTGCCCCTCTGGCACCCCTCTGGGGTGGGCTGGGCACAACGTACGGAAGTCCGCGTCAATGAAGATGGGGTCTGCGCCTGTGAGCCTGGCCATGGCCTCCAGGTCCCGGTAGTGCCAATGGTTCCTTTCCGGATTGTTCTCTGGGACAAAGGGCTTCCTGGTCTCCGTCAGCCTCACCATCCCAACTAGGTCGACTTCTCCCTGGATCTGGAGAGGGAAAAGAGATGGCGCTTCAGGGCCTGTGGCTTCTGGAGCGCCTGCTCACAGGGAGGGGTCACACCCGTTACCTGGCCTTTCTGCCGAGTGTCAGGGTTCACCTTCTTCTTGGGGACAAACCCTCTGTTGACCAGGATGGTGACTCTGCAGCGACAGAAGCAAGCTCTCAGGAGGGGAAGGGCTCTGGATAAGGATCGTCACTGGTCGTCCTTGTGAGCACAAGGATGGTGCTGGGGAAGAGTCTAAAATGGGACAGGCCCCCCGTTCCCCGGCCCGGTCTTAATGACAGGACCGCCGGCTCTCTAAAGACTGATCTCCAGGGCCCGCAGCCCCCATCTCTGCTCCCCTCTGTGCCTCGCCCAGTGCAGCGTCCACACCCTGACGCCCCCAGCAGCAGCTGCCTTGTATACCTGCCTCCAATACCCACTCGGGGTGGCGGAGAGACCCTCCCAGACCCAGAGCTGGGAAGCTGCTCTACTTGGTCTTGCAATGCCCCTCGCTGGACTCGTTGCCCGCCCAACGCCAGGCCAAGCCCGAGTAGTCCCCTGGGAATCCTTCCCTGATCCCACCCCCTCCAGGCAGAGCTGGCCGGTTCCTTTCCTTTACGAGCCCCCCGTCGGGCGGCACCACAACCACGCAACGCGTTGGCCACGAGACCGTTTCTCCAGAGTGGCTGATGTCCTTCGCCTCCCCAGACACAGCAGTGGCTCAGAAGCAAAACAAACTGGCTTAACAATGTCGGAGGTGCAAATTCCAAACTCTCAAGGAATTGAACCTTCCTGCGTATCTTGGATTTCCCCAAGGCTGGTGCATCCCTGTGTGTCCCACTCACCCCAGGTCAGTGCAGTGGAAGGGGGTGATCACGTAGGCACCGCTCTCAGGTGAGGAAGAGAGACGGCCAGCCTCCCGGGCCTCTCGGGCCGGGTCCACCATGGTCCGAGGCATCATGTACAGCTCCTTGGAGTGGTCAAAGTGCCCTCTGACCCTCACTGGCCTGTACTCCAGATTTTTCAGCTCCATTGGGCTACGTGGGAGGGGGGAGAAGTGAGGGTGAGGCCAAGCCGGGCTGTACCCCGCACATCACAGACGTGGCATGCGCATTTGCTCCCCTAAAATGAAAGCTCTGCCGACCGTATCTGCCCTCCAAGACAGTGCCTCAAAATGAGGAGGCAGAGGCAGTAGAGTCATTCAGGGCACTTTTTCAAGATCATCCTCTCAAGTCAGGACACAACATGAGGGCGCACTCTCCCTCACCCACCAGGTTAGAATCCTGCTATAGGGGCCGTCCGCACTGGGGGATCCTCAGGTACAACACGTCAGGAAAAAAGGTAAAACTCAGGATCAAAAATATTTTTCTAAGTATTAAGTATCTCAGGCAGCTTCGCAACGGTGGTCAGGAAGCCCAGTAGGACAACTGGTTTTGCGCGCCCCCCGCCACCCCCTGGTCTAAGGGTCAGGATCACAAGCAGAAGCCAAGCCCCACTGCTGACCTCAAGCCCGAGGCGGGCAGCCACACACTCACTCTGCTGGCAGCGGGACGGGCTCAGCAGCAACTCTCGACTCCAGCTCTTCGATCAGCTTCAGCTTCCACTTTCGACGCTGCACCTGTGGAAGCGGCACAAACGTGAGCAGATGGCGACAAGGTCAAGCGCCCAGCGCCACGGGAACTAGAAGCCAGTCTTTACCTGCCATGTCCCCAGGCCAAAAGCAGTCACAGGAATGAGAAGCAGAAACCAATGGAGGAAGGAGTCCTCTTGCGCTCTCGTGGCAGGTGCCTGGGCTGCAGAGCTGCCCCATCTGCTTGGCCCCCAGGCCAACCCTAGGAGGTTCAGGACACCGGCTCGGGGTCAGAAGCCCTCTGCGAACAGAACGGGAGCAGCCCATTCCTCAAGGAGACGCCGCCTCTACTGCTGGAGAGGGAACAGACCACAGGCTGCGGCACCCTCTGTCCAGCCCGGCTCCTACACCGGGGCTCGGTAGCCGGTACGCTCAGCGGATGTTTACCGACTAAATACAAGACCTAGGGCTCAGTCCCGGCCGTGCCACCAACCGCCACCCCGGAAAACAGCTCTGCCTTCCTCACGAGCTGCGGTGAGCTCCACCAGGACGCACCCGCGCAGACCGACCGGACAGGCTCGGGGAGAGCGGCTCCAGGAGCACTCCCAGCGGCCTGTTTTCCAGCGCTCGGAGACGGAGACGCCACGACGCACAGGAGAACACACTGCAGCTGCCGGAGTGTGACGGGCCTCGCGGACGGCGAAGAGGCAGGCCCCCAGCGGACTCCCCAAACCCTCTTCTCCCGGCACAGCGTCCCCCGCAAGCCACGGGTCCCAGACCCCTCTCGGCCGGGTCCGGCGCTGGGAACCGCGCACTTCGGTGCAGAGCGCGGGGCGGGCGCGGGAGCCGCTCTTCCCGGGCGCCTGGGGCTCACGCGAGCGAATCCTCACCTGGGCGCGGGGGCACCGCAAGGACGCTCCTCCTGACCGCACGGGGCGAGGCCTGCGGAGACGGGGGCAGCGGCCGAGCTCGCGCCAGCCGGGGCACGGGCCCCCGAGCCCACCCGACACAGCCGCGCGCCGCGCTCACCGCCCCCGGCCCCGCCGCCCGCAGCCCCAGCCACCGCACGGCCGCCGCCATTGCCCGCCGGCACTTCCGGCCCGGAGGCATGTGCTTCCGGGGCGCCGCCGAGCCCCGCCCCCGGCCCACGCGGCGCCATGGCGGAGCTTTCGGCCGACGTGTGTGCTTTTCTGCGGGAGCACCCGAGTCTGCGGCTGGAGCCCGGCGCCCACAAGGTCCGTGGGGCCGGCGGGGGAGGCGCGGGCCCCGCGGTGTGCCCTGGGCCCCCCTGACCCCCGCGCCCGCCCTCCGGCCCGCAGGTGAAATGCGCGCTCACCGGCCACGAGCTGCCCTGCCGCCTGCCCGAGCTCCAGCTCTACACCCGCGGCAAGAAGTACCGGCGGCTGGTCCGCGCCGCCCCGGCCTTCGACTACGCAGAGCTCGAGCCGCACATCGTGCCCAGCACCAAGAACCCGTACGTGCGCGGGGCCGCGGTAGGCGGGTTCCCGAGTGGGGACGGGCGGTGGGTGGCGAGCCCCGACCCCTCCCCGCCGGGTGCGCCCAGCTTCGGGTGGGATAGGCGCCTCCCGGGTGCTGTTCGGTGTCTGCAAGGCTGAGGTTTGTCACCCGGGCTTGTCCGCTGCCGTTCGGAGCTGCAGGGCTTGCGCTTTGTCACCCGAAGTTCTGGACGGGGTCAGCCTCGCACGTGTAAGGAGAATTCGGTGGAGCTGGACCCGCATGGCCGCCAGTGGCTGAAGGGAAGTGGGCGAGGGCGGCTGCTCCCGTTCATCCCGCGCCTTGCCTGCCGGTCTCCCACGTGCCTTTCCTGGTCCCCGACGGCTGCCCAGACTGGCCAGGCCTGTGTTCCAGGGCAAGGTGGGGTGGTCGCAGCTGCCCTGGGTCAGCGATCTGCACCCCGGCTGCAGAGTGGAATCGCTTGGGGAGCTTTTAAGAATCTTGCTGCCGGGGCCACCTTGCAGACCTCCACTCTCAGGCTCTGGGGATGTCGTGAATGTCCCCACCGACCGAGCTTTCCCTGTCCCCAGGCACCAGCTGTTCTGCAGGCTCACCCTGCGGCACATCAACAAGTCCCCAGAGCACGTGCTGAGGCACACCCGGGGCCGCCGGTACCAGAGAGCTCTGCGAGAATGTGAGTAGCCACGAATGTGAGTAGCCACGGGCGGACTCGGCCTGCCTCACTCCACAGGTGTTTGGGGGATGCGTGCCCCTTGAAGGCAGAAGGGTCTCAGTCACCCTTTGGCACCAGCTGGTGGTGCAGTGGGCTCCGAGGTCACTACGGGCGAGCAAGTGCTGTGAAGGACGTGTGCAGAGGACCACCACGAGGCCCCTGGGGAGGCCGAGTCCCTGAGTTCAGGGACGTGGGGAGTAGAAGCAAAGACTCAGGCAAGGGCAGAGGCAGAACAACGCTTGGCTGTAGGAGCTCCTGGAGGAAGGCCACTGTGCCACCTGCAAGGCGGGGTCAGCAGGGTAGGTGGGGACAAGAACACGGCCTTGGAGGTCAGGACTACGTGACGTGGGGAGGCATTGAAAGGACCGAAGCAGGGCCCAGCACAATCGCTTTGTCTGTCAGGGTCACTGTGGTTCCGAGGGGGGCAGGGTGGGGAGGGGTGGAAGAGGGGCCGCTCAGTGCTGTGCAGTCAGGTGAGGTGACCGTGGCTGGGGTGACCAGGTGTTGGCAGAGAAGATGTGCATAGAGCAGGATCAGTGGGTGAGGGAAGGGGGAAGTCAGCTGTGACCCCCAATTCCTGGCTCAAGACCTGGGGTGGTTTAGGAGAGTGGCATCTGGATGACAGGCTTGGTGGGAAAATGAAACGTTGCTGTCAACGTGTGGCAGGGAGAGTGACTACTGACAACAGGGGCCAGCACTCGGACGATGCACGCCACTGACACAGGTGGCGTTTGCATTCCTGAAGCCATGGAAGAGGGGACAGGGCCGGGCCTGAGCACGTAAGGAGCCCCCAGAAGGAGAGAAGCAGCCAGGTGGGGTGGTGTTGGGGCAGAGGTCTCGAGAGTGGTAGACTTCTCCAATGTTCCTGAAGGGAAGGTGGGGGAGGACCAGATGAGCAGAGTACGGTGGGTTTGGGCATGGACGCCGGCAGGATGAAGAGAGGTCTGAAGGCTTTGTTTCCCCAAGAAGACAGGAGACCATCTTCACCTAAAGCCAGTAGTGAAGGACACTGTGGAGGGTTGGGAAGCAGGGATCCTGCGCCCGGGCAGAGCCTGAGGGCTGCTTGGTGTGGGCGGGAAAGGGAGAGCTGGGTCACTCCAGGAGCAGAACAGTCATCCCGACACTGGAGTGCGTGGCTCCCAGGATCAGTGGCCAGAAGGAGCCAGAGCCTGGCAGCCGGGAAACCTGGCTGGGGATGCAGATGGGAGACAATGGGTGCAGAGGCCAGTGGCCAGGAGGCCAGGTGGGACCACAGAGTGGGTGGCAGAGATGAGACAGAGGATAGGACCTTGGAGGTGGGCAGAAGCAGGCAGTGATATTGGAGACCAGGGCCTGGTCCTCTTTCTCCCTCCTCCCGGAGGGGGCCACACTGGACAGGAGAGCCAGGCCCACACGGGGCATGTTTCCCAAGTCAGGCCTGTCGATGCCACCCTACTCCTCATCGGGGCTCCGTTTCTATCCACTGCTCTGGGCCAACGGCCCAGGTCCCACGAGCCCCACCATGCAGTGTGGAGCCCCAGCTGGCGTACCAGAGGCTTCCGGGAGCTAGGCTAGGGCTTGGGGTTCAATGCTCAAGGCCCAGCACGCCCCCGTATCTTCTCACTCCACAACCTGCACCCGTGCTGGCCTCCTTCCTCTCCTGGTAGAAACTGTGGGGTACGGGGCCCTGGTGGAGCCTGGCTCCGCACTGGGGGACCGCGGCAAACCCAGAACCAGGCAGCGTGCTGGCCTGTCCCCCAGATGAAAAGTGTCAGAAGCAGGGTGTGGAGTACGTGCCTGCCTGCCTCTTGCACAAGAGGAGGAGGAGAGAAGACCAGACAGACGGCGCCAGGCCACGTCGTCCGAAAGAGGCCTTCTGGGAACCTGTGTCTAGCGACGATGGTGCAGCTGCGAGTGACAGTGACGACAGCATGACAGACCTATACCCACGTAAGCGGGGCTGCCCCCCACCCCTCTCCCCGCAGGCGTGGATCCTGGCTGGCTGGTCTGTCTTGAGCTCTCAGCAAGTGGGCTCCAGCCTCTGTCCGTCTTTCCATCCCACCACATGTCCTCAGGTCCTGGGCCCTGCGTGGTGAACCTCACCTGAAACAGGCGCCCCCCCCCATACCTTCCAGCCGAGCTGTTCACCAGAAAGGACCTGGGAGGGACAGAGCCTGGGGACAGCACCGAGGACTTTCTGACTGAAGAGGAGGGCGAGGAGCCAAGGCGCGCCACAGGGACGAGCCCCGGGGACGGAGGAGAGCCGCCAGCGGCCCAGGTGCTGGTCCGCAAGCGGAGGAAGGCAAGCGGCCGCTTACCTGGGGGTAGTTTTCTGTCCTTAAACGTTAACAACCTCATTTTTGCAAATGAAAGTAAACAGCCAAGCCGGCTCTGGCCGCCTCCCGGTTCGAGGCTCTGAGGGCTGCTGAATGCCACGGGGAGCCCGGCCGGGACACTCGCTTCCGGACCCGGCCCTTCGCCGTGAGGCAGTGATGTGCCTCTGTTGTCCCTGGTTCCGGGGCTCGAGAAGCTCCAGGCCTGCCGTGAGGGTGGGGCCTGGGGGTGCCGGGGGCAGGCTTACGAGCTGGGACCCTGTTCGTGTTGCAGAAGCAGTTGAGCTCATCGAGGAGGAAGTTTAGAAGTCGTCATCGTGAGGCTCAGAGCTCCGGCCCTTTTAAACAGTCCGGTTCGTAAATGGCCGCAGACAAAGCGCGTGTGGAGCACTGAGAACTCCTCAGCCACCGGACCCCGCGCTCCTCTTCCAGCCGCCTGCAGTGCGTCCTCTCAGCCACTGAGGTGCCCCAGGGCCTTCTCCCTCCACTCTGCGCCAGCTGCCCCCAAAGGTGGGGCTGGGGTCAGAGCCCTGGGTGTCAGGCGCACACTCCCCACCCCCAGGGAGCACAGGGACCCCAGGGACCCCGAGGGAAGAGCTCGGTCCAGACGTGGCTTCTGAGTGCTCCTCAGCGAAGCCTGGAGGGTCTGTCGAGCTCACTCGGCGTCCAGGGAGAGGCCTGGCCAGGCCCCGCGCCGGCGGGACAACACCAGAGGATCACACTGCGTACAACAAATGCCATTATTTATTTCGATGTTTCCAAAAATCAAAACGTTTTCAAACACAACTAAGATATAAAATACAGCATAAAATGAGATTTATACCTATTTCCCACATAAAGCAAAAAAATTTTCAGAAATTGTTTTGTCAAAGCCAATTGGTAGATGGTATTTTTCTTTCCTCCCTGCAAAGGCGTCGACCCTGTCCCAGGTGGGGGTCTGCTCAGGGCCTGGTGAGCCCGGAGCCTCCAGCACGGAGGGTGACCTCTGACCAAACCCCCAGCCTCCGGGGGTCAACCTGCTTCTACAAACCAGTAAAGGCCTCGCGAGCACAGGGCCAAGAGGGACCCGTACCCTGTCAAAAACGGTGTCATGGAGGAACAGCCTTGGCTGAGTGTCATTTGAGAGTGCTGTCGTGCTGTGCTGACGGGGGATGGGGTGGACCAAGGGACGGCCCCGCCCAGGTGGAGACCTGGAGTCAGAGCCCCCCTTCGTGTGGGGAGCATCCGAGCGCTGGGAAGTAGAAAAGCCCTCCGTCCGTAAGCCATTGCTGCTTCTTCAAAAGGCCAGAGGGGTGTGCAGGTGGGATGTGGTTAGGAACGTGTGGGGATGGGCCTCCACAGGGGCTGGGGCACGGGCACTGGTGGGCCCCTGACGTGTGTCACCGCGGCCCCCGGGGCTGGTGGGTCCAGGCTGCAGAGCCAGGCGAGCCTCTGGGAGCTGAAAGCGGGGCAGGTTCCCCAGCTCACCCTGGCTCTGGTGTGACTGGTAGATGGGGCTCCCGGCTCAGGACCGGCCCCCAGCATCCCCAGGGGTGACCCTCAGGCCTGTACGTGTAATGGCTGAGCCAGGAGAGAAGACAAGCTCCAGGCGGTCCTCGGGCAAGTTTGGTCAGCCGGCCCCAGGAGAGTCGGGGAGGCACCGAGGTGTCCCACTCGCCCCCCGCAGTGTTGCTCCGGCTCAGCGAGGGGAGAAGAGCCACAGGCGCTCGTACCCCCCAAGAAGAGAAACGCAGTATAAGGCAATGTTAGAAAATTTTAAATACAGGATTAAGATCCAATCGGTAAGGCATCACAAATCTTAAAAAGTAACTTGGGCTGCATTCAGCATAGCAAATAGACGATCTGAGTAAGCGACAGCCTAGGGAGGGTGGTAGGCCGCGGCTGCACAGCCCGGGAAGACCCCCTCTAGCCGGGGGAGAACCGCGCAGGCGCCCAGCCACATTGGAGCTGGGCCCACGGCTTCAGCGGAGGCTCTGTGCAGAGGTCGGGGTGAGGTAACTGGTCTGAGAGCCCGCTGTGTTGCTGCCCGGCCCCCACGGCTGCCACCGGGCCCACCCCCCCCACCACGGGAGCCAACCTGCAGGTGTATGGCCAGGCCAGGGTCGGAGCATGGGTCCCTGCAGGCTCCAGGGGCATCGGAGGACTTGGAGCGCCTCTGTCCCCACCTCGAGCCACTAAAGCTCCTGGGGTGGGGGCGGGCAGGTTGCCCTTTCAAACATCAGCCCCAATCTGAGGCGGTTTTCTGACGAGTGACCTCCACTGTGAACAGTGGCCACGGCCGCCCTGCCCGGGCAGCATCATTCTTTGGGTCTGGGTCTCTAGGCCGTCACGGGCCCCGCGAGTGTTACAGTGTGGGGCGGGGACCACTCGGAGCCATGGGAGCGGTTTAAAACTGGGACTTAGTGTGTCTGATGTTGGGCTGGGCCATCCCGAATCCTTTCATTTTAGTTAAAAACGTAAACTGAAAGCATAATAAGAGGGAGACCACTCTGAATGATACACAAATGTATCTGCTCACAGTACAGCTTGACGCCCCCACCCGCAGACCCGAAAGACTAGGACAGGAGGCCGCCGCCAAGCCCAACTCGCTCCGAGAAGCCGAGGCCTTGCCTTGGGAGTGGGGGAGGGGGAATACTGCCTGCCAGCCGGCCGGCTCCGATGCTCGGCTACTAGGTTAGGGGTCCAGAGCAAATTTAGCCATCAATTTTCAGGTGTCTGCAAAGAAACTCTCAAAACATCTGTGCCTTTACCAAGGGAGGGGAGGGAGAGGACACATGAATGCTGGCAGCTTTGTCAATCCACCCCGAACCAGTCCTCGGTGGCCGCGGGTCTCAGCCAGGCAGGGAAGGGGTCTGTTACCACTCTTTCTTCTTCTCGTCCATGGAGACGCCCCCAGGGCCCAGGGCCACCACCAGGAGCAGGCCTCCAATCACCGACATGGTCTGGAAGAAGTCGTACTTCAGGAAGTCGTGCATGGGCTTATAGACAGGAATGGTCCAGAAGGCGTTGAAGTACACGTTGATGGCAAACAGCCAGACGACAAGAGTCAAAGCAGCCAGCTTGGTTTTAAAACCGATGGCCACTAAAATCATCAGAGCTGTGCCCACGATGTTCTGGAGAATCTGCAGAGGTCGGAAAGGTAAGAAATCCCCCCAAAAAGGTGAGGAAGAGACATACCCTGTTTAATAATCAGGCAAGTTGCCAGTGCCCTGGTCACTGTGGTTAGGTGTCAGGGTGACGTCACGGAGGGGCGTGCGCTGTGCTCACGCCCGAGGGAGCCGGGGGCAGCTCGGAGAGCAGCGCTCCAAAGCGCAAGCCCTCGGGGCAAGGGTCAAGGTCAGCCTCCAGCCAACAGGCTGTGACCTACGACACACTCAGGTCGGAGCCTGTGGGCCCGCAAGCTATCAGGGTGGTTCTGCCCCAGAACGCCTTAGAACCAGGCTCCCCCAACCATGGCACCAGGAGCCCCTCCTGGGGACCCCTCCGGGCCAGGGCACCCAGTGGGCCCCCCAGATGTGCACTGTAAGCTCCTGGGAACAAGACAGGACCTTCTGCTCTGAGGCCGACACCCGCGTGCACAGGTGTGAGCAATGGGCAGGCAAGGGAGGCAGGGAGAGTCTGTGAAGAGCCTGGGTGGGCACCAGACCCTCCCGCGGGGTCAGGGAGACTCTGGACTTCATTTGTCCACCCTGAGCCCATGAGAGCCTGCCGGGTTTTCACTCCTTTTAACAGGATCAAAGGTTCGCTTCCTCGGAGCCAACTCGTTCCGACATGGCTCTGACGGCCCCCGACAACCAGGGGAGGGGGTGGCGAGCAGCGCGCCTTCCCGAAGCCCAGGAGACCTGCCCGTTGGAGCGAGCGGGACACTTACGGAGAAGAAGCCGGCGTCGAAGTGCAGCAGGGTCATGAACATGAGCACCAGCAGGACCCTGCCCCCGAGCTGCATGTACTGCTTGGGCGAGCTCTCGCGCATGGTGGGGACGCCCGCGAACATGCTCTTCCCCTCGGAGCGCGACTCCGCCAGCAGCAGCAGCAGGCCTCCTCCCAGGGCCAGATTCCTGGGAACAGACAGGCCAGGCGGGTCAATACGGCTCACCGGGCCCGACACGTGCCCGTCGCACTGGGCCGGGAGACCTTGGCGGGAGCCCGGGCAAGGCCCTCGGGTCCCTCTCTCCAAACCAAGACAGACCAGCTGGATGACCGCTTCCGCCCGCAAAGGCCCCCCACAGCTCAAGACAGCCGCGTCTGTTCTGCCCAACAGGGACAGGAACCTGGCTCTAGCTCTGGCTCTAGGGGCGACCGGCCTGTGAGCAAGAGCTCACTCTGGGCCTCCTTCCCTCCCTCGTGAACACAGGCTCAAGGGAGACGGCTTCATCCGGGCCTGCGTTCGGGGGCGGGGCGGGCTGCCCCTGCCAACACCCCAACAGACTCCAAGCACACTTGGACCCAAAGACGTCCCCTCTGACTGCTGGTTCCGGAGTCGAGAGCCACGAAAAGAAGCTCGCCGTGGGGCGCACACGTACCTCATCAGAAACTTCAAGTCCCACAGGATGCTGTAAGCAATCGTCTGGAGGGACAGAGGAGACAGACAGAAGCTGGAGTCAGCATTTCCAAACCCACTCGGGTTTCCACACGATCGACTGCGGCAGGCAGTTCCTCCAGTGTAAGTGCGAACATAAGACACACCGCCGGTTTAGGGCCCCAGGACGGCTGCGAGTTCAGCACCCGGGCTCAGCACGTCTCGGCCCGCGCCTGCGAGCCAGCGCCTGCTCCCCCGGAGCCCACGGTGGGCTGGGGCGCTGAGGGTCACGCGCTACGGGTCGCACAGCTCACACGGCCGGCCGGGCGCTCTTTATGAGGGAAAATGGTGAGACAATGTCTTGGCTGTAGCCAACCCTGTGGTTTGTCCCCCCGTCAAAGGAAACTCAGTGAGGCGGCCCGAAGGTGGGTACCCAGAGCCTGGCAGCTTCTCCGGGCACCAGCCTCTCCCGCTCCAACGAGCTTGCTTGGAGGAAATTCCAGTGACTTCTCAGAGAAGAGCAGGAGGTCCGGGCAAAGGCAGAGGGCTCAGGGGGGAGGGACGTTGAGTCCCCAAAGACACCTTTGTGCAGAAGCTCTGCTCCCGCCACCGCGAGGAAGAGCGCACCCGGGCCTCGGCCCCGCGTACCTGCAGCGCTATGATTCCAAAGAGCCCGAAGCAGGCGTACTGCACGAAGTTTCTGCTCAGCACCAGGATGCAGCCGGCTGCAAAGGACGAGGGCAAGGCTCAGGGGCTGCGGCCAGCCCCCCGTGAAGCAGCAGCCCCACGAACCACCCCGAGGGAAAAGCAACTTCCAGGAAACCAGCGAGAGGCACGGACCACACCCACGTCAACTGGACCTCGCTTAGCAGACACCGTTCCAGAAAGTGGTCCCTTGCTCCAGAGAACGGGCCCCTTTCCAGAGTGGGAGGGCCCTCGGAAACTCCGCTGTGGAGAGCTCCGGGAGGGGCTGAAAAGGCCCCTTTCCTGCCCCGCAAGGTACCGGGGAGGGGCTGCCACCAGAAGAGAGTGGTCAGGAGCAGAAGACCTGAAGCCCCCGGGAGCTGCTCTCCAGCCTAACGCTCTTCCTTGCCCGTGGTCCTTCCCCTCGCCCTCTCCCTGGGCTCTGACCCCTCCGCTCCTCTTGGGCCCACCCAGATCGCCCAGATCTCCCAAGCGGCCCAGAGCACCCACCCCGAAGCCCGCTGCCAGGCAGGGAGGGGAGGGAGAGCATCATCCGCCCCAGGAGACCCTCAGTGACCCATCTCTCCCCCACCCGCCCCGGAGCACACGCGCTCTGACCACGCATCCCGGGCGAATGCCGCCCGCGCCTCGGGGCCACTCACTCAGCTGTCCCAGCAGGTTGAGGAGCACAAAGGCGGAGGCCAGCGCGTAGCCACAGCCCCACGTGGTGTCGATGTAGTCACGCTGCTCCCCCCACTGGAACCACATGCGGACGCCGTCCTCCAGGAACGTGCTGATCAGGCAGAGACGCGCCACGTGCGGCAGGTACTGCTTCGTGACCCGGAGGAACTGTGGGCCCCAGAAAGCCCGCTAAGGCGGCTGCGGGCCGGACACTGGACACCCCCCACAGGCGCAGGGCCCCTCAGCACCTCTCTCAGCACTGCCCTGTGGGTCTGGGCGTGCCATCGGCCTCTCTGGCTCAGACCCCCGGGCGACGGCCACCGCGCCCTTCTGTGATCCCGTCCTCTCGGCACCCGTGTCCAGGCGGCAATGATGGTCGTCAAAACGTGGGATGGCCACAAGACACACGGCTCGTATTCTCAGGCAAGGGCCTCAGTGAATTAGGATCACCTTGTGACAAGCTGTGCGCGGGGCGTCTCCCTACCTGCGCCCCTGGGCATTTGCACAGAGCCCTTCTCTATCGTGGGCTGCCCTGGCCTCTGCCCACCAAATGCCATTAGCAGCCCCACTCCATCTGCGACAACCAAAACTGCCTCCAGACAGTGTCACATGTCCCTTGGTGGGACAAACGGGCAAACTGAACCCCCCCAGGGGAGAGGGGCTCGCTCAGCACCGCACCTACCCGATGCTGCCTGCTGGTCACACACAGCTGAGCGTGGCCCCCCGCACCCCAGCGACACTCAGATCCCCTCTAGACGGAAGCCGAGCACACTCTTGAGAAGACAGGCCGCTTAAGTGACAGCCAGGGTCCTGGGCCTAGAGGGCCTCTAGGTTGACCCAATGGTAAGCTCCCATGTCTCCAGGTGGCCAGGACCTGCAGAGCCACTGGGAGGCTCTGGCAGCCACACATGCATTTCCTGGCCCGGCCCAGAGTCCGCGCCACGGCAGGTGGACCGCAGGGCGCCGCCAGTGGGAGCGCCCGTGGGGGGCTGGTGCGGCACACGGCTCCATGGCCCTGAGTCTCCCACAAAGACACGCTGACAAATGGATGGACGACTGTGTCAACAGCAGAAAATTCAAGTTCGGAAACTCGCTGGCAAACATCAAGGAGAGAGAAAACAGGTTTAGAACTTCCTCCTGCCCCGCGGGGTGGGCCATTATTAACAAAGGCACAGTTAGGAAACAAATACGCGAGCTGAATCGGGGCACCGGTGTCCCTTGGGTCCCAATAGCCACTTTCTCTTTCCAACCTCGAAAAGAAGTGCAAAGAGAAACCCTACAACCCAGGGTGACCGCGGCCATTTGCGGAAGACCTGGACCCACCCACGGGAGTGACGCGTCGGGCGGCAGAGTCCAAAGGGCATCTGTGGGTCTGACCCCACAGAGGGACGGTCACATGAACGTCACAGTCCCTCTTAGAGCTGATGAAAACTTACTGGCACCAGTGAAAGTATGTCTGGTTTCTAAGAGCATCTCTTAATTGTTGGCGTTTTGAAAAGCTGCTTTCCAGTTCCAGACACAGCTGAAGCTCCCGGCCGCAGGGAATGAGCCTCCGGCTGTCCCAGTGAACCTTCGCGGGCACACTTTGGCTGGGTCAGCAGAGGAGCCTCCCCTCCCCCTCCCCCTGGGCCACAGCAGACAGGCTCACCTGGGAGGGAGGGAGAGCAGGAGGAGCTTCCGAGCCAGCCGGCCTTTCTCCGCACCCCTCCTGAGCTTGACTGAGCCCCAAGGTGGGGCTTCTGCACCCGCCTGCTCAGCCCTTGACCACAGAGGTCACGGTGAGAGACAAGACACGCCTGGACCATCGACCAGGCACATCTGCGAAGACGAGGCTGGGCCCGTGCACTGAGCGGTCGCAGCCAAGCCCCATCAGTTGGGAGGCAGGGACGGGTTCTGCTATCCTCCCACAGAGAGAGGACGGCTGGGTGAGTGGTTGCGAAGACTCTTTCCAACTTGAGTGAGCAGAGGAGAAAAAGGAAGGAGAAGGAACCTTGTTTGGAAAGAGAGGCCTCGAATGCCCCTGTGAACTCGGGAGTCTCCGTAGCGCACATAAGACGTACGGACAATGGGCATCCACACACCCCGGTGTGAGACCCGTGGGAACAGGGGCAGCGGATGCCACCAACCCTGCCCTTTCCGCCTCAGGGGCCCAGATGCTCTCCTAAGGCCCAGCAAGAGTCACCGGTGGACTCACCCGCCGTGCAGTCCTCAGAGACACAGGGATGGAGCCGCAGCGGGACTCCAGGGGAGGCTGGCCCCAAAAGGCAGGCAGACAGACATCAGGGGGTGCTGGGCTGCCTCCGAGCTGGAGCTGAAAGGCGCTCCCGTGCTCCCCAATGAGGACAAAGGAGCCCGCGCCCCTGGGCTTCGCTCGGAGCCCTCGCCATCCTCAGGCAGCCCCACTGAGCACACGCACTGCTCCGCGGCGACGGCCCAAGAGACACAGGCAGTGTTTAAAAGCTCTGAGAGGAGTCTGTACCCCTAATTTGAGTGTCTGGGTCAAGAGGATTAAAAAGCAACAGAGAGACTCCTCCCTTCCCCACAAGACATGCTGAGGAGACGCTCTGAGCTTGGGGGAAAAATGCCAAAATTCAGGTAATCTCTGCTGAGAACTAAGCACCTATCTGATTTTCAAAGTCAGATGTGGTCTAGGCTTGGAGCCGACTATATTTTGTAAGTCACACTGCTCCAGAATCTCTCTCTCTTTTTTAAAAGATTTTATTTATTTGGTAGAGTGTGTGCACACAAGTGGGGGAGCGGAGGCAGACAGAGAAGGGGAAGCAGGCGTAACTGACTGGGCCGCCCAGGCTCCCCTGAACATGGCTTTTTTCTCCCGTGTTCAGTCCACACAGGTGCTTATTAGAGGCTGGCTGGCTTGAAAGAGGTTCTGGAGGGGCGCCTCAGGGGCTCAGCAGGTTAAGCATCAGCCTTCGGCTCAGGTCATGGTCTCAGGGAGCCCCACGTCAGGCTCCTGCTCAGTGGGGAGTCGGCTTCTCCCTCTGCCCCTCCCCCTGCTCATGCTCTCACTCAGGCTTGCTCTCTCTCTCATAAATAAAATCTTTAAAACCTATGCTTAAACACAAGGTCAGACCCAGTTTGGGGAACCTGGGTGGCTCCGTCGGTTAAGCGTCTGCCTTTGGCTCAGGTCATGATCTCATGATCTCAGGGACTGAACCCTGCAATAGGCTCCCTGCTTCTCCCTCTCCCTCTGCCTGCCGCTCCCCCTGCTTTTGCATGCCTTCTATCGAATAAATAAATAAAAATCTTTTTAAAAAACGGTTCCAGGGGCACCTGGGTGGCTCAGTGGGTTAAGCCTCTGCCTTCAGCTCAGGTCATGATCTCAGGGTCCTGGGATCGAGCCCCGCATCAGGCTTTCTGCTCAGCAGGGAGCCTGCTTCCTCCTCTCTCTCTGCCTGCCTCTCTGCCTGCTTGTGATCTCTCTCTGTCAAATAAATAAATAAAATCTTTAAAAAAATCATTTAAAAAAAATAATAATAATGGTTTAAAAAATAAACAAGAGGCCAGACCCAATTTTACAGATTCCCTGAATGTGTGTCGGTCACAACGGTTCAGACTTGGCCGCTGAATCCACATCCCGCATCTGTGGACAGCATCCCCTTGACAGGTCAGGGAGCAGCCCGAGTCAGGCACCTGGCAGTGCCCAAGAGCCCAGAGCGGTCCCCTGTCCGGTGTGCGCACAGCACCAGTGTCCAACACGCCCACAGGCCCTGCAGAGCGCTGCCACTCACGGGAGCAAATCATGGCAAGAGAGCTGGAGGGGGAGACTGAGCAGGGACAGACCACGGGCCAGGATGGCCGGCCTCTGTGGGGCGGGCTTCTCACCGGCATCTCCAAGAACCCCAGTGCCAAGCACGGTATGGTTCAGAGCAGTGAGCATCGGAGGGACTTGGGCAAGACAGAGAGCGAGACTCATTGACGAGGCTTCCAGTTCTGGAGGGGATTTCAGAAACACACCCCACCTGCGACCTAACTCGTGATCACAGCCCACAGCCACCTGCAGCACCGAGAACCCGACTGTCTCTGAGTATTCAGGGCGGAAGGGACTGGAGGGACACAGTGTGCAATTCCTGGTGGAGAACTCAGAGGAAGTGGAAGAGGGCGAGTCACACCTTCTGATCGCCGGGGAGTGGGGCTGCCCTTCTCAAGGACCACATCAAGCCTACACATCCCAGATAACTAGAACTTGAGGTTGGTGACTTCCCTCGCATCAGGCTGAGTCAGGGCCAAAGCAAGAGTACAGGGACGCACACGCGTTCATCTGCCATGACCTCAGAGCTCCCCAGCAAGTCTCCCAGCATGCTGCTGTCTGGGGGTTCCTGCCGCACCTCCAGGAACAAGTGTCAGCAGGCCCTGGTGTGTACCAAAACCCCACGTGACCAAGAGCCCAAGCTTAGGAGAGCAGCGACAGGTCCCACGGACCAGAACAGAGCTGTGCCTCGTTTTCCAGGAGGCGCCTCGCTAACCGCAGTCCCCCATGTCTCCACCCTGCTCCCCAGAAGAGGCAGGGCGGCTCTTCTAACCTCCTAGGATGGGCAAGCAGAGAATGCCCTCTCCCCTTACTCCTGATGGCGTAAGGCAGGAAGCCCTGGGAGGGAGGGGGGGCACAGAGGAGAGGAACGAGATACTCAGAACCCATCACCGTCCCCGGAGCCTTACTCGCACCCAGCGGCCATCCACACGGTTGACCCAAAGCCCTAACACCTGTGCCCTACGTCAGGCCATCCTCGCTGCCCAAGGCTTGACCACAGGCCAAGGGGAGCACCCGGGGGGGTCAGAGCTCCTAGGACTGGCTCACTCATGCCAAAGACAGGTAAAAACCAACAGCCCCCCAGGAGACCAAGGCCCCACTCAGCTTATCTGTCACCTTGGTGATGAGCTGTCAGCTGAACCCGTTAGGTGCTAATACTCCTGCTGGCCGGTACAGAAGAGCTCCGGGGTTACGCGGTGGGTTACGTGGTGCTGAATGGCAGCGAGCCCCGGCCGCAGGACTCAGACGTCACTCCAGATTGCTGGGCTCATTGGTCTCTGGCTCCTTCGAACCTGGTCTCAGATGGCTTCTGGATGCCTAGTGTCTGCAGAGGGCACGCTCAGCATTTTTTTCTAGCGCCTGCTTCCTGGGAGCAGGTCACTGTTCCTGGCTGCCCGGGGCGAGGAGCTTGATGCCAGGGGTGCGGCTCTCCAGGGGCCTGCCAGCCAGAACTAACCGAACAGCTGACCCTGTGCTCTCCCCTCTGTGGGCCTGAAGGAAAGGGTGCGGGCCGGCCAGGAGGCCAGGAGCCCAGCTTCGGTACTGAGAGCTTGAGCCCACTGCAAGCCGTGCAAGACCGCCCTCCCCGCTGCTGAAGGTGTAGGCACTGCGGGCAGCCTCGCACGCTTCCAGACGGTAACAGCGCTGCACACGGACGGCCTGGCCCAGAGTGAGTGTCTTGGGCTTGTGATCCTAAATACTGTGGGAAACACAGGCCTTTTTAGGTTCCCTCTCACTAGCCCAGACTTTCAGGTCAAACTCTGTCACTTGATTTGTGCTTTTGTTTTCTGAAGGCCGGGTGAGAGAAGCTGGGTGCATCACGTTACCTGATCGGTGCCTTCAGTATTTCCCCATTCCTTTCAAATGAAATCATTTTCAGTTCTAAAAGCCTGGACTTAAGCACCTTTATCATTGGCGGCTTTGTTTTACTAGTAGTGGATCGATGCGAGAAACAAAAACACCACGGCAGCTTGGCCAGATTTTGTCCACGGGAAACTGTCACTTGGGATCTGTGCTCTGATCTGCCCACATCCTCCTGGGTCGAGCCTGCCTGTGGCAGCAGAGGCTCCTGATTTTGGTTTTGAAGTTTTGAAGACTTTGGTTTTGCCCTCCCAAGTCACCCACAAGGGGGCACGGAGATGTCTTCGGACATCTGCTGCCACCAATCGGGTGGGCCCCGGCATGGAGAAGCCGACCGTGGGAGCCCGCGCAGCCTGCCGCACACAGCCCTGGGCCGCTCCGGGAGCCAGGTGTGGTGGCGCGTGCCCTTTGGTGAGGCCAGTCCTTGTCCCTCCTTTTGTGCCAGAAGAACACCAGGCCTCAAAAGCTTGTCTTGTGTAGCACAGGGCAGACCCCAGCAGGCCCTGCCTTCCTTCCCAGCAGTAACCTGGCGCAGGGAGACCCTGGGTCCCCTTCAAGGGCCTTTCCGGTTCCAAGATTCTGCTTCTTCCATTTCAAATAAAACACGTGGAGAAAAAGAAAAAAAGATTACATAAAGAGATTTTTAACTTTTTTTTTCTGTAGGAAAGTTTATCATTTGATCGCTGGCAGCAGCTGGGTTAGAGACATTTTAGCTGGATTTGGTTATGAAATGCACTTGCAAAATCAGGGTTCTCCAGACTGAAGAGTGAGTGTACAGAGCTCCCACGGCCCCCCTCGGCTGAAAGGAGCCATCTTCTTCGCGAGTTGCTACTTGGGGAGATGAAATCGGGCCACGAAAACCGTGTCAGTGAAAACCGACAGGGAAGGAAGGCCTGCTCGGTTCCCGAGAGCTCTCCGTGTGAGCTGTTTCTGCGAAGGACACAGTTTTTACACTGTGTCTGTAAACACAGAACCCTGACCTCAGGGAAAACTATTTCTTCAAACTGATACACTTTTTTTCTCCCCCAAACTGGTCTTCAGATACCAGCGCACAGGAAAGTGGTGGAAGGAGAACCGATGAGCAGCCCCCACTAGAAGGTTCAGCCCTCGAGGGGAACAGCGGAAAACCCTGCTCACCCGCACCTGATCCGAAACACCTTTATCTTTTTTAAAATCACACAAACCCATGCGAGCCTTCCAATAAGCTTACGCCTCGGCGTTCGATGACTCAACACGACCTCCATAAAAATTAAAAACTTAACCTCACTACTGTTACCTCTGGCAAAAACCGCAAACGCATTAAGGGAACCAAGGAACGAAATGGCAACGGGGCGAAACCCGGTCGGCCTGGCCGAGATGAGGCTGTTGACCCACAGACCTAACGGGATACTTTTACAAGTAAAAGGGACACTACACAGTCGAAAGCTTAACCGAAAGAGGGTGGCAGTGCTGTCCCTCCCCCTTTCTAGGGTCTGACTCGGTCCACCCGGTGTGCGTCCACTGCCTGCTCCAGCCTCCCTGCCGCTCAGGGGGCCGCCTGTACACTCTGGGAGGGGAAAAACCAACCCAGGAAGACGGGCTTCCCCTCCTCCCAGGTCTGTGTGCAGATAGGGACCCATTCAATCCAGTCCCAGGGCAGAGTCCAAACAGGGAGGGAAAACGCGGGGAGGGTCAGAGGGACCCCACGAGCCCAACACATCTGGGGAAGAGCAAAGAGAAAAGTGCCGAGGTCTCTAGCGGGGCACACACCAGGGCGCACCCCGCTCCGGGAGGGCCCCCCAGGCCTCCAGGCGGACCAAACCCCGCTCAGGACCGGAGCTCCCCACCCCGCCCCCTAGGAGTGCCAGTGAACGGGGAAGCGCGCAGGGACCACCGCGACGGTTCAGAAGGGAGAGGACGCTCCGGGTCGCCAGACTTGGCCCAAACCAGCGTCGCTCCCAGGACCCCAGGACCCCGGGCTCCCTTCTCATGAGGGGGCGAGGCAGCCCCTCCATGCCCCTCTTCTGGGAGCGCCCGGTCCGCGTTCGGGGGGCACAGCTCGCCGACCCGGGTGCCGACGCACGGCCCGAGAACACACCCAGAGTCCTGGCGGGGAGGCGGCGGCCAGGGCAGGCCGGGCCGGGAGGCCGGGCCGGGGGAGTCCCGAGCCGGGAAGCGCGACGAGCCCGGGAGGGAATGCCCCGGTTGGGGGAGGGGGCGCGATCCGCCGGCGGGGTCGGGGGCGGGGGGGGGGCGCAGCGGGGACGCGGCCCAGATCTCGGGGCAGCCCTCCGGGGTCGGGGCCGGCTCTGCGGGCGGCCGAGGGCTCGGGACCCGAGGGGAGGGCGGGCGGCGGGGGTCGGGAGGCCCCGCGGGAGGGGGGCTCGGGGCGGGGGCCGGGGGCGGGAGGCCCGGCCGGGCTGCAGGCCGCACCTGGTCGGCGAAGTCCTCGGCCGTGCCCATCAGGTCGTTCTGGCCCATGGCGGCGGCGGGAGGCTCGGCTCGCTCAGCTCGCTCGCTCGCTCGGCGCTCGGCCCGTCGGCGCCCGCGCCCGCTGCGGCCTCCACAGGAAGTGCCCGGCGACCGGCCTCGTTCCCCGTCCGCGGCTCCAGCGGCTGCCACGTAGGCCAAGCCTTAAAGGGGCCGCGCCACCCGGCCCGCCCCGGCCGCGCCTTAAAGGGGCCGCGCGCAGCCCGCCGCCGCCCCGCCCGTCGCGCTCGAGGCTCCGCCCGCCGCGCGTCGACCCCGCCCTCCGCCCTCCGGCCCCGCCCTCCGCCCTCCGGCCCCGCCGGCCCCGCCCCGCCCGCCGCGCTCGCAGGCCCCGCCCACCCTCCTCAGGCCCCGCCCGTGGCGCGCTCCGCAGCCACCAGGCCCCCGGGCCATCCGCTGGAGGTGCCGGCGGGAGCCCCGGAGCGCACCGTTCCGCGGACACACCTGGGGCAGACGGTCGCCCCCGGGGTGGGGGATGGGGTGCTCGCCCGGACGCCGTCTCTCCTGAGCATGCTCAGTCGAGGGTCCGCGCGCTGGCGAGGGCTGGGGACGCACCCCCAGGGCCCTGCGGAGGGAGGAGAGGCTGGGAGTCTCCCCTGGAGACACTATGGAGAAGTACCAGGTGCCAAGTTCTTCCCTGGCGGGGAGGCAGGGGCGACAAGAGCCCGCCGGTTTGGGGCGAGCCAGGGACCCGGACCTCCGGCACCCTCCCCATCCCCCTACTTACTGGTTTACTGGTCACTGCCCCTGGAGAGGTGGCCGATGGCCAGGTGCCACCCCGGGTCAGGGTATGCCTCCAGCAAGGAGGGTGACCTCCTGGGTGCCCTTTGCCTCCTGGGGTCTCAGTTTCCCCCTCTCTAAAATGATGGATGAAATGAAGGACGGTCCACCCCCATCTGTCTGAATGCTTGGTGCGAGGGAACTCCACCTCACTCTCCTCTGGCTCTCCTTGGGCCCGCTGGGACAGGGCACCCTAGAGCGTCCAAAATTAAGAATCAGTAGCCCCCAAACTCCAATACAGGCCATCCCTAGTCCCGGGGAGAAGGACTTGGGCCTTTTCCAGGGCCTGTGAAAACGTGTAAGACTTGAAAAATTCACAAAACGAAAGGAAAGCCGCAAAATGAAAATGAGTGAACGTTTAATTAACTGCTTCTATACATAACACGTCACCTTCATTAAATGTTAGATTCAGCCTTTGTAAAAATGTCATTAATTTGAAAACAATTTGTAGATTAGGTTTTCTTGCTTTGTAAGAACTCCCATTCGTGTCGGAGGACGGCCGGGGAGTCAGCCAGTGGTAAAGGAGCTGAGTTTCCGGGGGCCAGAGAATTCGGAAGGCAAAGGCACCTTTTCAGGAAGAAACAACAGCTTCCCCCTGAGACACAGTGTGTTTTACCTGCCTCTGGAGAGAGCCTGGGCATGCACCTTCTTAAACTGGCGTAAGCTGCTCAGGACATTGGCCCCCCGACTCCCTAAGCTGGGTTCAGGCCACCCACAGGGGCTGGATGACAGAATCCAAGACTTGCCTGGACTCTGAGGGTCCCCAGACTCGGTTCCGTCTCCTGCATTCACTCCTCTGCATTTTGCCAGGCCTCTTCCATCCTCTGACCTGTAATGCCGGTGTCCACCCCACCCCGGTGGCCCTTGGCCTCCCTGCACAGAGCTCTGACACGGCAACCCTCTCTCTGCAGGTTTGGTTCAAAGCAAAAGGTCCGGACTCAGGCCCGAGTTCCAGTCTGATCCAGGCCACCTCACTTATTAGCACTCTAGCCTCAGACATGACCGTCACTCCCTGTGCCTCCGTTTCCTTCGGTGTGAACATGAGAGAGCAACAGTGTTGCTCACAGGCGGCTGCAGGGTGCTTGGCACCAGGGCCAGGCCACCCACAGCTGTGACTACGCACCAGTGATGGGCCAGTTAGTTTTTTGGTTTGGATGCTGAGTTCGGAGGGGTGCGGGAAGCAGGGGCAAGAGGTGGCTGGAGACAGGGACCAAAGCTGTGCCCATGTGGGCTGATGCTGGCTCCTAGGTGCCCACTGCAAGTTGGAGAAGCGGTAGCGGGTGGTGGAAAGAGCTCCAGCATGGGCCCCAGAGAGATGGGCCCGGGTTCCTCGGGCTCCTGGACATTTCCTTCTCTGCACAGTGTGGTGGAGGCGCTTGCTCGGCCAGCCTACAGGAGAAGCCACAGGGCTGAGCACACTCCCAGAAGGGAAAAGCCGTGTGCATTTCCTGAATGCTTCTCTTCCTCTTGCTGATAGATTTTGGGCCAGATGAGTCCTGGGGCCTTGGGGGTGAACCTGGTGGTGGAGGAAAGAGAAAACAAAGTCAAGCGTGTGATAAAGCAGGTAAGAGGTGGCTCCTGGGCTTGGGTTCCCCAGACATCCACTCATCATCCCCATGTTGGAGAGGGGCCTCCCAATGTGACAGCTGGTTCCTCTCTGCCAGCGGTCACAGAGGCAGATCCCAGCGAGAGTAGCCTTGGGGGCGGCCTGAAGTTCCTTGGGCTTCCCGGCGCACCTGACGCTCTCACCTGGAGAGCGTTCGCACCCCCCACCACCATTTCTTCAGCAGGTGTTTCATGCCAGCCTCATCCCATTCAGCCTCCCGCCAACCCTGCAAAGAGGAACTGGGGGCCCCTCTACCGCCAAGGACAGGGAGGCTCGGGGAGGCTGCAGACTGGCCAACGTCACATAGCTCCCAAGAGCATTTGAATTCAAGCTACCTTTTTACCAAGGGGAGCCAGGCCGGGGTGGAGGAGGAGGGGGCAGGGGCTGGCCCAAGGTCACACAAAGCTAAGGGCAAGACCTCGATGGGCCTTTCCACCACGTCCTCACCAGGGCTGGCATGGCAGGGTGGGGTACGGAGCTGCACGGGGCGAGCGCTTTGTGTGTCCAAGTCAAGGTGGTTCAGCTGAACAGAAGTTGTAGGAGAAGAGAGCTGCGCCATGAGCGTCCCTGGCACCCTCTCATGGCACACGGTGGTGGCGGGGACACTGTGGCACTGGGGTTGACCGTGCACACGGAGGAGTGTCGCAGGCATCAGCCGCTAGGGCCACCACTTGTTCAGACAGGCCTCCTGCCTGTGGAGCCGCTCAGCAGCCTTTGGCAGAGGAGGCTGGGCCTGGAGTCCTTGCCTTCCTCCCGCCCCACTGCGGGCAGGCCCCACTGTCTCATGGGCCGGTGAGGCCGGAGCCCACTGCCTTCTGGGCAATCGAGGAGCTTTTTCAAAAGCCAGCCAGTCTTTCTTTTTTCCAAAAATGAGGGTGGGGTGCAGGTAGGGCTTTGTGTCTCCTTCTGGTCTTTTCCTAAGCACGTATAAACTTTGTTTTGACAAGAATGCTGCGGAGATGGTTAACATACCTTTTCCCACTTAGTGGCTTACAAACCCCATCTCATGCCACAGACACACTTCCTCCTCTCTCGGCTCTGGCAACCACGTGACCCCACTGCTCCGGGTGCTGGAACTGACCCAGTCATCCCCTCGTGTACCGTAGGCACTTGGCCTATTCTTGATTTTCACTCTGTGTAAACAACTCTGATAAGCATCTTTTTTGAGGATCCATGGTATCCTTGGGATAAATTCCTGGGAGTGAGGCTTCTAGGTCAACAGATGGGACGTTTGCGAAGCTTTCAGCGCGTTTTGGCCAAAGTCACCTATACGCATGAGTTTTGGCACAGGAGGAACGGAAGACGGACAGAGTCACTCTGCTGCTCCGTCTGGGGTCTGTAAGGATCTGGGAATAAGCCACTGTCTGCATTTTCATCCACGATCACCCCCAATTACAAGGGTTCATCACGTGGAAGCCTTATGAGGAGGCGCTCTGGGTGAGGGTCTGGTGTTGGAAGCGGCGATGATATGCACCTGCCGTCCGCCACCAAGTGTGTTGGAGACTTGGAGCTGGCCGCTGCCCTTCCCGCTGGCCCCTCCCTCTCCATGCGTCCCCCACGGCCCCACATTCAGTGACAGCGACAGTCTTCCCAGGTCAGGTAAGGAATGAAGTGGGAGGTCGATACTTTGCCAACCAGAGCAGAGCTGTTCGGCTCTAGGGGCAACACATTATTTTCTCCCCTGCTTTCAAGATGGTGAGAACGGATCCTCTAATAACTGGTCAGAGTTTGTATTACGCTATCCTAAACTTATCCTTGCCATGGGAGCAAAGATGTTCTCATCGCTGAGTATTTTTGGATCCCTGACTTAGGAACATATCCAGGCCTCATCTAGTGCCATGTGGTAGAAGCCTGGCACCCCTGTGAATAATGATGGTAGTGAAGGTGGTGATGGTAGTGATGATGGTGATGGTGGTGATGGTGATGGTGATGATGGCGATTAGGGTGATCATGCTGAAAGTGGTGATGGTGATTGATGATGGTGATGATGATGTTGATGGTGATAATGGTGGTGATGATGGTGGTAATGGTGCTGGTGATGGTGGTGATGATGGCAGTGATGTTGATAGTGGTGACAGTGGTGAAGGTGGTGATGGTGATTGATGATGATGGTGATGTTGATGTTGATGTGGATGATATTTATGGTGGTGATGGTGGTGGTGATGATGATGGTGGTGTTGATGGCGATGGTGGTGATGGTGGTGGTGATGTTGGTGATGGTGGTGTTGATGGTGGTGATGTTGGTGATGGTGGTGTTGATGGTGGTGCTGGTGATGGTGGTGATGATGGTGGTGATGTTGGTGATGGTGGTGATGTTGGTGATGGTGGTGGTGATGGTGGTGATGGTGGTGATGGTGGTGGTGATGTTGTTGATGGTGGTGGTGATGGTGGTGGTGATGGTGGTGGTGGTGATGGGCTGACTACACATTTACTGAGTTAGTGCTCTTGTACCCCTACAGGTGGAATGTATCGATGAGCATCAGGCCAATGAGGCCCTGGAGGAGGTAATTCTCACGGGGGCACCCTTTCGAGATGACATGATGCAGAGCACACAGAGACTGTTCTGTCCTCTCCTATGGAATGACCGGATAGAAGCCTCGGTGGAGGCATGGAGGGAGGGTCAGAACCAGATCTTGCCCCATGCTGTGAAGCCAGAAACCCCAGGTCATGAGGGGAGTCTGTGCCCAAATCATTCATTTCTAAATCAGGCACAGACAACTTAGAATATATGTTCTCCGAGAAGATAAGGTTTCAGTGTTCCCTAGGGCCCAGGGCTAGTCTATCAAGAACCATCTCTTAAAATATTGTTCCTTCAATTATAAAAATATTAGTTATAGTAGAAAATGTGGGAACTACAGAACTATCATCTAACAAAGAAAATGTACATTCTTTTCCGTTCCTTCAGTCAGCCAGTCACTACCACCAAGAACATCCTGATTTATAATAACAGCAGTGACAGCATGTGCACTTGGATTTGCTGGACAAAGGCTCTGAGCAGTCTTTCTTTGTTTCTCTTGAATCTCCCATGACCCAAACGTGTCCCTCCTAGTTAATGGTTACTTGTTTGCCTTCTTTCGGGAATCCCCGGCTCCCGAGCTTTGCCAGCAAATAGCTGTCTGGTCCACAGTGTGACCGCTGCACAGTCAAGGGGCCGGGCATATGCTGGTAAAGCGGAGGCTGTGGGAGACCCTCCCACGGCCCTCACTGCCTCAAAGCTGTGCACATCCCTGTTCCCTTCCCCAGCCCACGAGGTGACCTGCTCCCGCACCCAGCCTGCCACCACCAGCAGCTGTCTGCCTGGCTCCTGGTGGCCGTGGCCACCACTGCTGCAGCCCGACTGTGTGGGCCCTTCAAGCACCTTCAGCCGGGAGCAGGGCCCTGGGGCTTCGAGTGTGCGCCACCCAGGAGGCGAGCTGGGTGCACGTGTGACCATGTCCCACTTCCCTTTGGCCACCGCCTGCTCCAGCTGCCCCTGACGGGGCTTTCTTTCCTCTGCAACAGATACTTTGCCTGCACCAGCTCCCCTTAGCCCCCCTGATGCCCCTGTGAGGCAGATACCACCATCACTGCTGTTTTCAGATGAGGCTTGAGGCTCAGAGACGTTGAGGAGCCTCTCCTCGGTCACACAGTACAGCCAGCAGCACATGCTGGAAGACAGGCCCCCAGCAGGCTGTCTGGCTCTGAATCACCAGGCCGCAGCCCCTCCCAGCCGCCCGCTCCCCAGCCCTACTCAGAGCTGGAGGCTGTGTCTGTGTGGGGGTCCGTGACACAGAAACACGAGCTGAGAAGCAGGATTTCTCGAACATCTCCACTTGCTCCGTCCTTGTCCCCGCAGTTGATGCCGCTGCTGAAGCTTCAGCACGCCCACATCTCCAGCTACCGGGAGCTCTTCCTCACATGGAACAGTGAGGTGGGTGCGAGGGACACCTTACGGCTCAGTGGCCATTCATTTGCTCCAGGAACAAGTGGACTGAGCTCAGAGCACCCCAACGCCATTATAACCCCCAGAGCCACAATGGCAGGGACTCTAAATGTGGCCACCCTGACTCAGCACTTACTGGGGGGCCCTGCAGGGGGCCAGTAACAGCTGAGGGGGAAGAAAACGTGAAACAAAACCACAGCCAAGTGGGGTTCAGATCAGGGGCCTGTAAGCCCCCGAGCCCCGCACTTTAGCCCAGAGGTTATAGGACTTCTTTTCTTTACAGCGATCCAGAATCTTGCGAATTATTCCAGATGAGATGGAGGGGGAGAGGGAGGGTGAGCAGGGTTGGGGCGGAGGGCCCGGAGGTGGAGGGAGGCCTCAAGGCTTCCCAGCTAGGGTCAGACCATAACTGGACGTCCCCATTAGGGTCCTCGTCTGGGGTGGACAACCACAGGTTTGAGCAGGAGTGGAGGGTCCCCTCATACACGTGCCCCCTGTCCAGCTGGGGCCTGAAAACAGCCTTAGGGAGGGGCCATGACTGTGTGCACCCTGAATATTTTCTGAGCACCCCGTAACACTCTTGAGGAAACACAGAAAAGGTAAGGGGACACTTGACTGTGGAAGGAAAGCAGGGGCCTCTGGGAGCGCTGAGCTGAGGCCCCTGACCCGGTCCACTGGAGCCCCCCTCCAGGCAGGCTCCTCCACAGAAGGAAGTGGACCGAAGCTAAGCCCCGAAGAATAGAGAGTCACCCTGGGAAGAGGTGGTTCCAGGCACAGGCGTCTGTGAGTGCCTCGGCCAGAAGGCCTGGGCCGCTTTCAGAAAAGTCAGAGGACCTTCGTGCGGTTGGAGCTGGCGGTGGGGGGGGGGGGTGTCAGTGAGGCTGGAGATGTGAGCAGGAGCCGCCCGTGAGTGTGAGTCCCCCATCGCTGACCATACTCCCGCAGCCGCCGTGCATGGTGGCCCCAGAGGAGGCAGGCCCAGGGGCAAGGAACCTCGCCGAGACACCCAGGCCTGGGCTTTGGGGATCAGGACCGTGGCATTTGGCTAAGACCTCATGTCCCCATCAGATTTCCTCTCTGTTCCTCTGCCTGGTGATGGAGTATAACGAGGGAAGCTTCCAGAAGATCATTGAGAAGAAGAGGGAGACAAAGACAATCATCGACTCTGAAGTAAGACAGACTCTGGGACTCCAGGCCTGGGGACCATTTGCTATGAGGCCTTGTGATGTCACAGGCCCAGTCATGGGACAGAGGGGCAGAGGGGAGGGCAGATGCTACTGGCCAGGTTGTTTGTTACGTTTACATGGAGGGGTTTGCATGGTGTAATGTGCACGAGTGTTCAGTGCACAGCTCAGGTCACTGTACACAGGCAGACACTCGTATAGCCCCGGCCCCCGATCGAGATGCAGAACCTTCTGGAGTTCTAGAAGTCCCTGGCCCTGCCAGCGGTTGGACTTCTGTCTCCAGAGACCCTTCTGCCCACCCCAAAGTCCCCAATAACGGACTCACGCTCTTAATGGCACGTCGCCACTGTGTCTGGTTTTTTATGTGAGCGGATCAGGAAATCGTCCCCAGCATGGCTGGGCACTGCCCCGTCGTGTGGTGACCTCAGTCTGTGCACAGCCTAGCGCTGTGAGCCTGCGGGTGTTTCCAGCTTGGGGCTGCTGCCATGAACACTGCCGGGCGTGTTTACTCGTGGACCTAATCACTCATCTTCTCTGGATGAAGCCCTGGGTGTGTAGTTGTTGGATTGTAGAGCAGTTCCAGTCTATGTGCCAACGTCCAGGATGGCTTGGTTGACTTGGGGTTATTCCCAGCACAAGGGGTAAGCCTTGTGCTTACCCCTTGTGCCTACTTCCTGGCCAGCACTTCAGTCTTTTTCATTTTAATTGAAAATTGCATTTTAATTTGAGTTATTATGATTAACCACAGGGAGTGCTTTTTAGCTACTTGGATTTTGTGCCTGTTCAAGTCTTCTGTCCATTTAAACACTGAGGTTGTCTGACTTTTCTTATTGATCTGTAGGTGTTCTTTACATATTGCAGATATGGGCATCCAGAGTGTCTGTCTTCTCTCAGTCTGTGTCTTTTGATGAACGGAAGTTCTTTTTTTTTTTTTTTTTTAAGATTTTATTTATTAGAGAGAGCGTGTGTACAAGTGCGGGGGGGCGGACAGGGAGAGGGACACGCAGACTCCCCACTGAGCAGAGAGCCAGATACGGGACTCGATCGCAGGACCCTGGGATCCTGACCCTAGCCAGGGTCAGACACTTAACTGAGCCACCTGGGTGCCCCCAGAAGTTCTTAACTGTAATGAAGTGAATTTATCAATGCTCCTTTTATCGTTAGCACCTTTGAGCCTGTGTGAGAGCCTGTCTTCCAAGGTCATGAAGATATTTCCCCTTGTCTTTCGAGCTAGTCATTTTTGGTTTCACATTAAGCCTATGATCCACCCTGAGTCAATTGTGTCTGCTTTTGCTCTGAGCACCCTTCTGCTCGGCAGGCCGCCAGGCACCATCTCGCGCCTGAGGGCTTCTTGAGGGCCATGCCACTCCTCTCCCAATGTGGACCTCAGGGGTAGGCTCTGGAGTGGGTTTCAACGTTTCTGTTGGTGGTGGAACCCTTTCAAGCACAGGATGTTCTCAGAAACCCAGCGAGGAAGGTGAAGCTTCTCTGAACAAGGGGCACGGGAGGACGGGTGGCAGGTGGAGTGGGAAGAAGCCTGGGGTTCCATTCACTCAGCCCGTCTCTGACACCCTTGGGTAGAATCTAGGGTTCCTCGGAACCTGGTTTGAAAATCACTGCCCTGGAGACTAGCTGGATCTTGCCTCCGACACACGGTGTTTCCAGAACGTTCTTTGTCAGAGCTCTTTTCCTTCTAATGACATGGCAAGGCAAGCCCCAATGTAGGCAATAAAGGCTTTGCTATCTCTGATACCCACAAGGGGTGGGGCCCGGGTGGGGGTATCTCCGGTGTGGCTACAGGAGCGTGGGGTCTGGAAGCGAGGGCATGCCCCGTTGGGAGAGCCCCGCGCACCTAGCCTGAAAGGGACCCGAGGCAGAACTCTTTTGCTCTGGCTCTGAGCGCTTCAGCAGTTTGGGGCCCGTCTGAAGAAGCAAGAACGCTCCATGATCCCGCCGGCCGCTCCTTGGGGTGGCTGACCTGCCCGGTCAGCTGCTGCTGGGAGTCCCCCTCCCCCAACCCTGGCGTCTCTCGCTCTTTCCCCAGTGGATGCAGAACATGCTGGGCCAGGTTCTGGACGCTCTGGAGTATCTGCACCAGCTGGACATCATCCACAGGTGACCGTGGGGGCCGGGCAGCCGCAGGACAAAGGGCACAGAGTCCCCTCAGGTGCCCTGCCCCAGGACCTGGGAGTGAGGCGGGGCGCAGCGCAGCCCCGGAGAAGCGCGGGCACCTTTCCAGAGCCCCTCCCGGGCTTCCGGGGAATGCTACCCCCTCCACGTCACCCGCACTGATTCACCCAGCATCGGGAGTGGACGTGACCGGGCAGGTCCGTTCTAAAGTGCAGGGTGAGCTGCCAGATAACAGCGCCGGGAAGCCGGAGATTAGGCTGCGCGGTCCCGGGGCTGAGCCTTAGACCCGCCCGCGGCAGGACTCCAGTGTCCACGGTCTGCAGGGGCTGGCGATGGCCGCAGACTGGCTCAGTACCTGATCTAAAGGAGAGAAAAACCCATGTGGACCCCGTGTACAAAGAAAATGCCCACGGTTTCGTGTTCACAGCACCAAACATTACGAAATGGTTGAAAACCAGTCCCCAAAACAAACGCGTAGCTGAGATCTGGAAGGAGGGGAACACATGTGAGCAGAGAAAACGGCAGAAGGACTGGAGTTTTCCTACTTGGAGCTGCTTGTTTTGGAGTTTAAAACAACGGAGTATATTTTATGTCTGCAGGAAACACTGTTTTAAAAGTGGGCCGCAAAGGGGGCATTTGGGGAGAGGAGGGCAGAGCTGGGTGGGGCGGGGAGCAGGGCCTGCGGTCCAGGGTGCGCTGGCCCCCCAGGAGGGGCGCGTGGCCCGCAGGCAGTGGGTGGGAAGGCAGGCAGGCCCCCAGAGGACAGGCCCCGCTCTTGGTTTCAGGAACCTGAAGCCCTCCAACGTAGCCCTCGTCAGCAGCCACCACTGCAAGTTACAGGACCTGAGCTCACACGCACTGATGACAGACAAACCCAAGTGGAACATTCGTGCAGAGGAAGGTGGCCGGGGTCCTCCCAGGCTGCGGGACAGCAGCGGCTGGGGGGTGTGGGGGAGAGGCCATGCACCGGGGTGGGGGCGCTCCCAGAGTCCAGAGGGCAGCGGCTGGAGCTGGAACAAGGCAACATCAAACCTCTCCTTTCTTTCTTTCTTTCTTTTTTTTTTTTTTAAGATTTTATGTATTTATTTGACAGAGAGAGATCACAAGTGGGCAGAGAGGCAGGCAGAGAGAGGGGGGGAAGCAGGCTCCCCGCTGAGCAGAGAGCCCGATGTGGGGCTCGATCCCAGGACCCTGAGATCATGACCCGAGCCGAAGGCAGAGGCTTTAACCCACTGAGCCACCCAGGTGCCCCAAACCTCTCCTTTCTCAGAAGGTCCCCACAGACCCCCGTGGAGTTATGTGGGCTCCAAAGAGACCCCCTTGCCTGGGTTGTAACCACCAAGCCCGGGGCAGGGGGTGGTGCATGGAATCAGGGTCCAAAAGACACTCGGAAAACGTTAACCTTCAAGGAAGGAGATGGGGGGCTAGTGGATGCCACGCACCGAGGAGAGCCGGGTTACTTTCCTGAGTCCTATGAATCACTGAGGTGATGGCAGACGCGGGGAGGAAGGGGAGATGGGTTCTCCCTCCCTCGAACACACAGCGGGGCCAAGGGAGCTGGGCTTCAAGCCTATACCCACTGTCCTGGGTGGAGAGAGTAGCCATAGCTGAGAACTTCAGAGTCCTGCGTGCACAGAGGATAAATGCGTGGATGGACAGACAGGTGGGTGGACGGACAGGTGGGCGGATGGGTGAGTGGGTAGATCTGCCGAAGGTGTGGGTGGCAGGGGTCCTTGGAGTCGGGGGTCCCCCGCTGTACTGTCTGGGGGGGATTGAAGGTCCGGAGAGGGAGGGCTGCCCAAGGTCTATCAGGAAGCGGCAGACCAGCGACCCTCTCTTTTGGCTCCTTGTCTGGGGTTCAGGTTTAGCAGCGGGGGGGGGGGGGGGGGGGGGACCAGAATTCTGCCTCCAGGCTCTGACCCTTAGAGGAGCACGGTGTTGAAAGAGGGAGGAAGCTTCAGCCTTCTTGGCACATGCCTCTTCCGAACCACGTGTGCAGCCACATTGGGCACGAAGACGTGAGTGTGCACACCCGGGCCGGCTTGGCTAGGCACGTGCCCCGGTGGGCAGCCTCACGGGCTGAAGACCAGGGCCCTCTTCCTTTCCCCCCACGGACGGTCCCTTCCCTTGTGAGCCGCTTGCTCCCCCAGGGAGCACAGGCCTCCTGCCTCTGATACCTTCTCCTGTCAACAGACCCTTTCCAGAAGTCCTGGATGGCCCCCGAAGCCCTCAACTTCTCCTTCAGCCCCAAGTCGGACGTCTGGTCCCTGGGCTGCATCATTCTGGACATGCTCAGCTGCTCCTTCACGACCGTGAGCTGCCTTCCGGCCGCCCGGCCGCCCCCACATCCCGGCCGCCCCCGCCCCGCGCCCACATCCCGGAGAGCCGGCCCCGCCCACCTTGGCTCGACAGGGACACGCCCCCGACCCGCAGCCTCCTGCCTTGCTCCGCACCTCCACGGGGGCTGCGTGGGGCACCCCGCCCTTGGCCTTCGGGGCCCTGGCACGTTGGGGACGATGACGGAGATACACCACCCCATGGCTAACCCGCACGGGGGGCTGCCTGCCTCCTTATGGAGGAGAAAAGCGAGGTCACGTGCCCCTGCCGGCCCACGGAGGGGTACAGGCCAAGGAAACAACCCTGGCGGGCCTGAGCGCACCTCGGGACCTCAGGCGGCCGTGCAGGCTCTCGTCCTGTCTTCCCACCTCTGGCCCTCTTGCCAGCTCGCCCCAGGGCGCCATCTGGGTCGGGCCCACGAGCAGTACTGTCCCCTCAGAGAACGGATGCCATGCATCTGCGAAAGTCCCTCCGGAGTGACCCGGCCAGGCTGTGGGGCGTCCTGCAGACCCTGGAGGAGAAGAAGATCCCCAATGTGGGAAGCTTCTGTTCTCTTCTGCCTTTAATGCTGCGGATCGAGCCCTCAGAGCGAGTGACGATCAGGTGACCCTGGGGGCTGTGCTTGTATTTTAATCTTGCCACGTGTCTCCCGCCATCTGTCCACTGTCCCGCATGTATTGCTACTCGGTGAAACGTGCTGACCCCTCCGTGGCCCACTGGGCTTTCCCAGGCGTGGTCTGTCTCAAAGGGCAGTAGCGGCACGCACGCCTCTGAGCCCCGGAGCCCACAGAGCCGGCCTCTCCCTTGGGCGGAGGCAGGGCCCCGGGGACCTGGAACGTGTTCTAATTGTAGTTGATCTCCCCATGAGAAGGAAGAAAGGAACATAGGACAGCAAATCTGGCCTGGGTTCTTTATACCAATGCGGTTGTCAAATCTGATGGTTCGGTTATTTTATGGAGGAACGGTCTCCCCCTCACCGAGCTCCCGCACCGGCTGGGTGTGCTGGCACTGGCAGGAGAGGGGCTGCAAACAGGAGGGTGGAGGTCAGGTGTCTGCCTGCCTGGCCGCGGGGTGTGCAGGAGAGCCCAGCGGCCATCTCCCCTCCTCTCCAGGGATGTGATCATCACCTTCGTGAGCAACAACTTCCAGTCCTCCAGTGTCACTCTGGCCCTGCACCAGCAGGTGGCCCCTCCCTTCATCACTGACCTGCTGCTGGAAAGTAACATCGCCAGCATTTTAGGTGATGCTGGGGACTCAGAGGGGGAGGGAGCTGTCGTCTCAGCTCTGGGACGGGGAGGGCGGTCAGTGCCTCCCCCTCCTCTGCTGCCACACAGTCCCCTGGACTGCTGGACTGCTCTGACCCTTGGCCAGGGGCCTAGAAGACTTCAGGGCTCTCCCCTCCATCCCACCCCAGCCTCTGCATCGCTCAGGGCACCACCTGCTCAGACACCCTCCTTGCTTCTGTCACTTGTCCCAGAGTTCACCTTCATGCCCGACCGGTCTCCCTTCCCCTCCTGCTGAGTAGCCTCCGCTGTCACAACCCCCGGAGCCCCCCGATTGCTTCCACACCGTGGCACTCGGTGACCCCCGTGCCCAGAGCGGCTGCCTCACTGGGCAGCCTTTCCCGTGTGCTTTCTATGTGCCCAGAACGGTGCTGGCCATGGGCAGGGGCATGGCCGTGGCCCTGGACTGGCAGGTGTGTCCCTGTAGGGGCTCTGTCTGCTGAGGTACACGGGCAGGCCTCATTAGAGGGTGCTGCTGGGGTGCTGGCCCAGAGCTCGCTCACCACTCAGCACCTCGTTTCCACCGTGCGCCCCTGGTGGGGGGCGCCTTGTGGCTCCCAGCACAGGGACGGCACAATCGCCACCCCAAGGTCTTGGGTGAACCGTGGGCCTAGAGGCCACCTTCAGGTTCCAGGTCGGCTGCACTCGCCTGTCCTCGTGTTCTGGGTGGTCTGCTCACTCCGTCCTCTCCCTCCGCGGCCCCTGCACGGGTTGCTGGTGACGGGGGACGACCCCCCACCTGCCGCCTCTGCCCCCACTTCTGGGGGGGGGACACGCATGAGGCCCTAACTTCTGTCTGCCTGCATCTCACGGCCGGGTCGGGGGGCTTTGTGGGCAGGCAGCTGGGTCCCACGGAAGCCCATCCCCCACGGGCTCAGTGGCCTGGAGCGAGTCGCCCTCTCCGAGCAGCATGGGGCCTATTGGTGGGCGCTCCAGGGGGGTTCTGAGTCAGCCACGGGATGAGGAAGGGGTCCCCAGTGTGTGTGGCTGGACACCACGGCTCACTGTGGGCACTGGGGTGGTTCCTTATGAACCAAAGGCAAAGAGCTCTGCAGGGAGCCCCTTCCCCGAGGCCAGGGCTGACTCTGATCAGCGGCTCTGCCTGCGAAGGGGGGCGAGAAGGGCGCCAGCTCATGGCCGAGCGCGCGGACCTGTGAGCAGCGCCGGCCTCCACACCGGGCCCTGGGCGCCCGGCCCTCAGGAGGCTCCTCCCCACGCTGTCCTCTCCCCCGCAGAGGTCATGCAGAGCTACTCCAGCAGACCTGAAGTCCAGCTCCAAGCCATGAAGAGGCTCGTAAGAATGCCTGCAGATCAGCTAGGTAGACCTCTGGGAGGGGGCCTGGGCTCCCTAACACCTCCGAGGCCTGCTTGTGTTCCCCCTGCTTGGAATCCTTCCCGTGTCACCCCTTCTGCCCAGCAGAAGGGGGGGATGGGGTGGCAGTTGGTGTGGAGTGACCAGCCATCACGGGTTTTTAGTGGGGGTCCCTTTCCTTCCACGGTCCCCACGGGGGCTGGCTGGGTGGTTGCTGATTGTCCAGCACGGGACTGAACAGCCAGGCGAGGGGCCCGTGTGCCGCGCAAGTGTGGCTGTGGGAGAAACTCCTGGGTGCTCGGGAGATGGACCCGTCACACCTTCCCAGGTGCCGCCAGTAACCCCCCACCCGGGACAGCACCGTCCCTCAAGGAGTATTTGTACCTTTTAAGTTTTGCCCAAACAGTGTTTCATAAAATCCCGCCATTCGGCTTGCCTCACCAGCCGGAGTGCCACACTCGCTCGCTCACCCATCCGCCCATCAGGCCTCCATCTGTCCGTCTGTCCCCCCACCCATCAACCGTCTGTCCACCTGTTCTTCCGCACAAGGTCTGTTCCGGGGGCTGTGGCCCCAGACATGGCAGAGGCCTGGTTCCGGCCCTTAAGGCAATGGCGGAGACTTCATACTGGCCCCTCGCCTTTCCCTCTTCCTGGTCCTGCCCCCAGACCCCTTCTGGAGCTGGGCTATGGCCAGTGGAGTCCACGGGAGGGGAGGCTGTGCCTTCCGGGAGTTGCTGAGGGAGGTGGCCTCGCTGGGAGCCTGATACGCAGGCCGGGGATCCTTCTCTAATGGTGTAGAGAAGGGGCACCATGGGCACCGGACCCTCCGCTGCCTGCCACCACCTCTCACTCCGCGCACGCCCCACAGCCAAAGTCCGTGAGACCCACAGATGCCCACTCTCGGGTAGTTATGGCCGCAGACTCGAGTCAGGCTGGGTCCAAAGCAAGTGGTTCCGTCTCTCTGACCGTGTTTCCTCCTCTGTGAGAGCGCGATGGGAAGACTCTGCCTCGGGGGGCCACTGGCGTAGGCTCGGGGGTCCTCCGGGGCAGGGGCCGCCCAGGGCAGACACATCCGCGCTCATTAATCATGTTCCTCACTCGCCTACTCACCCGTCCAGGGGCCCATGCTTGAGTCCCAGCAGCGTCGGGCTCTCTGGTCTGGTCCGGACGCCCTTCCCGCCCCCTGCTCCTGGGTCGGGGCTCAACCTTGCTGCCCGGCCCTGCCAGGTCTGCCGTGGCCGATGGAGCTGGTAGAGATGCTGGTCGCCATCATGAAGCAACACGAGCGGATCCTTGACGTACAGCTGTGCGCCTGCTCGCTGCTGCTGCGTACCCTGGGTCAAGGTGCGTGCTGAGCCACGTGGGGTAAATGCTGGCCCTGGCCCCTTGTCCCAGACCCGGCAGAGCCTTGGAAACCAGCACTGGCTGCGGGGGGCCGCTTACTCACTGGCCGTGTGGGCTGGGCAGGTGCCCGCCCCTTCCACCCTTCACCCCGCCCTGCAGCCAGCGCTCGCGGGAACCTGCTCTGGAACGAGGCTGACCTTGGCTTTCTTCGCGCCAAGTGGGGGCACTACCCACCTCCGACCAGGGAGGGAGCGTCCCCGCAGGCTACCGGCCCACGATCCCCAGATACAGGAGGTCACCCTGAGCTCTTCCCTCGGCCCAAGCAGCGCTGGTGCAGGACCGGGCCGCCGAGGTGCGGAGGGACAGCTCCGTCATCCCCGCACTGCTGAGCAGCATGTGGGTCCACCCCGAGTCGCAGCCGCTCCTGGTCATGGTCTACAGCCTGCTCACCGTCATCTCCAGCCAGGGTGCGTCTGCCCCGCCCTCCCCGCTCGGCCCGGGGGCCGGGGGGGAACCTGCCTCCCTGAGGTGGCGCGGCCGCCCGCCTTCACTGGGTCCGTTCCACGTGCTTGTCCTTTTCTGGGATGGGAAGCTTCCGTTCGACTGTCACTTGTTCCCTCCACAAACGTGCAGACACGGACCAGGTGCCACCGTGGGCTTCACACGACATCTGCCTCACTCATCTCCACCTCATGGGGCTCCTGGGGTCGGGCAGCCACCAGTCAGGCAGGCAGTGGGCGGCAGGACTGGGGATGCCGCGGAGGACCTGGGGCCGCACACAGCTTGCATTGCTCCCGCCTGCCTCCTCGGGTCAGCATGCTTCCTCCTGGTGGACAGCTGGGCCCACGAGCCCCGGGACGCTCGCCTGGACCCCTGTGGCCGGAGTGGGGGGGTGCCTGTACTCTGCTCCTCGCCCTGCTTGACTGGATCCCACTTTTGGGAGTGAGCAGGGGTGCTATGGATGACGGGTGCCCATCAGAACCGTCAGGCAAACTGGTTATCGGCTCACCATCCAGGAAAGACAATCACTGCTCCCACCTCAGGAGCACCCAGGAAGCCGGTCCCAACCCAGTCACAGGATGGGCAATACTGGGACTGGGGATCCAGGGGATGGACCATGTCCTCTTGTTCCGGGGCCCCACACTGGGTATGACTGGCCCAGGAGATGCCCAGAAACGCAGGATGCACGGGCCTGCGGTGGGCAAGGGCCACAGAGGGAGGCGGTATTCAGGGAAGGCTTCCTGGAGGAGAGGCTTCTCCATGGCCCTAATTCTGGGGCCTGCCCACAGAATTGGCCTCAGAGAAGCTACAGAAGGCTGGGCTGTTTGAGCACATCCTGGAGCACCTGAGTACCTTCTCCACCAACAGGGACATCTGCATCAATGGCCTGAGCCTGCTCTGGGCCCTGATGGTGGACGGTGAGGGGCCCCTGTTCCCCACTCTCCTGCTGGTGGTGGGGGGTGATCCTTGCTGCTCCCTAATTGCCTCTGGCAGCCCCCATGGCCTGCTCCTTAGACACTCCAGGAGCAGAGACCACGAAAAAGGCTCTTCTGAGCCTGGAAGCAGAAGGGGAAGGGGGCGGGGAGGGGGGCCGCCCCCAGCAGAGGCAGGACCTTCTGTCCTGACCTGGCAAGTCCTCATGGACTCCAGGGGCTCCTGCTGTGGGAACCCCTCTACCTGCTGCACATCCTGGGATTTCCCTGGGCAGTCCCCAATGGTAGCCTGGCTCTGGCACCCTACTCTCGCTCTAGATTCAGAAAAGGGCCCCCAGACTGTGCTGCTTTCTCTCCAGGCCCTGTCTCGGCCCTCCAGCCATCCGGGCATCTGTTCTGAGGAAAACAGAGCTCCCGGCCCCGGAGAGCCTGGGAAACCAGAGGGCACTGTCCATACCCAAAGTGAAACATTCCCCAAGACCAGTTGCGGACGGAGTCCCTGAACTTAAACCCCCGCTTAGCAGCCCTCTCCCTGACAGCTCTTTGTCATCCCTGGTGGGGGCCAGAGGGTGTGGGGCGACGTATACAGCAGGCACCCAAGGGCTAGGTGTCCCTGCCATTCCGTGCTGGTTCCAGCTGTCATTGTGAACAAGACCCCTTTGGAGAAAGCCCCCGTCCTCCTCATCAAGGTTCTGGCCTCGTACCCTGGGGACGCGGAGATGGCGGAAGCTGGCTGTGCGGTCTTCTGGCTGCTGTCTTTGCTGGGTGAGCAGCGCAGGCAGGGAGGTGTGTCCCCCCACCCCATCCCAAGGCCACGAGGCCTCAACCAGGCCTTCTGCAGGTTGCATCAAGGAGGACCAGTTGGAAGACGTGGTGGCCCTGTTCCTGCAAAGCATCCGGCTGTGCCAGGACAGAGTCCTGCTCGTCAACAACGCCTACCGGGGGCTGGCCAGCCTCGCGAAGGTGTCTGGTGAGCCCGGCCGTGGACGGGGCCTACCACTAGGAGGTGGGGGCAACACTCCGCAAGGCGTGTCCGCCGGTTCCTGCAGACCCAACCCAGGAGCAGATTCAAAAAAAGGGGAAGAACAGTGTATAGTTTCTTCATCCAGAAGTTGCCATGAAGACTTTCCATTTTGGCTACACGCTACACTGCTCAAACACATGCTGGGTGTGCACACGCAGCCCTAGCGGGTGCAGCTTCTCAGAACACCCCAGGAGCCAGGTCCCCGCTCTGTAACAGGAATGGTTTGCTGTTGCTCAGTGTGCAGCACCTGGCACTGTGATGGGTTCACAGACACTTGGGGCTACAGACTGCACAAGGCTGCCGGCTGGGGTGTGAGCGGGGCTTCAGCCCCTTTGACATCTGGTCCCAGGGCAGATGCGCAGGGTGGCCTAGGCTGGGAGCCTAGGGGCGGCCGGGCCTTTGTCTGCTTCTGAGCCTGAAATTGTCCAGGCCCGAGGGAGTATGGCCACCCTCAGTACTGGGAGGCTCGGAGGAGCACTGGCAGGCTCTTCCTTCCCGGTTAGACACCCCGGGCTCCAGGGTCTCCCCCAGCCCAGGTCTGCATCAGCTGCCCACCTTCGGGGGATGGGAGGGGAGGCTGAGGTCCTGAAGACAAAAGGGATCTGGCTCAGGATGGAGGAGGTGGTCAGAGCTCAGGGCCAGCGTCTGGGAGAGGAAGGGCTTTGCCACCTACTGGCTGGGAGACTCAAGTTGTGCCCCTGAGCGTCAGGTCCCCGAGGCTCCAGAGGGTGCCAAGGGGTTAACGTTCACACAAGCCCCCAGCCCGAGTCAGGGTCTAGCCCAGCCGGGGGTGTACGTGTGCAGTGCTGGGGGTCCCCCCCACCGTGCCCACCCTATAGGTGTCCTCTGCCATGTGCTCTAGTGTTTCCTGGGCCCCCAGGCTGAGAGCACCCAGAGGACAGGAGCCTTCTGCTGGGAGAGGGAGGTGGGGTGTACATGTCCCACCATGGGGACACACAGACTTCAGCTGTCCCTGGGCGGCAGGAAGCTGGCCTCTGCCAGTGGCTGAGGTCCTTGCTATGCTAAGTGCTTTGGACTCTCTCAGTGACCCTGAAAACTCGGTACCGCTGTCACCCCACTCGCTAGAGGACACCACGGCACAGGCAGCCGGATAGAGTGCACACCCCCTCCCCCCAGAGCTGGCAGCCCTGCAAGTGGTCGTGCCGGAGGAGGGCGGCAGCGGCCTCGACCTCCTCCAGGAGACGTACCAGCTCCACAAGGACGACCCTGAGGTGGTGGAGAACATCTGCGTGCTGCTGGCCCACCTGGTCGCCTACGGTGCGGGTCGTCCTCCTCACCCCACCCCCGAGATGCCAGTGCTCAGAGGCAGCCCGCTCCCAGCTCTAGCCATCGCCACTTCCTGGTGGTTCGGCAGGGGCGCTCACTAGGCTCTGTGGGTGATGCAGAGCCGTAGAGAGGCAGCAGGCGGGTGGGCTGGGCGGAGCCTTGCGGGGACGGGCCCAGCCTTGTCCTGCCGGCCTCCCCAGAGTGCCCCTGCCCCTGCCGAGGCCGTAGGCCATCAGGCTGGCTGCGCGCTGACCTCAGGACCCCCCGCTCTGCCCACAGAGGATATCCTGCCAGAGCTGGTGTCCAGTGGCATCCGGCCCCTGGTCAAGGAGATCAAGGAGCGCTTCACCTCCAGCCTAGTGAGTGTCCGCGGGGGCCCCACCAACCAGGCCTCCTACCTGCCTCTACAGTCAGATGCCGGTCGCCCTGAATCCAGGGGCCCAGACTCAAATCTCTGTGTGTATAGTTTCTGATGGCTCCTCTACTTCCAGGAGCTGGTTTCACACGCAGAGATGGTGTTCCTAAGGCTGGAGGCCATCACGCCACCCTGCTCCACGCGAGGACAGTCGGCTCTGCCCTAAGGAGGCAGATGCCCCAAGTCCCCCACCCCCACCCCTTCTCTCCTGCCCTTTCCTTGTATGTCCCCAGAGTTGCCCGCTGAATGGAGTCTTCCTTAGGCCTGGGGGGGAATGTCCTCCTCAGGGTGAGGCCCAAGGCCAGTGCCTGGCGTGGAAGCATCCCAGGGGCAGTGCTCTGGGGGCCTGGCTCGGCAGGCGTCACGCGAGCCACGGTGCTGGCCCAGTCAGTGCGGCGGCTGGGCACAGCCGTCCTCAAGGGCAACAAAGTAACCTCCAGAAGCTCCGCCTCCAGTAAAAACCTGTATTCATGTTCAGTACCCTCTGCGGGCTTGGGTCTTTCTCGGGCAGCCGTCAGGCAGCTTGGTCAAGTCTGGCGCTTTGGGCACTGAGTGCAACCCGCGGCCAAACCCACACGAGGCTCCAGCCCAACAGCCGGGGCTCAGCACGTCCATCTCAGAAGCGGACAGTCCCCGACTTCTGGGAGTGACTGCCGTCACCAAGCTCAGACAACCTGAGCCTCACCACCACACCTTGGGCCCTGCCCTTAAACTTGGCGGGAGTATACGTGGGGTGGGGGCGGAACGGCGGGCTCAGAAAATCTCAGCCACAGCTAAGCCCGAGACGGGGCCAGGCCCGCGAGGCCAGTGCTCTTTCCGTGACTCAAGGCGGAGGAAGGAGTGGGCCCTCCTCCCAGCCAAGGCAGGCACGGACACCCCGGTGGATGACCGGGTACTTTCCACGCCCAGGACACGGCAAACCCCCAGCAAAGCTGCCACCTTGCTGCGGTGACAGCACGGTACAGACGGCCCCACCCCCGTCCTGCCAGAGCTCCAGGTGCCCCTCCATGTCCGTCCCCACCTGCCACCTCCAGCTGCGCCCGGGACAGACACTCCTGCCCGCACTGCCCGGCCCCCTGGGTGCGGGGAGGGGCACCTGCTCTCAGACCACAAACTCGGAGGGAAGCAGCAGTTCTCAGCAGCACGCCCACGAGCCCTGCCACAGGATGGAGAATGAGTTTCGACCGAGATGCCGCTCTGGGCAGGCCCGAGTTGTCCCATGTTTGGTCACGACCGCTTTGGGACAGAGACGCTGCCACCATCTGGGGCGGGGGCTCTGGGGCGCCTGTCCTGGGCCGTACTCTCCCACTCCTTCTTCACCAGGATATACAGTCTCATTGCTGTCTGGGCATCCTGAATCTAGAGGACACAGAAGACCACTGTGACTGTCCCTGCAGGTGACAAGCACAGCCACGGGCCACCCAATCCCCCAACTGCCAAGCCCGAGCGCCAGACACTGGGCATGCAAAGGAGAAAGCCGAGCAAAGCAGTGGTTCAAGGACTCGGTCCTGGCCGGGCTTTGGGATCTCCAGGGCCCCGCTTACGGGAGAAGAAAGGAACCCAAGGAGGGGCACGGACAGGCACGCTGCCTTGTGAGGCAACACAGACACACGGTCACGCAGGCAGGAGGGCGGGCTCCGAGCGCGAGGTGGACCGAGGCCATGATGTGGGGGCCAGGTTCCACACGCCAGCCTGGCACCCACACTCTTTGGCCCCAGCCTTGGAGCCTGTCACAAGGCCCAGGGGGCCAGCCAGCCTCAGCAGCACCGGCCTAAAAGGCCTTCAGTCTAGATGGGGGTTTTTCTCCAAACGACTGCAATAATGGTAGTTTTTGTGTTCAGTGTTTAGCAGCTAAATGTGAACACTCAGGACGCAATGAATGTCCTGTGGAGCCCACTCTGTCTCCTCAGTTTTACAGACCCGGGGCCTTCCAAAAAGAAGTCCTCCAGGTCCCTGACCGGGCCCCCGGTCAGGGATGGCCCCCAATCCTGAGGACTATCACCCCAGGACACACTTACCGAACAGTGCTCTGCCTCCTGCACCCTGATCCCCAGGAGCCTCTCTGCAAGCAGCTTCAGAGACGGCCTTCCACTCTGTCGGGGGACAGGGGACAGCACACCGCACGCTGGGGGGGCAGGCCTCTGCAGGCTCTGCTGGCGCGAGGGGTGGAGGGGTGGGTGCTGCACCAGGCCAGGGGTCAGGCCAGTCACCTCCTGAGCCCAACCCAGGACCCCTCAGTGTGCCTTCACCTGAGGCGCCGGGTCCCCCCAGGGCTGGAGAGCCCGCCGTCGGCTGGAGAGGAGGGCCCGGGAAGGAGCCTGCACCTCCGCCTTTCAGCCTCAGGCCTCCGTGGCAGCAGGTCCGCGGGCAGCTCCCTCCCCAAAGCTGGGGCTCTCGGCACAGAGACTGGAGCGGGGAGAACCCGTTCTCGCTCACAGAGACCTCTGAGCGCAGCGCTCAGATCTCTACTTTTCCTTTTAACCTTTCAAGAGTTAAAAAGTGGCCCCAAACCATAGACCAATCCCCTTTAACGATAAGCTGTCAGGAACCAGAGCCAACCACAACACAAGCGGCAGCACCCCTGCTTCCTGTTCGTACCTTCACTTGACTCTTGAACGGTTTGTATTTCTGAGTGTCCCGAATCTTCTTTTTGGGGTGATCGAGAAACAGCACCTGGAAGAGGAGAGAGTGATGGTCACGGCGGTGGGACCCCCTTCTCTCAAGTCGCCTCCTACGAGGATCCCTAACACAGAACCCGCTCGAGTGGGGACACCGGCGGGACCCGGACTTCTGAGAGACCGCCACTGCGCTGTCCACAGACGATGCTCGGCCGAACCCGGTTACTAAGGACGCAATCCCGAAGCCGGGGACGCGGAGACCAACAGCCACCACGTGACCCGCGAGCACAGAGTCCCCACGTGGTGAGCCGGCGTCCCATGTGCGGGAAGTCAGGACAGTAGCGGACGGCAGCGGCTCCTCACATGACCTCAGGAGAGCTGGCCGCGTGGGGAGTGAGCAGGAACGGGCTGGGTGGTGGCCATTGAGGGTTTATGGCCCCACATCACACTCGGTGGGCGACCCACTGTCTGCTTCCGCAGTTCAGAATTTTCACGAGGCCATGCAGACCGACACTCAGGGTTGCCTCAAACATCGGAGAACTCCCAGGTTCCACGGAACACTATTTGAGAAGCCCCACGCCCAGGAAGGACAGTCTCCCACTCTGCCTGCCCCGTGGCCTCATCAGAACAGGCGGCCCTGTCCTGCCTACAGCAGAGACCCTCGAGAAGCAGAGGCCGGAGGCCACCGCCTCTGGGGCCCCTGGAGCTTGCCTGCCATGAGGAAGACAAATGGAGCCCTGGACGGTCTGCTGGCCATGCAGGGCTGGCCGCAGGGGACACTTCCCCACAGACGGCGGCTCTGACCTCACAGGAGCAGTAGGCCCCAGCCAGCTGGGTGACACTGCAGAGGCAGCGGCCTGGCTTTGTATACACGGAACGTGCTAGAGGGCCAGGCAGGGGGCCGGGCACCAGGTCCAGGGGGCATCCCGCTCTGCCGTAGGACGCAGTGGGCATGTCACCTAACTCACAGTGCCTCAGCTGCCTTTTAGAGAGCCAGGAAACGCCGGGCGCTCCTCCCAGGGCACAGAAAGAGCCCGGAGACTGGCACCTGGGGCCCTCACTGGGGCCGAACACTGGACGCCGTGATCCCCCCCGAGGTGCCCGACGTACCTTCAGGTCGTTGTGCAGCGCGTGTCCGACCAGGATCCGGCCTTTCAGCAAGTCAGCCACTTCCTGCTGAATGACTTCCAGTCTTTCTCCTGACGAGCAGAGTGTAGACGCGGCCGTCAGCGCCGTGCGCTGTGCCGGGGAGCCCCGCACGCCAGCCCCCCACGGCCGTGAGGGGGGCCTTCTTCAGCGCTCGCAGCCACCTGATGGGAACGCTCCTGTGGCACCTTGGGAAAACCAGGCTTGGGCTGCGGGCTCTCCGACAGGAGAGAAAAACAACGGTGCTCCACCCCGGACAGCAAGGAGGGCTGCTCTAGACCCTGGGGCCCAGAGGCAGAGTGGCCGGCTCTGCTGGCAGACGCCCCCGGGGGCACCCCCGCCCTCACTGTGCCTGCACCCCGTGACTCCGCCTGCCCACCGCCCCACCCCGACAGAGGAAATTAGATCGGGGCAGCCCACCCCACGCGGGACCTATCAGAGCCTAGAGCTGAGGGGCTGGCCAGGCCAGGGCACCCCTTGTCAGTCAGGTGTGTGCAGAGGGAACCCGAGAAGCAGAGAAAGGAGACCCGAGTGGCCAGGAAGGAGCAGTGTGGCCTGGATCCCGAGAGCTTTCAGGACCTCTCCAGGCCCCAACCTTGGAGTCCCCCTACGGGGTCTTTCTGGTCTTCCTCCCACAGGACGAATCCACCAGAAAACCCTACAGACTCCGCCTTCAGGATGCATCTGGGTTTGGGGGCTCCCCCGCACCAGGTCACCAGCAGCACGTGCTCCCTCTCCCCATGTCCACCCTCACGGGCCCAGAGTCTCTTCTCAACATCGCGGCCAGAAGGCACCTGCTAGAACGCGAGCCAGGCCTCTCATGGCTCGGACCCTCCCATGGCTTCCCGAAGTCCTCACGAAGATGAGACCCTACAATCTGTCCTGCATCTCCTCCCAACCTCACACTGGCACGGGGTCAGCCTGTCTGACAGACACAAGTGTGTCTGCGAGGTCTCTGCCCACAGTCAGCCCAGGCAGGTAAGACTGTCGGGACTCCGGCTGTGGTGGATACTCCAAACAGAAAGGGGACAAGAGGAAGAAAGAGAGGAGCTCCCGGCCGGCTCAGTCCCGGGGCTGTGAGTTCAAGCCCCGTGTTGGGTATAAAGATTACTTGAAAAACTAATTAAAAAAAAAAAAAAAGAAAAAGGGAGAAGGACCCAGGCACTGCCCTTCCTCGGGCTCATGGGCCGGGAGGACCCACCCTGCTTGAGGCTCTCTGGCCGTATCCCGCTGACTGCTGTCCTGTAGTCCGTCACTGGCTGGGTGGGCTTGACGTACTTGTCATAAACACACTTCCCATACTGGTTCACAATGGACACTCGGGCGGCGATGCTCTCTTCCCCCTTGGGACCCACGCCCACCATCTCACAATCCATGGCTAAGGCTCTAGTCAGGCTGAAGGGAGCCAAAGGTTCCAGTTTAATCAACACGGCGGGACGCAGCCATGGGCACCTAGAGCTCTCCACCCACGGCCACGGCTCGCGGGACAAGCTCTCCCCGCTCAGGTTCCTCGCGGGATGGGGCGCGCCTGCCCAATTCAACTAGGGTTCAGCCAGGGGCCAGGGCCAGAGCCAGAGCCCCCTCCCAAACCCGCACCCTCTCGGGCCGAGTGCCGCCCGTGGCCCTGGCCCCGCGCACCCGCCGAAGGCTTGCTCCTTCACCAGCGTGATGCCGCTCGCGCTCCGCCCCAGCTGCTTTCTTGCTATCCTGGCTGCCTCGGGGCCCAGGGCCGCTTCGATATCTGCCGGGTCCACGTCATCAAACCAGATGTCTTCTCTAAAAGGCAGAGAGGACAGGTTGGAGGTGCTGGTGCAGCACGGGGGCAGGGGAGTGGGGGGTGGTACGAGGCTCCGGTGGACTGACCGGCGCACACTGCCGCTTCCTGTTTCCTTACGAGACCGGCTCCTTATCCCCAACTTAGAACCACAGATAAACGCAGAAACGTAAGAACGTTTACCTTGTAAACGTACACGCCAGGTATAACGACTACCGACGCTCGTTTCTAAACTGAGAAAGTAGGAGGTTCATCACCAAACATTTAGAAAACACAAGCGCAAGACCAGGAAATGGCAGGGGGGAAACTATCACTGAGCCACCAATGCGGGGCCGTGAAATGGAAACACTGACTCCCCATCCGCACTAGGCGGGAGTGACCTCTAGTGTCTTCACAGCAAGCCTTGAACGCAGACGCCCGTGCAAGTGTGCACGTTCCTGCCTGGTGAATTCTGTCTTTCGGGCTCAGCCGAATGTCATTTCCTTGGAAATCTCTTCCTGACCCCACTGAGTGGACGCGCTCCTCTGGCCATCGGCTCCATGACCTGCTCCGTCCTGGGGTCTACTGTGACCGCACGCGCAGAATCCCTAGAAGTGTCTCATTCCGGCCGTGCCTTCTGCCTGACATCAGCCTCAAGCGGGAGGGCCCTGTCATGCCTGCTCCGTTTCCAGAGGGCGTCCCTGGCACAGGGACACCCGCAGGCAGTCCAACCCGTCTTTCCTAGAGCCTTCGGCGACCCAGACGACTCACCACCAGCCTGTCTTACAGACAGGCCACCTCCAGCCGAGCCACTGAGAGGCAGCCACTGGCTCCTGGTCGTCCCTGCGAGACTGACCCCCACTGGGTCTGCTCAGTAACCACCAAGTGCTGACCCAGCGCCCTGCATCTCACAACCTCCCAGTCCCCGCCTGACACCACAGATGACCACACTGAGGTGGGGGGTCAGGAGCTCGCCCCTGCGCACCCGACTCGCCAGATGCGTGAACTGCTCTCAGGCTTGGGTCCCTCCGGCTCTGGCGTGCGTTCATCCCACAGATCCTTACTGGAGGCCTGTTAGTAAGCGCCAGCTCTGCTCTAGGCCCTAGAGACAACAGTTACCCAACACACCCTGCCCTCATTCTGCCTCCGTGGAAGCAGTAACAGGCCAGGAAGCAGCAGGGGGCCAGGCGCTGGAGGGCGCGCGGGGGGGGGGGGGGGGGGGGGGGGCGCCTGCCTAGGCCTCCTGGAGGAGAAGGGGCGCAGGTGCTGGGGAGATGAGCCCAGGGGGTTGCCGGCCACACAGGGAGGCAGAGGGGACTGGGTGGGCCACCTGTACTCACTCGGTGGGCAGGGCCGGAGGCAAGGCCAAAGTCACCTCCTTAGCTCTCTGCTTCTTATGCCTGAGGTCTCCTCCGTCTGGAGAAGTGTTGCCGTCTGTCCTTTTTCTGGCTCCTTCCTGACCGTGCTCGGCTCCGCTGGCCTGTGTGCGAGGTGCCGGCATCTTCCTGGTCCTTGGAGAATCTGAAGGGACAGGGGTGGCGACGGCCTCGGCGTCTGCGGTCTCCGTCCCCATCTCACGTCTCGGTGCTGCATCTGGGATCGCTTTTCTCTTTTGTGTGACAATCCTGGGCTGCTTTTTGGACTTCGTCTGAGAGACAAGAGGCTTTTCCGGGGCCTGGGTTTTTCGTTTCAGGAGCTAACAGAACCCAAAATAAAAAACACGACACGTCTTAATTTGGAAATCACGCACAAGGTGGAAAACACGTGTGTACACACGTGTACGTGCACGTCAGTCACAGCGATGTATGTCTGCTACCCGCATCCCGCATCGCGGACACTCATTTTCGCACGGTCTAGGAGCCCTTCCTCACGCCCATCTGAAGTCGGCTGTGTTGACATGGCTTCTCCGCTTGTCTGACTGCAACAAGGATTTGATAACTGCTTCCTCGTTCCTACAAAACTTCACACGAGTGTTCATCTTAAGTACCTCCTGAACCACTGAGCAGAGACTACCTGACCCGGAGCCCGAGGGCATGATGCGCAACCCGTTTTCCTGTCTACGGTTCATCAAGAGCTACTTCTCCCACAGATGAGGCCCTGGAGCCACAGCGTGGAAACCCCCGTCCTTCACAAGATCTCTTGGTTTGCTACCGCTGTGCGGGTCTCAGACACAGCGGAGGACAGTGTCTGTCACCGTACAGGAGGCTCAAGGGCGGCCAGGGGCCATCCTTCTGTCCTACAAGACTGGCTCTCCTGCGTTCCGCCAGCCCAACCTTCCCCTGGTGCTCCGGTCCCAGCCTGGCTGTTCTCAGCCACAGTGAAGACCCTGGTTATGTGGCCGTGAGCCGAGACACGAGGAACTGGGTTTCGACTTACCAGTTCCCACAACGTTTAAGATTTGGGTAGGGACAGGGTGGCTGGGGGATGGACACTGGGGAGGGTATGTGCTATGGTGAGTGCTGTGAAGTGTGTAAGACTGTGGATTCACAGACCTGTACCCCTGGGGCTAATAATACATCACAAGCCAGTTTAAAAAAAAAAGAAAAAAAATATCCATGGTTTAAATGCATTTAAAAAAAAAAAAAAGGAAGGATTTGGTTCCTCGTATGACACAGAGAAAACACAAGGTTCCCCCGTAATAACCACCCTTCCCACGCACTTAATCTTGCTTTACCTTCTTGGGAGAAAGAGGGAGAGTCACAACTCGAGAAACCATACAGAACCCGGGGGCTTCCCAACGGAACCGCATCAGTCCCGCCCCTGGAGACAGGCGGTCGGGGCCGCCAGCATCCTAAGACACGGGCTGTGCTGAGAGGCTGCGGCAGCCGTTCCCTGTCTGTCTCGCTCACCCGGAGGCTCGGGAGCAGAGTCCAGAAAACCGGCGCCCGCCACGTTTCCACCGGCCGCGCGCCGCTGGGCCCGGTTCTGAAACCCCGTTTCCTGCCTTGGAAACTGCCAGGACCAAGCGGCGAACTCCGAGGGGCCGCCGAGAATCACGGCGGACCCCCGGGACAGCGGGGCAGAAAGGAGCGTCCGCGGGCGGACTGGCCGCGCGGCACCCCCGGTCCGGAGCGGGGACTGCGGAGCGGGGCCCGGTTCCACCGCGCGGGCCGCACTCCCGGTCACGCCCCTGCCCTTTCCGGGCCCCCCTCGTCCGTCCGCCGGGGCGGCTAGCGGGGGCCCCGCAGGCGGTCGGTCGGGGAAACGGACACGCACGGAGAGGAGGAGACGGTCCGCACTTCGCGGCCGCGCGCCGGAGGCAGCCGCCGCCGACGCCCGGGGCTCGCGGTCTACGTCGGGCGGCCCGTCTGCCTCCGCCCGCGCGGCTCGGCCAGGCCCCGCCGGGTCCCACCCGCCTGCCCGTCCCGCGCGCGGCCCCGCCGCCCTGACCTCCCGCAGCGCCCGCCAGTTTCGGGAAAAGTCCTCCGGCGCCTTCGGAGGCCGCGCCACGACCGCCCTGGGGCCGCCTCCCGGCGTCCTGCCTGCTTCTCGCCCTTTGCTCTTCCAGAAGCTCCTCTTCCTGCTCTTCTTCCGAGGGGGCTTCTGGACAAGCCCCGGCTCGGCCAGGGGGTCGCCCGGGGCGCGCCTGGGGGTCAGCGCCTTGGCCATGCCGCCGCCGCCGTCCGGGGTCCCCGGGACCCGACGCTAGAGCGCGACCGGAGCCCCGCAGCCCGGGCCCGGAGCCGAGGTCTGCCCAGCAAGCGCAGGCCCAGGCCAGCCCCCAAACCCCCGACTCCGGGGACACTCGCCCCCCGCACCCCGGAAGCGACCCTGCGCGCGCCGCCGCACGTGCGCCCCCGCCCCCCGGAAGTGCTCTTCTCTTCCCGACCCGCTGGAAACCGGGCCTCCGCCCCTGGTTCCGCACAGCCCGGGGCAAGACGGGGCTCTCCGCCCTCCTGGGAGAAGGGTCACCGGCCCAGAGAGCGGCGTCGGTCTCCATGACCGAGAGTGGGGTTCGGGGAGGCCTAGAATCTTCCGAGAGCGAGGAAGGGGATGAGAAACGAGGACGCCGGAAGGAAACTGGGGGGCCGCAGTCGTTGTAGCACAGCGGCTGGGCCGGCCGAGCGCGGGGGCGCAGGCGGCCGCTAGGGGACGCTGGGTGGCCGGGCCTGGGGCGGGCGTGGGCGGAGCCGGGGGGCGGAGCGGGCGGGGCAGGGCCACGGCCCCAGCCGGGAGGCCCGGACTCCGCCCCTCCTTCCTCCCCGAGTGGGGAAACTGAGGCCCGGGGAGTAAAGGTCGACCCCAGCGCAACGGGGCCGCAGAGGCTCTTGAGCCATAGCCGACAGCAACAAGGAAACATCGTAACAATGCTGAGAACTGGGGCGCCTGGGTGGCTCAGTGGGTTAAGCCGCTGCCTTCGGCTCAGGTCGTGATCTCGGGGTCCTGGGATCGAGTCCCGCATCGGGCTCTCTACTCGGCGGGGAGCCTGCTTCCCCCCCCCCCTCTCTCTCTCTCTCTCTGCCTGCCTCTCCATCTACTTGTGATCTCTCTCTGTCAAATAAATAAATAAAATCTTAAAAAAAAAAAACAAAACAATGCTGAGAACTATCTTGAGCAGCAGCGGTGGGAATAAATCACCAGCCGCCCTCTGCCTGGCCCCTCGGTGCCTCGATTCACGCCGCGGAGCAGCCTCGGCTTCCCCAAAGTCTCCACGTGGGTCTGCGCGCGGGGCGGGGGGCTCCAGGGAGACAGCTCACACACCAGCCCGGGAGTTCGGGTGCCGGCAACTGCGGGCCGCGGGTAACAGAGATGCCGGGAAGAGGTTGACCCCGGGCGTGGGGAGGGTGCGGTTGCCAGACCGCTCGCAGGATGCCCGGGGACCTGGGCATTGCAGGTGAGTAACAGTTTTTGCCTACTTGTGCCCGACGCGTTAGTTGCAATATCGGGGGCATACTTAGACTAAAACAAGAAGTATTCGTTGTTTATCGAAAACGGAAATTTAACGAAAATTCCTGATTTTTATCCTCTGAGAGTGGCCACCCTATGGGGGGGCGGGGCCACTTAGATCGGGTCACAAGGGAGGGCCTCTTTGAGCAGGTGACAAGTGAGTGGAAACCTGACGGGGAACCAGGGCTCAGAGGGAAGACCCGCAAAGCCCTTGACACCTCTGAGCACGGGGAAGCCAGCCGGGGCGGCTCAGGCTCTGTGCGCCAAGGGGAGACAGGAGCAGCAGGGCAGTCCCACCTGCGATTTCAGAGTCTCGGAGGCCACGGGAAGGGTTTGGACATTTTACTCTTAGGGCAGGGAAGCCATCGGTTGCTTTAAAGCTGGGGGGTGACGCCGTCTGACTTGAGTTCTTAAAGGATCACTGCCACTGTGTGAGAAATGGGACAAGGAGGGCGCGCGGGCATGAGAGAGCGGGGAGGCCAGGTGGGAGCCCACGACCGATGCCCAGGCCCTCGGTGATGAGCTTGGATTGGGGGCAGTGTGTCCTCCAGGGAGCAGTCACAGAGACAGTCAGGAGCCCACAGCGTGAACTGGGATGACGTAAGGGGAAAGGTAAAAGGGGAAACGCGGGATGGGCGGGAGAGCCTAAGGCAATCCTGCAGATCTGGCCTGGGAAAGGAAAGCCAACCCGCCGGGCCTGGGATGGAATCCTCGCAGCCTCCGGGATAGCAGAGGACACCGGGGCAGGGACCCTGCACCGTCCCCCGCTAGCTGTCAGCTGAGTCCGGGGGTGGTGTCCTGGAGGTGTGAGGGAGCTGGAAATAGTGCTTTGGAGAGCGTGACTGAGAACCTTCCAGAAAGTAGAGTGGGTTGCCAGGTGGTCTGTGATGCTGAGGGCAGCGTGGTGCCACGTGGCCTGGTTCTGTGACTGTCCACGGGGGCCAGACACAGGATAGTGAGTAGTGGGGGGAGCGACTGAGGCAGAAAGTGTCTTTGAGACCTGAGGGTAGTGGGGGGCCCGGGATCTGCACTGGGTGAGGAAGGGTGGAATGAAACAGGGTCACTTATATGTCAAGGGATCTCAGAATGGAGCCAGGAGTCCATTAAGGAGACTGGCCATATGCCTGTCCTCACCAGTGGACACGTGACCTCTTGAACTGGGCCAAAGTGCAAATATTCCAGGGACCAACCCTGACCCTTCAAGCCCCCCACAGTGAGAGACCAGCAGTGACAGCCTCAGGGCAGATTATGTCATGCGGTTCCCTTTCTGCTGCCGACATGCATCACAAGTTGTCTGTGAGCAACATACCCAAGTGGCCTATCTTAGCTGTGAGTGCTTCTGAGATTTGCTCCCTAGTGGGGCCTTATTTGGGTCGTGGCCCAAATCTCGGTGCCCTGGATAGTGATTCTTCAATCCCAGATAAGTGAGCTTGTGTAGTGATCGCCTCCTGATGATTTTAGCTAGACACAGAGAATGGGGAGTGGAAAGCAGGACAGGTCACGGGGTGTCAGTAGAGGAGAGCAAGTTGTCAGAGCTGGAAGGCGCAGCATGCCTTCAGTCAGGGGACAGTAACCCAGCCTCGGTTCTAGAATCACGCCTGAATCCACATTCCCATGATCCCCGGTCCAGTGCTACTTCCTCGTGACTCTGCTGCTTGGCCCAGCCCCATCCCAGGGTGTGGGATCCGCTGCCCTGGGCCCAGGACTCACCTCGTGCGAGAGTCTGCGGGCTGCCCACTCCCATGGCCCCTGCCCCGAGAGGAAGCTCCCAAGAGTAAACACAGCCTCATCTTCCCGCCCACCGGGGTCTACCACATTCCACGCCGGCCAGATGTCCAGTCACAAGGCTCTCTCCCCGGGCTACAGGCTGGTTTTCCCGAGGATGAGGGAGCCTCACCCCTGGCACAGAGGCTTGGGGGCAATTCTCACTTCTGCCCTCTTTCTCCTGGGCTGCTGGGGACTCTCCGATTTCCAGCAGGTGGGTGAGTCTGCAGGCGTCGAGGTGTTTGGGGAGCCCTGGGGCTGGGAATCTGAGCTCCTCTGGGTGCTGAAGGAGGGTGCCCTGGGGAGAGAGGGAACCGCCTGGGGTCTTCTCTCAGCTTTGGGGTTTGCACTGGGCAAGGGGCAGATCTGAGCATGGGGTTTTGGGGATAGAGTGTGCTCGCTGAGGAAGGAACGGGCTTCTCCATTCTGTGTCCCCCTCCCCCACCCCCACCCCGGTTCCCCTCCCCCTTGCCTTGCTCCTCTGGCGCCCCCTCTCCTTCCTCTCTTCCCCCTTGTCCTTTCTGTCTGGCAGCAATTTCGTCAGGCTTTGGAGCCAGAGGACCTGACTTCTTATTTCGGTCCTGAAGCTGCTTTAAAAGGTACTTGTCGTGGGGTCCTCTTGGCAGGGGGGTTCCCAGGGTCAGGGCTCTGCTGGGGGGAGGAAGTCCAAGAACCTGCCCCCATTCCTGTTAATCAACTCCGGACTTCTGCCAAGTCCATGGAAGCCTTCTGGACCAAGCTGGGGTTCTGACCGCAGGCTTCTGCTCAGTATCTCAAGGAAACAGTTGCTGATTAGCTGGCCCTTTTGCCCCGGGGCCTCCCTTGGGCTAGGGAAGCCACAGGAGCTCTTGTGGTTTCTGGTCATGGATGGAAATATTTATCCTCTCTGTGAGAAACAAGATAGGTCCTGGCTCAGGCCCGGCCAGAGCCTTCCTGTCGCTCTGGGCCCCGTCTGTGGACCTCTGTGCCGTGCCAGGCCCCTTTCCGAGTTGGGCCATTGATCTAAAGGCTGCTGGGGACCAGAGGCAGGGTGGGCTAGTCAGGGTGGAAAGAAATAAGGGATGTCCCTCTTGTGCCCAAATTGTCTGAGGCCTGGGTCAGATGCACACGGAGCCCTGCTTGGGGCCGCCTCGGGGTGGAAACTTGTGAATCGGGACCCCAGGTCCTTGGAGCTCTTCCCCTCCTGGGGCCTGGGGTCCTTAACTCCTCTGGGGGCTCCTTAGGGGGGAGGCAGGTGGGTGGAGAAGGATGGCAAGGCTGGTCTCGGGTGCCTGCTTTTCCTAGAGGCTGGACTTGTACCTGCTCTGCCTATTGGGGTTCATGCCACCCCTCGTGAAACCCCTCATGGGTCGAGGCTAGCGTGCTGAGCGCTGGTCCGCCCCGGAGCAAGGCCCAGATGGGAGAAGCGACTTGCACTCTGTCCTCCTACAAGCCAGAAGGAGCTGAATTTGAACCCAGGCACCCCCTCCACCGGGGTCCCAGGCCAGCACGCCACTCCACATGCCAAAGGGAACGGATGGGGCTCCCTCTCCAGGGCAGGAAGAGGAGGGCCGAGCAGGGTTGAGCAAGGCAGCCTGCTCTCCCTTGCAGTGCCTCCGTTCCATGTGGCCCCTCTCAGCTGTGTCTGTGAAGACGGGCCCCGGGGGCCTCCCTGCAGGACCCCGCGCTGCTCCCTGCACGCCTGGGGCCGGCGCATCACCGTCTCCTTCCCGCCGGAGCGGAGCCTCCTGTCCACCTCCTTCACCAGCGAGCACGTGCTGAACGCCTCCCTCCGGCTACTGAGGCAGCCGGCCCACCTCTGCTTCACGGGAGGCCGCCCCCTGCTGCCTCCGGGCGCCCGGGCCAGAGTCACTTACTGCTCGGGCGGCTTGGTGAGTGGGAGCCCGGCTTCGCCTCGGGGAGAGGCCGTGCTGAGGGTGTGCTGGGTCGGGGGGACCCCACGGTGCCCAGCCAGGTGTGCCGGAGGACACCGCGTTGGATCTTTGCCTCGCGCCAGGCCTCCGAGGGCGTGTCCCAGGGAGGCTCGGAAAAGCGGGCTGAGTTCCCCAAGGCCGCCGGGCTAGCCGGTGGCAGAGCGAGGTGTGAACCTGGGGGACCACGTAACAGAAAGAACCAGGGCTTGGCAGTCAGCCCTTTGAGTTCTGATTCCAGCTCTGTCCCAGGAGACCTTGGACCAGTCACTCGATTGGATCTCAGGGTCTTCAGCTGAGAAGTGATGGGGACTGGTGTCAGGTGTCCGTGTAAATCTGTCACCATGCATCCAAGCGGCCAAAGCTGCTCACGTCATCACGTGCCCCTCCCTGGTTGCTGCGTTGCAGGGCCCAGTGTGGGCCGGGACATAAACCATTCCTGGTCAGCCTGTGACTCCTGGTGACTGCTGTGCTATCTGTTAGCACAGGCCTAGCTAGTCCCTGGAGACCCTCCCTGTTTCTGTACATGTGGGATCCCACCAGTGTCTCTCCAAAGGCCAAGGCCACGACCTGAGGGAGGTCTGGAGTGTGGGTGGGGGTGGGTGCTGGCTGCAGGTGTAGAAGTGGGCACAGCCCTAAAAGGGCACGGGTCCTCCCCAGCTGTCCCACAAGGATGGGCTTGGGGGCACTGGACTTGGAGAGGAGCCCTGGACAGAGCTCAGGACAGGTTTTTGCCTGGTGCTGTGACGTCCCAGAGAGGCCCTGTCACGCAGTGGGGCCACTGGGCTCAGTGCCATGCTGTTCTCTCTTCTCTAGGAGGGCGACATCCTGGTGGGTGCGGACAGGTTCTATGTCCAGCCAGTGAGGAAGCAGCACCAGGAGCTGGTGCCTCCCTGGGTTCGTGCCCAGCCCCACCTGATCCATAGGCCTGTCCCCAAGGTCCCCACAGTCCCTGAGGCCCCAGAAGTCATCCAAGGTACAGCCCCTGGGAGAGGGAGGGTGGGACTTCCCTTGGGGACAGCTCTGGGGGGGAGGGCCAGCTCTCCCCAATGCCCAGGGAGCCATGCAAACTGCCGCAGCCGTGACTGAACCATCTTCATCAGGATGTTGGCCGCAGGGAGGGCAGGGGAGCACGTGGCCGGCCATCAGCCTTGCCCCCAACTGTCTACTTGGTGAACAGGTAGACATTGAGCCTACAAACAGCCCTTCCTAGCTTACACAGCACGCTCACAGATGTGCGCTGCTGGCAGGACGCCACTCACTGGTATTGGTTGCTCACACGGACGGGAACGCAGGGCCCCAAAGACAGAGAGTGGCCGCTCAGGGCTGACACGGTGGCTCTGGGCATGATCACAATTGGAGAGGGCCCTGCTGCCTCCCAGGCCTGCTTGTCCAGCCCTCGGGCTGCCTCCGGGTGCAGGCAGGGCGCTGTCTTGGGCAAGCCTTGTCACCATGGAATGAGCCTGTTCTGCTCTCCAGCAGGTGCCCAGAGGGGCATCAAGGATGCAGAGCCAGTGCCCGGGGCTTTGGAGAGACGTAAAGGACCAAAAGGCCACACAGTAGCTCCCTCCTTGGGCCGTGCACTGCCACTGGGCCCTTTCAGATGCTCCGGGATGCCTGGTCACTATGGGATCTGGCCCTCAGGGTGGGGCGGGATCCAAGACCCAGCAGCCTCTCGGGCTAGCCACCACTAGTTCTAATAGTTGCTGCAGAAAGTGACCTGTGACAGTTTGGGACCCTCAAGCCTCCTGAGGCATCAGGAGACCCGCTCCCGGAGGTAGGGGCTGAGAGTGGGCCCACCCCAGGCCCGCTCCCCGGGTGTCCACCCAGCTGGGAGGCAGGGATCGCCTGCCCCCCATGTTCCCCACGTGAAAGCTGAGGACTCCTGTCTCCCTAAGCTCTATAGCGGGAAGTAGTAGGGACCGGGCTCACACGGTGTCTCCGAGCCTAGGAAAGACCTGGGCATGGGGGTCCAAAGCCACGAGTCATCTTCTTTCTAGAACCTTTGCTGTCAGCCCCACTTCCTCTCTCAACGGGCCGTCCTCCTTCCCCTCGCGTCCGGAGACAGGCTGCGGGGAGTGTCCTGCACTTGGAGCTGCTGGTGGCCGTGGGCCCCGATGTCTATCAGGCTCACCAGGAGGACACCGAGCGCTACGTGCTCACTAACCTCAACATGGTGAGTGTTCCTTGTGCAGAGCCTTGGATGGTGCCAACCCCAATGCATGGGACTCGGGAGCCTCTGGACACGGTGCCCCATGCCAGGAACTTGGGTGGAATGCGATTGGCTGGCTTGCCTGGGAGTTTGAACTCAGGTTGAACTCGGTGTAACACTAAGTCTGGGGTCATGCTTGCGGCCCAGGACTTTGGGGGTGGGAAGGGGTGCAGCCTGCACTTTGCTTCCTCCTCCCTTCCCTCACCTGGAGTGGAGGTGGGCGAGGGCCCAGGACCCCCTCTTGGGTCCCTAGTACACCCCACGGCCTCTTGCTACTTGGGTCCCTTCTCTCCAGGCGACTCTCAAATCTGGCCTCTGTCCTGAAGCCCATTTGCTCCGTGGGAACCTTGGCTAGCAGTGCCGGCCCTCTTCTTGTGGGCATCCCATTGCCGCTGGCCTCCCCTTCACTTGGCTTTAGGGGTGAAGGTGGGGTGGAGAGTACGACTCCCACTGAGTGGTGTCAGAGAGACAGAGTCAGGAGAGGAATGTGAGACCCGTGCCGCAGCTAGAGAGCACGTGCAGGACACACACATGCGCGGGACACAGGCGTGCACACACACACACAGTGACTGCTCTAGGCTGCCGCGGAAGCTTCCGCAGCGTCAGGAGATCAGGACCAACACGGCAAGGAGAGTGCCGGCCCTGGGGGGTGGGCTGCCCCACGAATGTGCCCTGCCTCGGGGACGGCCACCTGTTTTGGGCAAAAGGCAAAGTCCCCCAGGCTGACGACCATGGAAGGCTTTCCCTCCACTTGACAGATATGGAACCTGGGCTTCTGGGTTCCCTTAGCAGCATCTGAGCAGCGTGGGAAGGGAAGCAGTGGAGCTCGGATTCTGGCCCAGGCCAGCCGAGGCCCGTGGCCGCACAGTGCTCTCACGGGGCCGTGTGTCATTCAGAGGACGAGCTGGCGCCAACAGCCACATGATAAGGCAGCCGCGATCGGCATCTTGACACATGTGGCGAGAGAGAGCCAGGAGGCTGGCTGGGGCGTGGGGAGGGGGCTTCTTTCTGGAGTACCCGGAAAGGGCTTGTGGAGGGAGGGGGGCCCTCGTGCCCCCTCATGGAGATGTGCAGGTTAGACAAGCAGAGAACAGTTTCAGGTGGATGGACAGAAAAGAGAAAGGACAGGACGAATCTGGTGAGAGAAGAAGGGTTGGAATGGAATGTTCTAGACTAGTAACTCTCCGTGTCCCATTGTTTCAGGGTTCTGTGTGTGTGTGTGTGTGTGTGTGTGTGTGTGTGTGTTGAGCCTGAGCAAGGGGAGGACAGGAGCGCATCTGCCCTTCCCCGTGGCCGGCTCTCCGCCGGACCACTGGCATCTTCCCCCTGGGCCGATGGAACGTCTTCTCTGGACTCCAGCGCGCCAGTCGGGCCACACCAGCCCACATGAGTCTCCCTTCTCTCCTGCCCCCCACAGGGGTCAGAGCTGCTGAGGGACCCATCTCTGGGGGCTCAGTTCCGAGTACATCTAGTGAAGATGGTCATCCTGACCCAGCCCGAGGTAGGCGCCGAGCTGGGAGCCCAGAGTCACTGGAAAACCCATTTCTGTTCTCTTTACCTCTTCCCGTGGGTCTCCGCCTCATAACAGGGCTGCGGTGAGGACTGAGATGCCAGCGGCCCCCGTTGGGCGCCGCCTCCATAAACGCAGCCTCTCTTACTGGATCCCCCAGGATGCGCCAAGCATCACGGGCAACATCACAGCGTCACTGCTGAGTGTCTGTGAGTGGAGCAGGACGGTCAACCCTGAGGACGACGCAGATCCCGGGCACGCCGACCTGGTTCTCTACATCACCAGGTAGCCGTGTTCCCTGGGGGCACCCCAGCCCGCCCGGGAGCTGCCCCCTCTGCAAAGGCGGTCCGGCAGGCATGTCCGCACCATGCAGATGGCTGTCCTCTCTTCCCAAGGTTTGACCTGGAGTTACCAGATGGTAACCGGCAGGTTCGAGGGGTCACCCAGCTGGGGGGTGCTTGCTCGTCCTCTTGGAGCTGCCTCATCACTGAGGATACTGGCTTTGACCTGGGGGTCACCATCGCCCATGAGATCGCACACAGGTAGGCACCCTGTCCCCAAGCTGAGGCCTAGGAGCTGACCTGGGCTCCCAGGAGGTCATGTCGGGGCTGGCAGAGTCTATTGGAAGGAACCTATACCCCTGGCCCCAGTGGACTCAGGAGGTAGGGGAGGGACAAGGGCTGGGAAATCTGATACTGCTTGATTTCCAGATGATTAAAAAACCCTTTTTTCCCCCCAAAACAAGCAAGATGAACTTAACAATTAGAAAATCCGTTTCTTAGGAAATTCAGGTAAAGAGAAAGCAGACGGTCAAAATTATCCCAGATCCTACCACCCAGAGAGAATGTCTGTTCACGTTTTGTTTTAGTAATTTCTTACCCACACACATCATTTTTTATTTGCAAAATTGGGATTACATTGTATGTTGTCTCATTACTATTTTCTTAAGGGAACAATACATCCCGAACATTTTCCCCCGAGTTTTTATAATTCTTTTGGTGCGCATTATTTAACTAATCCCACGCTGTTGGATTTTAGGCTGTTTCCAGATTTTTCCTGTTATGGGCGCTCTGCGTTCTGTAGGCATGTCTGTGCTCCCGTCTATCGTCACTTACCCGAAGTGGCGAGTTTTCTCGATGATCTTTAAGTCTTTTCATTATGAAAGTCGCGCCCGCGTGCAGCACAGAGACTCCTGAAGTAAAAACCTGGGTCTGTGCTCCTTCCCCTGGGCACCCACCGGCCCAGGCCTTCCGGCTCCTCTGAGCTCTGTGCGGCCCCCCGCACCCCTGCCTCTGTGGGCGGCTCAGGTGCCCGGTGAGCCTGGGCTCCTCACCCCTACATCAGCCCCCAGCAGTTCCACCTTCACCCTGGCTCCAGCCCCTGCACTTGACCCTCGACCCCCACCCACCCACCCCGCCTCCACAGCGCCTCCATCTGTCTTGTTTTGGAGGAAAAAGTTGTTTTGTTTGTTTTAAAGAAGGTTTTGAAAACCAGTGTCCATTCCCCTGGGAGTGGAGACGGTGGCTGGAGTCCTGGGCGTTTTCTCGACTTCTTTACTAATCTAAGGACAGAGGCAGTGGATGGATTTTCCCACTCTGGGCCAGCCCACAGATCAAGAAAGTCACCACGGGCAGCCCCGCACGCCCCCCCCCCCCCCGCCCCGAGGTGCCTCACGACCCCGTCCTCCCTTTTAACACCACCGAGTGGCTTTCCTCAACATTTTAAAAGCCTTTCGATGTTTATTAGCAGAAAGAGGCAGGAGGCTCTGGCTAATAATCAGTGCTCTCTCGGCTGGGAAACTGAGGCAGGGCTCTCTGACGGCAGGGTCAGGAGGCCGCTGGGGTCTGAAACTGCGCAGCTGGAGGGTCTGCCAGGCCTGGAGTGCAGGGGTGGGCGGAGTGGGTGGGTAGGTGAGGGGACCCTCAGCGGTTGCCTCCGCTGCACAGCTTGGGCGTGGAGCACGATGGTGCACCCGGCAGTGGCTGCGGGCCCAGTGGCCACGTGATGGCCTCCCAGGACGCCGTGCCCGCCCGTGGCGATCTGTCCTGGTCCGCCTGCAGCCACCGGCAAGTGCTGCAGCTGCTCAGGTAGCTGTGTTGGTCACCCCGCCCTGTCCTCCCCGTGCCCTCATCTCCACGCCGGGCGCACCCCCACTTGTCCCCCAGACCCACCCCTCCCTCTGCCCCAGCCCTGCCCAGCCCTCTGTTTACTCCCATCCCGTCCTGTGCCTCCCTCCGCGTGGGCCCCCATCACCTCCCCGGTGCTCTCCTCCATCCTCCTCCACACCCCTGTACCCACCCTTCCACCTACCCCTCCACCGCGTGCCCCTCCCTCTGTCCACACCTCCTGGTGCCCGCTCCCTCCTTCCCGCCCGCTCCTGCTCTTCCGTCCCACCCGCTTCTGCGTTCACCCCATAATTCTGCCCCACCCATGCCCACCCCTAGCCACCCTGCCTTGCCTCCACCCTCCTTCCCACCCACTCTGCCATGCAACCCTCGTCCGCCGCATCCCCTCTCAGCGCTGCATCGGGCCCCTCAGCTCTGGATTTGAGCTGCCTCCGAGCCCAGGGCCCGCTCGTGGTGCGGGTTCGTGCTGAGAACTCCGGTCCTCCCGCTCTCGTGCCCTCTCCCCCTTCCCGCCCCCACCCCCCACCCCGTGTCCACCTGCAGCCTGAGCCCAGGCCTGTCGCAGCGCAGGACGGGCGCACTGCCTGTTGGATCTGCCGGGGCCGCAGGCCGGGGCCGCGGGGCGCCCCCCCCAGGCGCAGCCGGGCCTCCTCTATGGCGCAGACGAGCAGTGCCGTGTGGCCTTTGGTGCTAAGGCAGTGGCCTGCACCTTCACCAGGGAGCACCTCGTGAGTTGTCGTCCCCCCGCCCCGACCCTGGTCCGCTATCCAGCCCAAGCTCCCTCCACCTGTGCCCAGCTCATGCCCCACTGAGAGTGCCTGCTGGGCCGGGCTGGGTCACTTGTTAAAATTCTTAATTTTTTAAAGAAGAGTCCCCATGTTTGCTCCCCATTTTGACACATTTATTCCACAAATTATGTAGAGTGGGCCCTAGCAGGCTCCTGGCTCTGTGCCCAGGGAACTTCGATAGGCAGTCACTAAAGTCTTCCAACTCAGTGGGAACCTGGAGGGCTTCCTGGAGGAAGTGACCTCCAAACCAAAGCCTGTAGCAGCCGTGTAAGCTGGCAGGGGGAGGGGAGATGAAGGGATGAAGGGGGCAGGTGCCCCAAACGCAGACTTCCTCCCTGGGCTGACAGGACTTTCATGGGCCCCAGACACCTTTGCCTTCATGGCCCCTTTCTCCACATGAAATATTAACACTTATTATCAGTGTTTTAAATATTGCACGAGTATTGTAAATACAGTTATATTAATATTACATATTAGAACATCTTTGATCTCAAAGATCATCTTTTTCTTTTGATTTTGAAAGAAATGAAATTGTATTCGTGGGCCACTAAAATGGGCCCTGGTCAGTGTCCCTGTCCCATGGAGAGGTGTGCTGTGCCCTCTCTCCCTCGCCACCAGTGCCCATGGAACAGTGTATGTGTCAGTGGGTCCTGTGGTGTGGGGGTACAATTAAGACTGGACGCTGAGCCAATGGGCTGTGGTGGCCCCGAACCGGGCACTTGTCTCCCCTCTTAGGACATGTGCCAGGCTCTGTCCTGCCACACGGACCCCCTGGACCAAAGCAGCTGTAGCCGCCTCCTCGTTCCTCTCCTGGATGGGACAGAGTGCGGCACGCAGAAGGTCAGAGCAGGAACGAAGGGATGTTTGAGTGCGTGTGCGTGTGCGTGTGTGTGTGTGTGTGTGTGCCCATGTGTGTGTACCCTTACCCACATCCATGCGGGGCCCCAAAGCCTGGCTGCCTGATTTCCTGGGGTGGGGGACAGGAGGATCGGTTAGCTGGGGCAGAGGGCCCCGGAGCTGCTCTTGGCCACCTGGTGGGGAGAGCTAGGCCTCAAGATGCTTCCTGTGTCCCCGTGACCTGCCCAGCCTCTCCGCAGGGCCTGGAAGATGGGACGGGTTTTCTAGGTTTGCAGGACCACCGAAGACCGACAAAGGGCTTGCCAGTGACTCTGCCAGAGCCCTGCCCTCCCCGCACCAGTGCTGCGTTTCTTTTCCCCCTTCCCTGGGTCTGGAGACAGGCTTGTGTTGTCCCCCCGTCCCACAGAGGAGACAAAGGCTCTGAGTGGCCGTGATAGCATGGTTTAGCTCCCTGACCCAGGCTGCCTCTCGTTGGCTGTACCAGGCAGTGTCTTCCTCTCCGCTGCAGACCTCAGGGCCTCTGTCCTTCCTCTCTGCCCAGCGTGGCCAGACTCTTCCTGTCCTATAGCCTGGGGTTTGCCCTCTTCCGTTTAGCATTGTTTCCTGAGCAGGATGGGGGTGTGGGGGTTCCTGCATGCGCACGCACACGCCTGTGTGGGTGTGGGTGTCCTGTGTGGGGTGTCCTGTGGCTATGGGGTGAGCGTGGCTGTGGGGTGCATGTGCATGGTATGGGGTGCCCTGGATGTGGGATGGCGTGTCCTTCTCTTGCAGTGGTGCTCCAAGGGTCACTGCCGCTCCCTGGCGGAGCTGAGCCCCGTGGGGGTGGTGCACGGGCACTGGTCTAGCTGGGGTCCCCCCAGCCCTTGCTCTCGCTCCTGCGGAGGAGGTGTGGTCACCCGGAGGAGACGCTGTGGCAACCCCAGGTACCACAGGGAGGGGCTGTCCTTCAGGTCAGGGAGGGCTGCTCCATGTTCCCCGGTTGGGGGGCGGAGGGGGCACCTGTCACCTCTGGTGTCTTACGGACATTTTCAGGCCTGCCTTTGGAGGGCGTGCGTGTGTGGGTGCTGACCTCCAGGCTGAGATGTGCAACGCCCAGGTAGGCCTGCTTCCCCCGGGCAGGACGAGAGGCTCAGGGCAGTGGTGCCGGGCCCCGGGGAGCCGAGGGATTGGGGCGGCTGTGATTTGTGGCTCACGCCAGGGCGCTTTGGAGAGTGGGGTGCTGCTGTGTCTCTGCTGGGACCCCAGTGGTCCTCCATGTGTCACACCTCTGTCCCCACATGCCACCGCCCTTCCTGGTGGCACCCCTGCCTTTTAGTCCAAGCACAGGTGAAATTCACATCATATCAAATCACCCGTTTTGAAGTGTGGAACCCCGTAGCGTTGGTCCATTCACAGTGTGGCTCCAAAACATCTCTACCACCCCAAGGAAAACCCCAGGCCCATGAAGCTGCCACTCCCCTTCCCCAGCCTCCAGCCGCTGGCAACCACCGGTTGCTTTCTGTCCCCGTGGCCTGCACTGGGGCGCTTCATAGAAGTGGCGTCCCACGGTAGGCGGGCTTTCGTGACGGGCTTCTCTCAGCATCACGCCCTCAGGGGTCATCCCCGTGCGGCAGGTGTGAGCAGTGCACTCCTTTTTGTGGCTGAATAACATCCCATCGTGCAGACGGCCTTGTGTTATCTGCTCGTCCGTCCGTAGGCATCGGGGCCGTTTTCACCTCTTGGTTGTCGAGAGTCGTGTTCCTGGGAACGTGTCTGTCCATGGACTTTGGTGCCAGTTTTTATTTCTTTTGGGCAGACTCCTAAGAGAGAGGTCCCTGGGTCATTAAGCCTTTCTACATCCAGTTCTTTCTTTGAGGAACCCGGCATCCCGCCCAGCAGGGAAGCTACTCTGCTTCCCCACAGCAGGGTGCAAGGGTTCTGGTTTCCCCAAGTCCTCCCCCTTCTCTACATCCTCGCTGTTCATGGTTTTGGTCACGGCCATCAGACTGGGTGGTTCCTTGGACCTTGAGTTAAGATCCGCACCCGATGAGACCTTCCCTCCCGCCTTCTGCAGGCAGACTCGGGGCCTCCCCAGCCTGGGAAGGCGCAGTCTTCCCCAGGAGCACAGGCTCGGGGGAGGGAGCCAGCGATCAGCGCTCTTTACCTCTGTGTCCTGTCCTTTGTCCCGGCAAATTCTCCCGGATTCCTGCATCAGCAGAGAAAGGCTTGTCTCCCTCACTTTACAGAGCAGGAAACCAAGGCGAAGCCAGGAGCTGGGCTCAAGCCCACATAGTGACCCGTGCACTGCATGGTGCCTTGTGGTGCCCGGTGGCAAAGGCCACTATCCTAGGTGTCCTGCCCCAAGCCCCCATCCCGGGGCCCCTCCTGTGCCTGTCCTCTGCCTCCTCCTGGCCAGGCCTGTGAGAAGACCCAGCTGGAGTTCATGGCCGAGCAGTGCTCCCAGACAGACAGGAAACCGCTGCACCTGTCCCCAGGCAAAGCCTCCTTCTACCGCTGGGGCCCCGCTGAGCAGTACAGTCAAGGTGGGACTGGCCCCGTCACCCCCACGCCGTGGAGGGTTGGGCACCGGCTTCGGCTCTGCATCAGTTGAATCACGTCCTGGCACCATCCCTTGCTAACAGGCCTGGGGCTCAGCTTTCCCATCTGTAACACGGAGATGGGAGCAAGGCCCCCTGCTCAGGCGAGAGGATTCAGTGCGATGACACTGGGGCTGTGCCGAGGGCGCTCGGCTTGTAACTCCGTGACACCACTCCGCCCTGATTGCGATCACTGCCTCAGGAGACGGGACCCTTGCCCCCAACCCACAGGAGGAAGCAGGGGTGGGGGTGGTGGCTGGTGGGGCGGGCCCACCTGGGTTGTGCTCTGTGGTCTGCCGAGTTGCCTCCCCTACACCAGGGGTCCTTGTCCCTCTGCCTCCCCAGGGGACGCTCTGTGCAGACACATGTGCCGGGCCATTGGCGAGACCTTCATTGTGAGGCGTGGGGACAGTTTCCTGGATGGGACCCGGTGTGTGCCAAGTGGTCAGCGGGAGGACGGGACCCTGAGCCTGTGCGTGTCGGGCAGCTGCAGGGTAGGCGTGTGTGGGCAGCAGGGTGCCCTCTCAGCCACGGTGGCCCTGGGGCCAGTCCCATGGGAAGTCAGATGCTCAAGGGCTTAGGGGGTGGGGTGAGGGGGAGTCTGCGGGTGCTGGCCGCCATGAAGCTGCGGCGGAGTCTGCACGGCTGATCCCAGGGCGCTGGGGTGACCTTGGAGTCGGCTGGAGGTTCGGAGCCCTGCTGTGACCGCAGGCGAGTCATTTACACCTGCTTCCCGTGTTGCCCTCGGAAGCTGCGAGTGCCGCCCGTCAGAGCCTCAGCACCCTCCAGTGACACCCGCCCGCGTGTCACCGCCACTGCTCTTTCCACAGACATTCGGCTGTGACGGCAGGATGGACTCCGCTCAGGTGCGAGACGTGTGTCAGGTGTGCGGAGGGGACAACAGCACGTGCCAGCCGCGGAATGGCTCTTTCACGGGTGGAAGGGCCAGAGGTAGGGGCTCCCCTCAGGATGGATGGCCGCGCTCCTCCCCACCTCTAAGAACCCCCTGTAGCTCAGAGCCCTGGCAGCGAGCCCAGGACCCTCCGCGTGGGCCTCTGCCTCCGTCCTCCTCTTCGCCAGCCTCCCTGAGCAGCTGAGCGTTGGCTGAGGCCGCCACGGGCAGTGGCACTTCAGGGTAGCTGTGATAAGACCCAGACGGGGGACAGTGAGGAGTGGCCTGGCCTCTCTCCTCCCCGAGGAATCCTGTCCGAAGGGATGTTATTCTTGGGAAGCCTGCGACTCGGATCGATTTCTGAAAGAGGTCAAGTCGTTCGCAGAGTAGGCGCTTGGAGGGTCAGCCGAGCCGTGGAGTCCCCCTCCCTGTGGTGGGCCACATGCTGAGCCTGGAACCTGGGATTCGGTCCCTCCGCCTGGGCTGGGCAGCCCCCTGGAAGGTGACCATCTGGCCTGGCTTGGATTGGCCCCCTGTGACAGGGGACCCTCTACTGCCTGAGGCAACCCCATTGTTAGCTTTTGGCCTCAAGGTGCCTCCCCCCCACCGGGGACATCTGAAATCCCCCTTTCACTCCAATGTCAGTGACCTGAGACCCTCCCCCTCACCCCTGCCGCTTCCTTCTAGAGTATGTCACGTTCCTGACCGTGACCCGCAACCTGACCAGCGTACACGTCACCAACCGGAGGCCTCTCTTCACACACCTGGGTGAGCTGGCCCGAGGGTGCGTCCCTGACCAACCGAGGCTGAGAAAACACCATCCCCCAGATGCCCTCACGACTTTTTCTTCCTAAGACTCTATTTACTTACTAGAGAGAGAGAACACGAGTGGGGGACAGAGGCAGAGGGGGAAGCAGGCTTCCCGCTGAGCAGGGACTCGATCCCGGGACCCCGCGGTCACGACCTGAGCTGAAGGCAGGCGCTTCTCTGACGGAGCCGCCAGGTGCCCCCAGATGCCCTCACACTTCTGACGCCACCTGCAGTTTCGGGGGTCCCCTCAGCACCGCCAGGTCGGATGAGTCCCCAGGAGGACCCCCAGAACACCGAGAACGTTTCTGTGCGCAGATCTGGCTCGCTCAAGGGGAGGAGATGGTGGAAGAAACCAGAGCGGAGATGCCTGTCGGGCGGAGTCTGGGGGGGCTCGGTGTCCGCACGGGGGAGTGGCAGTAGGCACCGGCTATCGCCAAGCGCGAGCTCACCCGGGCTCAGCGTCCAGTTTGATTAGGACGTCGCGATGTGGGCACGACGCGCGGCTGAGTGACTGATGACTCACGTGATGGCCTCGGCCTCTAGGTCCCCGGAGGAGGCCAACCGAAGCTGCTGTCAGGCTTCGCCTATTTGGTCTTTCTGACCTGGCCGGTCCCCGCCTCAAGCAAAGACACTCCTGCCTGGTGTGACATAAGTCCCTTCCTGGAAGGCCACACCTGTCTCTGGGCAAGGCCGCCTCCTTTACCACTTAATGCCACAGTGTTTCTTGATTTCCAGAGGGTGCCCACACCTGCCCTTGGCATCTGGAGTGGGGGTGACGGCCCTGGGGGCCTTGAGCCCCCGAAACCTGCCTGCAGAGCTCTGTGTGGGCAGGCTTGGAGAGAGAGCGGGTCCATAGTGCTCACCAGGCTCTGGACAGAGGTGCAGGGCCACTGATGTGTGGTCAGATGCCTGTGGGCATCTGGGAGGGTGTCCCCTGTCTGCCGCTGAGACTGCCTGACCAGCCAGGGCACTGGGCAGACGGGCTCCCTGGGGAGGGCTGGGCCCCGGGGAGGAGAGCTGTGGCACTGGGGACTCGTCCCCATGTTGCCAACACCCCATTTGTTAAGTCAGGACCTCTTCTGTGAGAGGGCCGGCGCCCCAGCTGCCACAGGTGTGGGGGAGGCGGACGCCCCGCCCACAGCCTTGCTCCCCCCACAGCCGTGCGGATCCGAGGGCGCTACGTCGTGGCTGGGAATTCCAGCATCTCTCCCAGCACCACCTACCCCTCCCTCCTGGAGGACAGCCGCGTGGGGTACCGAGTGGCCCTCACCGAGGACCGGCTGCCTCTCCTGGAGGAGATCCACATTCAGGGACCCAGCCAGGACGACGTGGAGATCCAGGTGATCGGGAGGGCCTGGGGGAGGCAGCGGGGCCTGCTCCTGCTGTCACCTGCTCCTTGGCTCAGCAGTCACAAGGGGGGGCGGCGCACGGGAGTCCCTGGAGTTCTGAGTGTGGGCGTGCAGGGGTTGCGGCTACCCCTGGGGAGGGCTGTGGTGTGAGGGTCTGAGATGAGCTGACGCTGCGGGGCCCAGCAGGGAGAGGGCGATGTGTGCGCAGGGTGCGTTGTTAGGAGGGATGAGGGAAGGGGACCTCACGTGCGAGGAGGATGGAGGCTGCACAGGTCTCCAGGGGCCCTGCTGGCCATGACAGGGCTTGGGGTTTCCCCCCGGGTACTGGGGTGTTGGGGCCAGAGCTGCTGAGGGGGCTCCGGGTAAAGCGCAGGGGGGATCGGGCCTGTGTCAGGCCTGGCCGAAGGAGGCTGTGGGGAAGGAGTGGGATGCCCAGATTAGAGACCCACTGTGGGGGACGTCCCTCCTGGAGCAGGGGCAGCCCAGCTGCTGGAAACAGGGAGACCCTGAGGTCAAGGGCTGGGGCCCGGGGACGCAGGTGGACGGGAGGTTGAATCCTGCCTTGGCAAGAACTCGGCAAGGGAATTGACTCTTCTGAACCTCAGTTTCCCCATCTGCAAAATGGGGCTAAGAATACATACATTATGAAGTTAGCGTGAAGATCCACCTCTTAAAGATAAGGGGCATTAAGCGTGCGGTGGGTGTCCAGCGCCCCACACGTGTGTGCCCCGAGAGGTGGCAGCTGCAACCAACATGCTTGCTGGCTTGGATCTTGAAAGTGCCAGAGTCTGGGGATGCCCCATCCTAATGGTGGGAAAGTGAGGACCCCTCCCCACCCCCGCTGCAGAAGTCCTGGGTGCCAGGAGGGCCAACCCAGCAGCCGAAATTTCTCCCAAGCCTCGCTGTCCTCCGCAGATCATGCCAGGTTCTCATCCTGTCTCTGCCGCCGCCCCCAGACCTCAGTCTTCCCCTGTAGAATGGGCAAGGGGCTGCCGCCTGCCTCCGAGGGTCGGGGATGCGTGTGCTGGGCCGTGTTGGCAGCAGTCGCTGGTCCAGAGGAGGCTCTGGGTGGATGCTGGCTCTTCCTGTCTCTCGGGGACAGAGTTCCTGCGTGAGCTCCTCTGCTCGTGTCCCCACATGTGCTTTGCGGAGAAAGGGGCTTTGTGGAGTAGATGGACGTTAGCATGTGTTGAAATAGCCCTGGGGAGAGGTCCGAGGCTTGGTGGCCCTTGACTTTGGTCTAGCAGTGCCAGCCTCTGCCCCACAGCTGGAGAGACAGCAGGGTCTGCCCCAGAGTCCACCCAGGCTACAGGGAGACCCCCGAGGACTAGTGCACTCCTTTCGTGACTCCCCATGCAGCCCAGGCCATCCACCTCCCAACCCCCAGCAGCATTGTTCCCAGGGCCGCGCAGCTACGTCTGCACGCTTTGTGGTGTGTGTGTAAAACACAGATTCCGGGCTGCTCTGACCCACTGTGTCAGGACCTGCTGGGCGGGCCTGAGCATCCCCATTCTCAGAGAATGGAGCTGTGTGGCTGGATAAGGACTTGTGGGGACAGGGGCTGGAACCTCGGGGCCTCTGGGGCTCTGCCCTCCAGCCTGGCCCCACTCTGGGGCTGGCCTTGGACACAGAGCCCCAGGACCGGCCGAGCTCCCTTGGGGAGTCCAGCGGACAAGGCCCCCAGCTCTCCGTCCGTCTCTGGCAGGTTTACAGGCGCTATGGGGAGGAGTATGGTGACCTTGCACGCCCAGACATCACCTTCACCTACTTCCAGCCTAAGCGGCCACAGGCCTGGGCATGGGCCGCCATGCGGGGGTCCTGCTCCGTGAGCTGTGGGGCAGGTGAGGCCTGGGGCGGGGCTCGCCTGAAGCAAGGTTTGCCCCCTGCAGGGAGGTGGCCCAGCCCCCCTCTTCCCTCCCAGGGCTGCGCTGGGTGACCTACGGCTGTCTGGACCAGGCCAGGAACGAGTGGGTGGAGGCCGCCTGGTGCGAAGGGAGCCAGCAGCCTGCAGCCTGGCCAGAGTCCTGCGCCCCTGGGCCCTGCCCCCCACAGTGAGTGCTGCCCGCGCTCTGCCATGCTTGCTGGGCTCTCACTGGCTACGGGGCCCATGTCCTGAGCTGAGATCAAGAGTCAGAAGCTCAATCGGCCGAGCCCCCCAGTTGCCGCTGGGACACCCAGGGGGCCACTGGGCTGAGTGGGCTGTCCCTGGGCCGTGTCCAGGGACCTGCAGGGACATAGGGTCCAGTGCAGAGCAGGGAAGCCGGTCCGCTGGACAGATCTGCCTTTCTCTCCCTGCCTCTCCTGAGCCAGTCCTTGAGGGGACAGGGACCGCCCCGATGCTCTGTCCCTCTTGTCCTCAGCTGGGCAGCCGGAGACTTCGGTGCGTGCAGCGTGTCCTGCGGGGGAGGCCTTCGGGAGAGGGCTGTGCATTGCGTGGAGGCCCAGGGAACCCTCCTGAGGCCACTGCCCCCTGCCCGGTGCAGGGCGCTGGCCCCAGAGCCAGCAGTGGTGGAAGCCTGCAACTCCCAGGCCTGCCCAGGGAGGTGAGCTCCGGGCGGTGGGGAGGGGAGTCCAGAGATGCAGGGCGGCGAGTGCAGGGAGGCAGGGAGGCGACTGCCCAACTCCAGTCAGGGCTCAGGGCTTGTCCTACACCCGGCCCTACCCTTGCAGAGTGTCCCCTCACCCCTAGGACTCTGGCTGGGCCCCACCAGAGGGACCAGCTTCAGAATTACTGTCCAGGAGATACTGGGCCGGCCATTTCCCTCTCTGAATCCCCAGATCCTTGCCCACACATAAAGCCATAAGTGTCCCTTTGTTGTTACCATTGCCGTCCCCATGGTGCCTCCTTTCCCTTCAGGATCTGGGCTGACAGTGGCTTCTTCTGAGTTGCTGCTAACTGGCTGGGGCAACAGGTCAAGTCCCTTCCCTTTCTGGGCCCCAGTTCTGTTACTGGTCCAGTGGGGAGGGGCCTGGCCTCGGTCACTAGTGGCTGGCGCACACATGGCTCAGGCTCCCTTGCCCCTCTCCTGTGCGTGGCGGACCTGGGAATCCTCACCCTTTCCCACAGAGGTCGCTCCTGCCTCAGCTCAGCTGGCAGCCGCCCCCTGTCAGGGCTGGCCTGGACTTGGAACGCGGTTGCCATCCCTCACCTGGGTGGCCTGATTCCGTTTCTCGGCACCTGCTCGGGTGCGAGGAGTGATGGTACTCTCGGGACAGAGGCCCACCTTCCTCTCTGGAAGGCACCGGGTCCAGGCCTGAGTCCCGGCCCCCGGGCTGCCAAGTGGAGGGCTGGCAGCCGCTTGTCCAGCGCTCCAGGGAGAGGCCTCGGGGTTTTGCTTCTTTGTGGGGCTCCTCCTTGAGTGCCGGGGTGCTGGGGTGCGGGTTCACTGCCTTTCCCTGCCCCAGGAGCCCGGCTATACCTACAGCCCAATGAGAGGCAGGGCCTGCTGTCTGTCCTGTCCTCAGGCAGGAGGGCTCAGACGCGTGCTTGCCAGACTGTGGAGCAGACCCGGCTTTGTGGAATAGGACGTGTGTGCGCAGGGCAGAGGGCCCGGCTACCGCGCGTCCCTGCCCCACAGACGAGAAGCTGCGTGCCCAGGAGCCCTGTGTGTCCACAACATGTTCTCCAGAACCAAGCGATGTGAGTATCCTGGGCACAAGGGTACCCCTGGGCTATTGGGGGCTTATCGGACAGGAGAACAGGGAGCACTGGGTACCCTTGGCCTCCTGGCCAGAGCACAAGGACTGTCCTTCTGCAACGTGGCTGTGTACAGGACCTGCCTTGCTCAAAGGATGAGCCTAGGGAGAAAGCTCTGGGCCTCGTCCCCCCTCCAGCTGGCAAGCTGGGCTTGGGCCCCAGACCCAAGCATCCCATTAGGATGCGGCTGGTCTGGCTCCCGAGCCCCAGCCTCAGCCCTGCCCTGTGGATGACCGCTGTGCTGGTACAGAGGTCAAGGTGGCGAGTGGGGTGGGGGCGTCCTCAGGCAGCCGGAAGCAAGTGTTCCCGGAAAGGAGCAGTGGGAGGGGCCATCTTTGGGGTTGTGCTGACCACACCCCCTCTCCTGAAGAGATTGGGGTGGGTGGGGTGGGGGATCAGGGATCCAGAGGGGGAGACCGAGACCAAGACCCAGCAGTCTGTTGCTTGTCCCCCGCAGCCAGACCCCCGGTCTCTGGAGGAGGAGGCCACATCCCCACCGGGCGGCGCTGGGGTGGGGGCTCACGCTGCACACATGTGGACTCCCCTGGCGGGGCCATGCTCTGCCTCCTGCGGTCGAGGTGAGGCCCCCAGGGCTCCTTCACTAACTCCTACCTGCCTACCTTTTGCATAGTTCTAAAATGCATTTGAACCGGCTCAAGTTCAAATCCAGACTAGGTCAGAGAATCCAGACTAGGTCAGAACGTGACGTCGTATACAGAGAGGTTGGGGCATGTCTTCATCGCTTGGGTGAAAGGCAGGAGACACAATAAAACTCGGCGGTGTTGGCTCCCACACGTATTTCTAGAAAGTCAGCGAGCAAAGGGCCCCAGACAGCTCTGAGCTTCCTGGCCGCCGTGTCAGAGCAGCAAGGTTTTAAGATTCCATGTGTTCTTGCACTACAGGCCTCGGCACTTGCCCAGGGAAACCTGTCCGTGTTCAGAATCAAGTCCAGGGATTCTTTTGAGGCTAGTCCTAAAGCAGAGATTCGCTGAACCGGACCCTGACACCATCGTAGTCATAAACACAGTACAGTATGGTTAGAGCAGTCCTCACCAAGTGACAAGAAGCAGAACCGTCGCTGGAGGGCCTGCCATGGGCCAGGCCTTTTGTACCCCACTTCAAAGTCCGTATAAATATCCCTGTAAGTGAGGCACCATCGGGTGAGAAATCTGAGGCTCAGAGAGGTTAAGTCACTTGTCCAAGGTCACCCAGCTGGCAAGTCGGGTCTTCTGGAGCTCTCCAGAGAGCGGGACACCCGTAGTTCTTGTCGAACCCTCCTCTTGGGGCTTGGGGTCTCTGCTTCCGCCCCACAGGCCTGAGGGAGCTGCGTTTCACGTGCATGGACTCTGTCCTGGGGACCCCTGTTCAGGAAGAGCTCTGTGACCTGGGAAGCAAGCCTGGCAGTCGGCGGGAAGCCTGTCGGGCTGCCCCTTGCCCGGCTTGGTGAGGGGGGGTAGAGACTATGTGGTGGGGGTTGGGGGTTGGGGGGAGGCAGCAGCCCCGGTCCCTGAGGGAGGGAGGCGTGTCGTCCCGGGGTGTCGCCTCCGACAGAGCACTGGCCTTCCTGCTGCAGGTGGGAGACCCGAGCCTCGGCACCGTGCCCAGTGACCTGCGGACGGGGCTGGGTGCCACTGGCTATTCGGTGCGTGAGGCTGGACCAAGGCCACCCTGTCCCCCTGCCTCCCTCTGAGTGCTGGCGGGTGCCCAGGCCCCGCCCCGTGCAGGACTGCAGCCGGAAGCCCTGCCCTGCCAGGTGGGCCCCTTCCCAAGGAGACAGGTGGTCCCAGGCACGCGTCCTCGGAGCGGGCCTCAGCCCCTCCCTGTAAGCTGCTCGATGCCCTCCCCTACAGGACCCCGCACTGGTGTCCTGGAAGGCTGTGGTGGGCTTCAGCATGTGGGACGCTGTGAGCACACGTGGCTGATGGCTCGTCATCCCTTGCTCTTCCCCGAGCGCCTGCCACGCCCGGGGGCTGTTCTGATGGTAGGGACACAGCAGTGAGCAGGACAGACAGGTGCCCCGGCCCTCCTGGAGCAGAAGCCAGGGGCAGTGGGGAGATGGAAGAGTGAGCAGACAGACCGGGAGACACAGTTTGCCGTTGGCATTGGCGTGATGTGGCAAACACAGCGGGAAAGAAGATTGGGAGTGCCGGCCAGCCCACAGCCTGTGGGGGGCCGGCATTCCTATTAGAGACACAGCCAGCTTCGCAGTCCCCCTGGGGTGCTCTGTCTCTCCCCCGTCTGCCCTTTGAACACATCAGTTTGCCCTCAGCATTCTGTCTGGGGGGAGTGGGCCTTTCGGAATGTTCTCTGTCCACTGTGCCCAGCCTCTTGGTGGAGACGCAAGGGTGCCCCTCAGAGAAAGGACGTCTCCAGGCCCTTCCCAGTCGGGGAAACGAGGGACGGCCCCGTTCCCCTGGGCCCCCCAACTCCGGTGTGTTTCAGGTGGAGGTATAAGTTGGCGGCGTGCGGCGTGAGCTGTGGAGGAGGGTTTGCGCAGAGGCTGCTGTACTGCGCGCGGGCCCACGGGGAGGATGAGGACGAGGAGGTCCTGCCGGATACCCACTGCCAGGGGCTGCCTCGCCCGGAGCAGCGGGAGGCCTGCAGCCCAGAGCCCTGCCCGGCCAGGTCAGCAGCCCAAGGGTGTCGAGGAAGCAGCTTGACGTTCCAGAGTGTGCAGACCCCAGGCCAGTCACCGTGGGGCTCATGGGCTGGCTCCAGCCTGGGAGATGGTCCTCAGGGAGCAGGATTCCCTGGAAGGCCGCCCTAGGAGTCAGAGGCGACATTCCAACGAAATGCAGACGGGGCTGCAGGTTCTCAGCAGGGCTTGGTTGGGGGGCGCGCTGGAGAGGTCTCCGGGAGGAGGAAGGGTGCGGAGCCCGAGGGTGGTCCCCCCACCAGCCTGAGGGTGGTCCCAGCTGGGGCACAGGACCTAACAGCTGAAGCCAGCGAGGTCCCGAGGTGGGGTTGGAGCCTGCGGGGGGGCCCATTTCTCCACCAGGGGTGACTCTGCCTCCCACAGGACATGTGGCAGTGTCTGGAGACATTTTCAATGTCACGGCTAGGGAAGGGGGATGCTAGTGGCCTCCGGTGAGCGGGTGGAGGCCAGGTGCGCAGTTGAACATCCCACACAGTCCAGATGCCCCCACGACAGGACCGCTGGCCCCTGAGGTCAGTGGTGCCCAGGTGGAGAAGCACGTGTGCTCTGAAGGGCGGGTAGGGGTCTCGGTCTGGTTTAGTCCATTTCCCTAGCGTCTAGAACAGCACCAGGCCCGCCGAAGGCATGGTTGCAAGGTGGCATCCCAGAGCCAGGAGGCGGCCTGGTGTCACGGTGGGGGCCTCAGCCTCTAGCATGGGTTCCCGGGGTTCGGTCCCGGCTCTGAAAGACCTCAGCCGCTACCGTTTGTTGACCAGTTAGAGATGAACACCGGCAGGGCTGACCCGGGCAGAGACTGGTTTTCCTCCTCCTGGGGCATCTTCTCCCCTATCCCTGTTACTTGGAGAATGGAGGAGCGGTGAGCCCTCCCTGGCTCAGGGCCGCGCTCTGGGCCTTGGTCTCTTGCAGGTGGAAAATCATGTCCCTTGGCCCGTGCTCAGCCAGCTGTGGCCTCGGCACTGCCACACGCTCCGTGGCCTGTGTGCAGCTCAGCCAAGGCCAGGATGTGGAGGTGGAGGGGGCAGCCTGTGCGGCTCAGGTGCGGCCTCAGGCCAGCATCCCTTGTGTCATCACCGACTGCACCTACCGGTGGCATGTCAGCTCCTGGACACAGGTAAGCGCTGGGGCTGGGGCTGGGGAGTACGTCCGCCCAGGGTCCTGACTCATGGGGACCCTGGGGGCTTTGACTCATTGTGATCCCCTGAAAGGAGGGAGAAAGTAGGGTGGGAGGAGGTGGCCGGGTGCCTAGAGATGGGAGACATAGCAGGGCCTCGAGACCTGAGGGGCAGGTCCAGACCGAGGTCTGGAGACACCAGGAGATGAAGGGGAAGGTGACTCCGTCCCACACCTTTATCTTTCTGGGGCCATCCTGTGCCCAAGCACCTCACAAAGTACAAGAGAGACTAAGGAAAATACGGTTAGGTCTCCCGCTGGAGGCCCTCACTCATGGTGTGGAGCGGGAGAAGGGGCCAAGCAGACAGCCACCCCCGGCATCAATCAGAGGACTGTGGGCATCTGGGTCGCACAGAGACGGGACCTCAGACGAGGGCAGTGCAGGGCAGGAGGGCAGGGTTGGGGGGGGGCGGCTGCTGAGCCTCAGTCTCGCCTTCTGTGGAATGGAGACATGGGCTCGTCTCCTGGGCTGTGCAAAGATTAGATCAGATCACACGTGGCCAGTGGCCACTGCTGTCCCTGACACCCTCTGGCGAGGTCCGCCGAAGCTCCCTCTCCTCTTTCCTGGCAGTGCTCTGTCTCCTGCGGAGATGGCACCCAGCACCGGCGTCACGCCTGCATTGGACCCCAGACCCAGGCACCCATGCCGGCCGCTTTCTGCCAGCACTTGCCCAAGCCGGCCACTGTGCAGAGCTGCTGGGCCGGACCCTGCACCGGGCAGGGGACTCCCAGTCCGGCACCCCGCCAGGAAGCCACTGCTGCAGACCTGGCCGTTGCTGGTGCTTCTCTGGAGTGGCCCCAGCCCCGGGCCCACCTCCTCTCCCCAGCTTCCCGGCTTCAGGGGCTCCTGCCTGGGCTTCAGGAAAGCCCAGCTGAGCCCAGTTATGTTCTTCAACCTTTCTGTCTGGGCAGCCGGCTGGCTGCAGGAGGGGTGGGCAGAGGCATCTCCACTGGGAGAGCTGGGGCCAGCTCCTCATGGGATCCCTGTGGGGTGGATTGCTGGGAGGCGTGCAGCCAGACCGAAGGCATGGGCTTGGGCGGTGGTGCTCGGGGCCAGCCCTCCTCTTCTACTTTGCTTCCACTGGCAGAGCTCAAGCTCACTTTCGTTATCATCAAGGGAAAGGGAACCTGAGGTTTCGTGGAATCCGACCCAGGTCTATGGGACTCCAAGCCATACCCTGCTGTATACACCGCTTCCCTCTCACCGGGGCATCCGGAAGCGGCTCTGGGCCCTGGATGGAGACACCGGGACCCATGCAGCTTCCTCCCCTGCCCGAAGCCTGCTTCTGGCGGGGCCCAGGAGGATGCCAGCCCCCCACCTGCCAGGCTCCTCCCCAGCACGGAACCCCCCGCCCTGCTGGGGGTGTCCGCTGCCCGGAAGCCCTGTTCACCCGTGCTCCTGCCCTCTTTCCAGGCGCCTGCGGCCAGCAGCACCTTGAGCCTACAGGAACCATTGATATGCGAGGCCCAGGGCAGACTGACTGTGCCGTGGCCATTGGGCGGCCGCTGGGTGAGGTGGTGACCCTTCAGGTCCTGGAGAGCTCCCTCAGCTGCAGGGCTGGTAGGTCTCGGGCCATGTGCACAGCTGCTGCCCAGCTTCAGGCCGCTGTGCGCTGGGGAGCACAACTCCCGGCTACCCCTGTCCCGGCACGATGTGCCACAGGCAACCCCACCTGGAATCCTCATGGCCATCGCGGACGGGCGCGGGCTGGTCCTGTTGCACAGATGGGGAAACTGAGGTTGTGTCTGGGGACTTGGAGTCACGTAGCCGGGACATGAGAGGGACCCGATAGTGGCTCCGTCTACCCCAGGCCCCCGTGCTGCTGATGCTCACCGCACGGCCCCTTCCTAGGGGACATGCTGCTGCTTTGGGACAGGTTCACATGGAGGAAGATGTGCGGGAAGCTGTCTGGCTCGACCTTCAGCTCCAAAACGAACACGCTGGTGGTGAGGCAGCGCCGCACACGGCCTGAAGGTGGGGTTGTGCTGCGGTACGGGAGCCGGCCTGCCTCGGGAACCCCCCACAGAGGTACGGGGCGCCAGAGCCTTTCCCCCATCTCTGCAGGGCAGCCAGATGGGCAGACAGGGCACCCATGGAGATGGAGGATCCCCCACTGGCTCCCTGACCCCAGGACGAGGTCCTGGCATGTGGACATGTGTGCCGTGTCCCTTCCTCCCTGGGGCCTTGCAGCGACAGGGGTGGACGTGGACCCTGACATCCTCACCCTGTCGCTCAGGCCACCACCATGGACCCCCACCCTGGCCCTGATGTCCTTCAAGACCCTTAGAGTCCTCTGTGCGCAGCTTTCCCTCCCCGCTGAGCCCTGTTCTGGTGCACCGTGCTCTTGGCTCAGCCCCCGCAGAGCTCTGTGTGCACGCATGCTTATAGGTGTGTGTGTGCACACACACAACTTCACGGAGGGGATGGCATCCCACGGCCCCCCTGGTGTCCTCCCTGCTGTCCCACGGCCCTCTGGAGGCTCCTGGGGACTTGCTGTCCCCCAACAGCCCAGGCTGGCTGAATGTGGCTTCCCTAGCCAATTCCAGAGGTTTCTGGGATCCCCCTGGCTTTGCCTCTACAGAGACGTGACGCCGTCCCCGATCTCTTGGTGCCCTCACTGAGAGCAGAGGCTGGCCGCCCCTTCTCACTGCTCTCCACTACCTGGTCTTTTGCACGTGGGCTTTTGCTCCCTGGGGGCCAGGGGGTACAGGCAGGCGGGGCTCCCGTGGGCTCCTAATAATGGCAGTGGCCTTTGTGACAGGTTCAATGTTAAGCACTTTTGCACATGTGACTTGAGTCCTAAAAACCACTCTCCTGGCACCTGCCCTTGTTAGCTTCACTCTACAGAGGGGGATCTGGAGCTCAGAGCACTGAAAGCCTTCGCCTAGGGTCACACAACAGAGTGTGGTGGAGGTGGGGTTCAGTGGCGGCTTCTGTGTGGGAGACCTGATCTTGAGAACACCACCATATTGCCCCCCTTCACTGCTCCCCAGCTGTGAGCTACCCTGGCCTCCGGCATTGGTGGTCTTTCTGGGGGCTCCTAGGACCCGAGATGGTCCCCACCCGCCCATCCACCTGCTCTTCTCTGCAGACTGTGACGTGCAGCGCTTTGGACCCTCGGGTGAAATCGTGAGCCCCTCGAAGAGTCCCGATGGGAGCAACTCGGGGGGCTGCCGCATCTTCATTAACGTGGCCCCGCAGGCCCGGATTGCCATCCATGCCCTGACCACTGACGTCGGCTCGGGAACCGGAGCCAGCTACATCTCCGTAAGGCCACCAGGATGGGGACAGGAATGGGCTGAATTTCGCTGATTCGAGATAGCTATCCCCGGGGATGGGAACCGGGGGTGCTTACTAGAGGACCCCCCGACTTTGCTCAAAAACCTGAAAATCATTAGTGAAAGAACAGGAGAGAAGAATTTCCTCCACTTACTCACCAACAAACGTTATTGAGCTCTGCGCAAGAGTGAAACACAGACCTTTTCTGATGTAGACTGTTAACCCAGGCCTGAAGCATATTTTAGACCCTGTTACAACTTTTCCAGAAGAGGCCAGTCCCTCCCTGCATGCGGTTCATGTGTTCCAAGAGAACTGTCCTCTGCAAGGTGTCAGCTCCCCAGTGCATGCAGCCTGGCTTCTGGAATCCAGCTCTAGCACCCTGGCTGTGTGTCCTTGGGGAAGTAGCACAACTTTTGAACCTCAGTTTCTGGGGCGGAGCAGTAGTGTCTTCCTGATAGGGCTGTTGTGTGAAGATTAAATGTGACCCTGAGTGTATGATGCCGTGTAGGAATGTGAGCTAGTTATCATTGTGGCTGGCCCTTTCCCCTCAGATCCGGGACACCCACAGCCTGAAGACGATGACATTCCGTGGGCAGCGGGCACTCTACTGGGAGTCAGAGGGAAGCCAGGCTGAGATGGAGTTTAGCCAGGGCTTCCTGGAGGCGCATGCCAGCCTGCGGGGCTGGTACTGGACCCTCCAATCTAGGGTGCAGGAGCCTGGCCGGGCCGCGCTCTAGCTTCCTCTCCAAGGACATTTCTCCAGAGACCTGTGGGCACAGTGGGATGCCTCCTCCATGTCCTGGAAGAGACAGGAAGGAGGCTGACATTTATGAGCACCTGTTCAGTGCCCGGCGAACCGGAGGGTTGACTCTGGTCTCTGAGCGCTTTCCAGTTTGGATCGCTCCAATCTTAAGTATCTCCTTCAGGGCCTTGGGAAGCAGGGACTGGACTCCCTGAAAAGGCCTCTCTGTACCAATAAACGGAATGTGCAGTCCGAGAAGCGCTTACTTCATACCCTGTCCCATCCAGCTTGAAAACCCACCCTACGGCGTTGCCGAGATTCCTGGCGGCGGTCGGGTCCAGACCCATTCTTGACCTGAGCAAGTCCCATGCCACCCCTAGAGGTCTTTTCTGCTGCCCAGGGAGGACGACAAGGGACTGTGTGGACTCAAGAATGGGCCCGACCCTGGCGCACCTGTTAATTCTCTGCGAAGTCCCGCCCGGTGCTAGTCCCGCCGGGAGGATCTGACAGCGGAGAGTGCGGGGGCCGCCGCGCCCCGCCCCCTATGCTAATGAGCGCGAGCCCCTGGGGCTCCCCTCGCCCCCACCCCTGCGAGCACCGCCCCCTATGCTAATGAGCGGCCGCCTCTCCCACAAGGCAGCGCGCCGGGCCGACGCGGCCGGCTCCGGAGCCCTTTGTGAGGGCGGCGGACGACGCCAGACGGCGGCACCATGAGCGGCTCGGGCGGGGCGGCGGCGGCGGCCGTCAGCTCCGCGCCGCCGGCGCAGGACGAGGGCATGACGTGGTGGTACCGCTGGCTGTGTCGCCTGTCGGGGGTGCTGGGGGCCGTCTGTGAGTACCCGGCCCAGGGGAGGGGCCGGCCCCGCCGCCCACCGCGCATGCGTGCCGGCCCCGCCCCTCTGGCGCGCCTCCGCGGGGGGGCTGGGTGGGCGTGGGGGAGGCTCTGCGGGGCGCGCGCGGGGAGGACGCCGGGAGGTTGCTATGGTTACCGGCCGGGCAACCCGCGGCCGGGCGGCTCCGGGGAAGTTTCGGGACGGAAAGTGCGCTCCAGCGGCCGAGTCGCCGCCCCCCGCCGCGTCGCAGCGCGAGGACCCGCGGCCTCTGCCCCGGGGGGCGGCTCGCGGGGCGCCGGCCCAGCCCGGCCCGGACGCAGCCTCACCTGTTGACTTGGGCGTGGGCGTGGGCGTGGGTGGGGGCGGCCGCGGTCTTCCCCTTCGGGCGAGGTTGCTGATACGTGGGGCGGATGGTGCCAGGGGACAAGCGGCCCCGAGGGAGGCCCGGCACTGAGCCGAGGGGACGCGGCCTCTCCTCTGGTGCTCCCTGTCCATCCGGAGGCCGGCGCGTGCCCTCTGCGGCCGCTGGGCCTCAGCCGCCCCCCGCGTCCCCCCAGCGCCATCCCCGGCGCACGTCCCGACCGGCGAACAGGAAGGCAGACTGCTACAGAAGTGAAATAAAGATCCTGCGGCGGGTCTTCGAGCGCGGATGCGCGTCCAGTGTTTGAACGTCGGCTCTCCTCTCCCCTGCCTGCGGCCCTCGCTTTGGGGATTGCTGGAGGAGCGGGCACCTTCCCCGGGCTGGAACCAGTGCCCGCCTGGCACCGCGGGCTGGGGCAGGGCAGATCCTGATCGAGTCTGCCAGTAGGAACACCTTTCAGGGTCCCCTTCCGGCCCCACAGCCCTGCAGGGTGGGTGCATGCTGGAAGGAGGTTCAGGAGTGCCGGCGTGGGAGTGCACCGCCCAGGCAGGGCAGGCCCTCGTCCAGAGGCGTCCCGTCACCGCAGGGGGAGCAAGCATGTTTCTGACTCGGGAGGAGAGACTGGTGGCTGGAGGTCAGGCCCTAGATAAGATGCTTGCACCCTGGTATCCCATGCAGTTCTGGGTCTCAGAGTGGAGTACCTGGGCTGTCCCCGGACTTCATGGTGTCGAGGCTACAGATTAAGCGCCAGGAGAAGCTAGTGGCTTTGAAATGTCAGTTTCACCTGAAGATGGGGGGCGGAGGGGGTCGTTATGCAAATACCAAACAGTCCGCCCCAGGGTACAACACAAAGCATGCAGGAGTTTTAGGGATGGGGGGTGCCTGGCCCGCTCTGTGGGTGGCTGTGTAAGTCTTGATCTTGGGGTTGTGAGTTCAAGACCCACATTGGGCGCGGACGTTACTGAAAAATAAAATATCAAGAAAAAAAAGGCTCAGGGATGAAACAGGAATTCTGGTTGGTCACTTCAGGGTAGGGTTGCCGTCCTGGCTGGTGGGGGCCTCAGAGGGGCATTTATGCAGGGTCCCCGACAGTCCTGTAGAGGCTGTAGGCTGGGAGGAAAGAGGATGGTACAGGATGCCTCCCGCACTTAGCCAACCCCAGGAGCATCTTCCAGCCTTGATCGTTATGGGGCTCCTGGCTGGAGCCTTTCTGTCCGGGTTGAAACCTGGTTCTCCCCCAAGGCTGGCTGTTGGTAGGACGGCAGGGGGAGGGTTGGAGCTGGAGGGGAACTGCTGGCTGCCGCAGGTGTAGACCGCTGTCAGAGGAGCCCAGGCAGAGCCCAGAGCCGGGCAGAAGCAGTACTGTGTTGTGGGCACTCTCATCCACGGCTCTGGTGGGGGGCCTTGCTGCCTGAAAGCCTATGTGCTATGTCCAAGGGGAATGTCTCCTTTTTAGAAGGCAGAATGCGCCTCTGTCCTTTCAGGAGACCTTGGGGACACACAGGGCAGCCCCTCTGCAGTTCGGGCTCAGGGACACACAGGGCAGCCCCTCTGCAGTTCGGGCTCATGGACACACAGGGCAGCCCCTCTGCAGTTCGGGCTCAGGGACACACAGGGCAGCCCCTCTGCAGTTCGGGCTCACGGACACACAGGGCAGCCCCTCTGCAGTTCGGGCTCACGGACACACAGGGCAGCCCCTCTGCAGTTCAGACTCACTTCCTCCGGTTTCCCCACCGCCCGCAGCCTGCGTAGGGTCACAAGGGAAAACAACAGGAGAATTCCAGTCCCAGCCGGGATCAGGTGCCCAACCCAGGAGCCGCTGCACTTTAATCAACTGGTTGATAATTGCTGCTTCCGGGCCCAGCTTCCAGCCCCACCCCAGCGAGGGCCTGGGCTAGATGCCTGGCTGGGAGCCAGGGCCCCGGAAGTGCCTAGCTGGCTCCGGAGAGTTCCGGGAGAAGCGGGCCCAGAGGCGGCTGCTGTGTCTGGTGTGCGTGGAGGCCGAGGCGGGTGTGGCACACCCTGCCTGTGGGCGTGGTCGGGAGCGCAGGGCCAGGCTCCACATTTGGGGCATCAGGACCTGGTGTTGCAGGGGTGGGTGGGCTGGGCTGTGGCCCGTCCTGTGTGCAGGAGAGCAAACAGGCCTAAAACAGGGACGAGAACATCCTCAGCCGGTGTGTCAGTCACAGCCTGCCGCACACCACAGCACACCGGGTCTCCCTGATCCCAATCTCTGCCCCAAGAGAGGCAGCCCTTGTCCCAGCCAAAATCCAAGCCACGTTTCCTGCGTCAGGCTTCTTGTGTGGCCGACCCAGCGGATGGTGGCGCCTGCCTGGCCCGAGCCCTCCAGACTCTGGTCTCTTCGTCCTCTGTACCTTGTGGTGGGTGTGGGTACGACTGGGGTTCAGAGGCCCTCCCAGCCGTGGACAGGACAGAGGGTGAGGTGCCCTCCACGCCAGCCAGCCGCACCCTTGCTGTGCGGCCTGGAGCCAGCTGCTTCGGCTCTCTGAGCTGCAGCCTCACCGGACGCCCAGCGGTTCCATTGGTCTCACTTGTCTCGGATGGCAGAGGGGAGACTTGGAGGTGCTGTCGGGGGAAGCAAGCGTGGGGTGTCAGAAGGGGTCTGCTGGGGGTCCTTCCCGGCAGGCTCTGTCCCTTCCTCCCTGCTGATTCCTGCTCCTGTCTCGCTTCCAAGCTTGCGCCATCTCGGGCCTCTTCAACTGCGTCACCATCCGCCCTCTGAACATTGCGGCCGGCGTGTGGATGATGTGAGTGGCCGGTGGGGCTGGGGGCGTGTGGGTTCTGGCCGCTGTGCAGGCCTTCACCTCCTCCATACCCTGCCACGTTCTGTTTTCCTGATTCCCTGTAGGGCCAGGCCAGGGGCACACCCACCCAGGCACCTACTGGGTTTAGGACTGGGGTCACCAATGTGTTCTGAGTGTCCACTGAGCCAGACTGCCGGCTCCATGTCTACTCCCCTGGGCCTGGCCTCTGGGAGCTCTGGGGGTCCTCAGGGCTGGTCTAGTTGGAAGCTTGGCATCCAGTGGGTTTGGAGCCTGGTGCTGGGATCAGGAGCCCCAGTGTGGGGTGGGCAAGCCACGGCCAGGGCAGAATTAGAGCGCGCGCGGGATCAGGCGGTCAGAGCGTCCTGGGTGAATTCTCTGCCCACCTCCTGCCAGGGTAGCTCCATCCCGGGGGAGGGGAAGGCAGGGGTGACACTGGCCAGTGCAGCTTTGGCCACATCTAAGCCACCCAGTGCATGTGAAAGGTGGCTGTGCCCCAAGTGTGGCCTGTGCCCAGGTGGGACCTGGCGGGGAGGGGCACGGAGGTGGACAGGTTGGGGCCCTGCCCTAAGAGAACTCAGGCCGGGGCGGAGGCTGGCTGGGGTGGGACCCAGAGATGCATGGGGGACGTGGGGGTCAGGGCGCTGGCCCGAGGCTTCAGTGGGCAGAGTCCAGAGGTCGGCTGGCCTGGCTGGGGAAGGGCTGGGTGGACGGGGCTGGAGGGGAGGCTGGGGAGGAGCCGGGCAGGGGGCAGGGCTGGTGTGGGGTGTGCAGAGTCCCCGCTCTGGGCTCCGGCGGGCTCTTGGGGCACCCGCAGCTGGAGTTTCTGTCGAAGGTAGGTAATGAGGGCCCGGTGTCTGTGACTGTGCCCCCGTCACAGGGAACTCGAAGACCGGAGCAGACACCTCAGTCTGTCCCCACGGGTTAGCCGTCCCGGCCTGAGCACAGGATGGCGGGGGCAGAGGGAGAGAACCCTGCCCCACAGGGCTTGCCAAGCTTCCTCTGCCCTGGGCGGGCTTGCCGACGGTCAGCGCTCAGTGACTGTGGCCTGACTGACCCACTCCTCACCGTCCTTGGCGGACAAGCCGCTGCTGGGGACAGCTTTCTCCGTGCTGACGGCCGTGTGGGGACAGCAGTGGCTATGCTAGAAGCCGAGTGGCGGCTGGCTCTCTGCCCAGGGCTAAGCGTGGAGGGGCTCGCTGTATGCTTATGGGGGCGCTTGACACGGGGGGTCTCGTCTCCTTCAAGGACAGAGGGTGAAGGGAAGACCGGACCCTGCCTCCAGAGTGCTGGCTTCGGTGAGGGGGGCTGGTGTGCGAGCGTTGGCTCAGCAGAGGCCCCGAGAGGGGGATGTGGGGGGCACGGGAAGGGTGGCATTCCGGGGCTGGGTATCGGGGACCCCTGTCCCCTCAGGCCTGTCAGCCTGCCCCCCCTTTCCCTGCCCTCCAGCATGAACGCCTTCATCCTGCTGCTCTGCGAGGCACCCTTCTGCTGCCGGTTCGTCGAGTTCGCGAACACGGTGGCCGAGAAGGTGGACCGGCTGCGCTCCTGGCAGAAGGCTGTCTTCTACTGCGGGTGAGGGGCCCCGGGGAGGGCCGGGCCAACACGGACCTTGAACCTAACAGGGACCCTGACACGGTTTCCCAAAACTCAAGGACCTGAAGGGCAGGCGATGGCTGGTGTCCCGCGTGGTGGGGGGTACCGTGGGTGAGGAGGAGGCTGGGAGAGCGTCGTGCAGAGCCCTCTGGTCATGGCCGGTGTGAAGTGCGACCCAGCGAGGCGGGAGCGGGCCCACCACCGCGGTGCAGACGTGGGAGGCGGGTGCCCTGTGGCGCGGCCTGCTGTGTCCGAGAAGCGAGCGGTGCCTGGGATGTTGGCCCATCGTTTGGGAGTTGTTAACTAGATTCTGGTAGGTTCACAGGATGTGTTTGTGGGCAGCCCATCGGGTGCCCTGATGGGAGAGCGGGTCGCAGAACAGAAACGGTCACCTTCCCACACGCTTTCCTTGGACTTTCCATCTTCTAACACCAGATTCCGTATGCAGCCCTGTCCACCTGAGTCATGAGGCTGAACTAATTTCAGGGTGTGCCTGCCACACAGAAGCCTCTAGAACAGTGCAGGCCCACGGGAGGCCCTCAGCAGCTTCTGGGGGCAACACCAGTAGTCACTTGGATTTAGGTTATCTTTGAAAGAAGAACGGAGATGTTTATTCTAGAGGTTTCTTCCCTTTGTGAAAGCCAGTGGTGTTTTTTTTTTTTTTTAATCTTTTAAAAGATTTTATTTACTTATTTGACGGGGAGAGAGAGAGAGAATGTAGAAGCAGGGGCGGCAGGAGAGGGAGAAGCAGGCTCCCCACCGAGCGCAGAGCCTGACTCGGTGCTCGATCCCAGGACCCTGGGATCATGAAGGCAGAGGCCTAACTGACTGAGTACCAGACACGCATTCCTTCGTGCCAGAGCCCTTCCCACCGGGTCTCCACCACAGAGGAACGCGGGGTCTCAGTGCTGTCTGCCATCATGTCCTTTGCCTCGGTCTTTACTTTTAAGAGAAATATTTAAAAAATACGAACAGCAACCTCTGTTCGTTACAAATGACTTGGAACACATTGGAGCCCCCTGCTTGGAACCCTTTGGTAAGCTTCCGTCTGCTCCTCTGCAGGCGCCTTCTAAACCTGTTTCTGCCGTGGTTGTGACCGTTCTAAGTAAATCTGTGTCCTCAGGATCACCACGAAGACTTTATGACGTTACTTCTAATGACGGGAGTGCTCACCGCACTGTGCACATCACGCTTTTCTTAATTTGTAAACCGGGGTCCAAATCAGATCAATCGTGGCAGCCAGCAACGCGCCAAAACCCTTCCCGTGACGCTCTTCTCGGGATGTGTTCGCAGCGCGCTTACTAGGTCAGAGGTCGCAGTCGCCGGAGAGGCCTCAGTACGGGACGACCTTGTTTCCCGAAGAGGTGATCAGAGTTTCTGTCCCTCTCCGGCCTCCCGGGGCGGGGCACCATTTTACATTTGTGTCCGTGGTCGGGGAGGTGAGATGTTTTTTCAGACGTTTTTGCTGACTGCGTTTTCTTTTTTGGAAATGGTCCAGTTTACTTTTTTACCTATTGGCATCCTAACGCTCTACTTAGAAAGTTCTACCTTTCCCGGAGGGAAGGTTTCCGGGTGCTTTGTTACACTCCTCGCAGATATTTTTCCAGCCTGTTTGCCTTTGTCTTGACGGAAGATTGTCCCCCACGGTCTTTTCGTGTGTGTGTGTCGTTTCTCCTTTTCTTCTGTTACTTCGGGGTTTTATGACCACGGCAAAACCTCACCATCGCTTATCCCTCCTGAAAGCGTCAAGTGGGATTCAGCGGGCGGCCCAGTCTTACCTTCTCTGTGGACAGGGTGCGCCTGGGCAGGGGAGGCCTCTGGGCACAGCCTGGCCCAGGGAAGCCCAGGACAGAGAGCTGGCCCTCCAGGCACAGTGTCTTCCTGGCCTGGCTAAGCTTGGCCGCCACCCTGGTTTGGGAGTCCCAGCCAGCACCTAGACTCAGCCCCGTGGCTGCTGCAGCCAGAGCGGACACCAGACGGAGGTCTGGACCAGACGGAGCTGGGGCTGCCCCCACTGGGAACCAGGAAACCCCAAGCCTTGTGCACTTGCAGCTTTGGGTTCCGTCCTGGGGGATGTGGCCGTTTTACCGCAGTACAGCGAGCTGCCGTGTGTTCGGTGCTGACGCTGTTCCGGGCATCATGTCCTTAACACGGGAGGAGTTCAGGAACTTGCCGAGTCGGAAGCCGCTAGGGGCTGGACTGACCTGAGATTTTCTGGTCGGCCTGTTTTCTGGACAGGGAGAGGGACTCTCCCAGGGCTGTTTCGCCCTTTGTGTACCACAGACCCTTTGAACGATCTGATGAAGGCTTTACGTCCTCTCCCCAGAAAGTACACAGGATTCCGCAGACAAGTGCACATGTGTCTTAAGGGCTTTCCGAAGCCTGGCCATGAACTAGTGTCGGGACTGATTTCCAGGGACCCTTCCCAGCCCTGGTGTCCGGGAAGGGGGTCTGGAAGCGGTGAGGCAGCCACAGGGCAGGAGCACCCCCTTGACCTCTGTCTTTCTCGTAGGATGGCCGTCATTCCCATCGTCATCAGCCTGACCCTGACCACGCTGCTGGGCAATGCCATCGCATTTGCCACCGGAGTGCTGTATGGACTCTCCGCTCTGGGCAAAAAGTGCGTGCGGCTCTCCCGGCCCCCGGGAGGAATCTTGACATCCTGCCTCCGGAAGTCTCTCAGGGAGGATGGTCCGAGTGGGGCCCCTGTTATCCCTTTGTGGAAACTGAGGCACAGAGGTTGTCAGCGACACTTGTCAGCGTCCCCAGGGTGTTCATCTCTAGGAAATGAGAGTGGGAGGGTTCATGGGCTTCTGGTGGCCTGGCTGTGCCTCGCCTCAGCCGACAGCGGGGATGGCAGGTCTGTGGCTTGGGAGAACCCGTGTCACTCTTAGAGGGGACATGCCTGCCCTCCTCGCAGCAAGGTCTCTGGGGAAAGCAGAGCCCAGTAGCGTGTCCCTGCAGGTTGTGCCTTGGTCACAGGCTAGGGATCTGGTGGTGGCAGGGAGGGCTGTGTGCCTGGTGTCATTCCCCTCTGTGATGCTGACTCGTTCTCTCCCCAGGGGCGATGCGATCTCCTATGCCAGGATCCAGCAGCAGAAGCAGCAGGTGGATGAGGAGAAGCTCACGGACACCCTGGAGGGGGAGCTGTAATGTGAGCTCCCTGCTCGCCCCTCTGGTTCAGTTCAAACATGTCCTGTAGGGATGAGGCCTGGAGCATTGACCCTGAAGGACAGCCTAGAAGAGGAGCCTTTGGCTCCCACCAGCCTCCCTACACCTGTCCCTACACCTGTCCCTACACCTGGAGTCCTCTTCTGTCTTCTCCTCCCTCTAGCTTGGTGTCTCCCGGCCCTGGGCCTCGGCCCGCAGCAGGAAGACTGGCGGTGACAGCGGGCAGCCTCGACGGTGACCCAGGCCGCAGGGCTGGAGGCAGGGCGGGGCCTGCCTGGTTCCACTCCTTGCAGCTGGCCTGGCTCGGCTGGAAACAGGCTGCCGTGTGCATTTCCGGACTCCCACCGCCAGCGGAGTCCCCGGGACCTGCTGAAGGCTTGGCTTGGGCGGGGCTTCCCCCACAGATGCTGGGCCTGTGCCGAGCAGGGAGGCATGTCACCCTGGGCCCGGGCATTGGGCAGAGTGAGCCACCTGGGTCCCCTCTGTCTACCTGTCATCGGGACAGCGGTGCCCTGTGGCCCATGGTCTCCTCCTACCACTGCCCAGGCTCCGCCCCACCTCTCTGTTCTCAGTGGGAGCCCACAGCACTCCCGAGATGCTTCCTGAGTATCCAGAACAGCCATGTTGGCAGTGGCTGGACAGCTAGGGTCTGCTCCCTCCCCCAGTTCCCTGGAAGCTTGCACAAGCCATTCCAGCATACTTCTGGGTCCTGGCCCGGGCCTCCAGGTTCTCCCTCCAACCGCAAGGCCCTGGTGCTGAGGAATTGGGGAGGGCAGGCTCTTCTTTGTCCCTTGGGCCTATTTGTCCATCTTTCTGGTGTGGTCCTGCCACGTTAGCCGTGGCCCAACCGAGTTAGTAGGGCTAAGCTCAACCCACCAATATTGCTGCTGGCCTACCCCCCGACCCTGCCTTCGGGGAGTTTCTTGCCTTTGAGAGCTGGGCAGAGGCCAGAGTTGCCTCCACCACCATGAGCTGTACCCAGGCCACCCGGGAGCAAGCCCTGTGTGGATGGTGCGAGGAGGCGGCCCTGCCTGGGCTGTGCGCCATCCCCCCCGGCCTCCCTCCATGCCAGCATTCCTGTGTCCCCTGCGTGTGTCCGCCTCAGCCCATGGACGGCTCCGCTCAAGGGACCAGCCCCCAGCTGCTAGGCCTGTCCATGGGGCCTGGCCAAGCCCGCGCGGCACTGGGCACAGATGGGTTGGTGTGGAAAAGGTCTAGCTCTGCTCTTCCTTCTCCCAGGACCCTGGCTGTGCCAGCTCCCAGCCCTGAGCTCAGCCCCAGCCCTGCTTTGTTGAAAGCAGCCCTAGGGCTGTGTCCAAATCCTTGCTTCCCGGAGACAGCTCCCCTCTGGCAGGGGGTGCTTGTCAGTGTTGGACAGCGGGAGGGACACGTCACAGGGCTTCTGCTCAGCAGCGGCCCCCAGCGGCCTTCCAGAGAGCCCGCCAGGCTGAGCCCCAGGGCACGGCAGCTGGCCGGCCTGGTGGGACACGTGCCTTCAGGGGTCCCCTGGGACCACCTTTCTCAAGCAAGCGCTGGGTTCAAAGGGCTATGGGTTCTATACTCCAGGCGGGCGGGGGTGTCGCGTGTGTGTGTTCTGTGTGTGCTACAAGACCTGTCTACCTCCCGAGAGGAGCAAGGGCCCTGCCGGCCCCTCTTGGCTCATTCTTACCGAGGCAGTGGGATGGGGGGGCCCGCTTCTGCCCAGCCCTCCTGACCCTGCTGCAGGGGCCTTGCTGGCAGGGGCTTCCTTCTGCAGGGGGAGAGGCTGGCTGTGTCCAGGAAGGCTGCACCTCTACCCCACCTCCACCCCATCAGGTGGGGTGGGCTCTAGAGGCAGGCGCAGACCCTCCAGCCCGAGTCATCGGCCAGGATGGACCCGTCATGTGCCCGGGGTTCCCAGCGAGCCCGGCAAAGCAGTCCCGGAGCAGTGACCCCGTCCCTCAGTGTGGGGTGCCACCTTGCAAGGAACATCCGTCCAGGTGGCAGAAGGGGCCAGGCCGCCCGGTTCTGTTCCTGCCTCCACGGGTCTGGACTGTGTCATCTCGGGGTCCTTGTTTTCTCACAGTGTTTAGCTTGCGTTTTGAGCAATAAAGCTTGGTGTAGTCCGTACCCTCGCTTGTGCGGTCTGCCTGTTCCTTCCCACAGGGCCGTAAGCAAGCAGGCAGGGACCGCAGGCCCTGGGAGTAACTGCCGTTTTATTGACCTTCTGTGTGGCTGGCCCTGTCCCACTCTTGTTCACAGCCTCTCCGCCGAGGAACATGGCTTGCCCAGGTCACACAGCTGGGGAGGGCTGGAGCCTGTGGGACAGAGCCATCCTGCGGCCCACAGAGGGGGCCTTGCTTGGGCCAGTAGTCCCTGGCAACTGTGGCTGAGGGTTTGGGACTAGCAGAACCTGGCTGCTGGGTGGGCTCCCCCATCTGCAGGAGACCCCATCCTGTGACTCTCAAGGCCAAGAGTCTGACCGACTGTGACGAAAACAGGGTGGACACAGTTTGCGGATGGGAGCCCTTAAGCCCCGTTTCCAGAGATTGGGTAGGGGCAGGAGGAAGTGTCTGTGCTGGGTCTTGGGCCCTGGCCTGTGGGAGTCCAGAATGTTCCCTGTAGCACCCACAAGGTTTTAGAACTGCAGATCGCTCTTCCTCGCCAGCATCAAGTTGCTCCATGATGACTAAGCAGATCAGAACAAAACTGTGATGTCCCTGTGTGGAGCCCTCCACTGTCTCCTGGCCCATGTCTCTGTCCTCATTACAGCCCTCCGTGGCCGCATCCTCTGTAGTAAGGAGCCCGGCCCCATGTCACCCAGCAGGGCCTTGTCCCGGTCCTTGGGCTGTGGGCTGCCTTGTAGCCCGTGGCCGCCTCCCCTGCCAGTGGGTCTTGGCCGAGGGGCGTGCTGGCGGCCGGCTGCTGGAGCTGGGGCCCAGGCCGGACAGGGGAGCTGCGGCCCGGAGCCAGAACATGCACGGCGGGGGCCTGCCGCGCTTCCATCCGGTCCTCCTGTGCTGCGTCCGATGGCGGATGGCTGCTGCCTCCCCAGCTTGGCGTGCAGGCTCGTGGTCAGCGCAGACGCTCACGTCTCCACCGTGGCAGGGCCCCTGACCTAGTGCAGGAAGGACCTCCTCCCGGTGCGGAAGAAGGACTCAATCTGCTCCAGCGACCGGCCCTTGGTCTCAGGCACGCAGCAGCCGGTGAACACCAGGCTGGCCACGCAGACGGTGGCAAAGAAGAAGAAAGGCACGTGCAGGCCAAAGGCGTTCTGGGGGCACAGAGGGGACGCCTGGTCACACGGGGGTTCCCAGGGCCCTCCTAGTGTTAGCCAGCCTTGGGGGGCCTTCCCCTTATTCCCCTACTCAGGGCCCTTGCGGGGCTCCTCACTGCCTCCCGTTCAGACGCAAATGCTTTAGCGTGGCCCGCCCTGCCCGGAGCTCTGGCCTCAGCCTGGGCTCAGGCACCCACCTCCCTCCCACCTGCAGGAGGCCTGGCCCCCAGCCTGGTGGGGAGCCAAGTGCCTGCGTTTCTGCAGCCACCACACACGTCCTCCTGCCCGGCCCCAAGCCCACCAGCACCTCTCCGCGGGCGCAGTGCACACTCCATGGACTCCCCAGCCCTGCCCTGTCCCGCGGGCTACACCAGGGGAGGCCCCGGGCCCCAGCCGCCCCCGTCAGATTATCCCTTCCGGGCGCTGGGCGTGACATTCTGGTTGGCTTCAGGGCCTTCAGAGACGAGAAGGGAGTTGAGGGAAATTGGAAGGGGAGGTGAACCATGAGAGACTATGGACTCTGACAAACAACCTGAGGGTTTGAAGGGGCGGGGGTGGGAGGTTGGGGGAACCAGGTGGTGGGTATTAAGGAGGGCACGGATTGCATGGAGCACTGGGTGTGGTGCAGAAACAATGAATTCTGTTATGCTGAAAATAAATAAAAACAAAAACAAAAAAACCCCAGCAGTGCGGAGGATGTGGGTCGGCCAGCAGGGACCCTGCCAGGAGACCCAAACTGCCCCCCAGACATAAGGCCCTCTGGGCTCCCTCGTCCCGTCTGGGAGGACCCGCGGGACGCTCAGAGGACTTGGCCAGGAAGCCCGACCCCGGTACTCACCACCACCAGCAGGAAGGACTTGGTGAGGGCGAAGGCGGTGAGCCAGCTGACGAGGACGCAGAGCCCCGAGGCCACGCCGCGGGCTTGCAGCGGCAGGATCTCCGACATGAGGAGCCAGGTGATGGGCCCCCAGCCCATGGCGTATCCTGCCCACAGAGGACCAGGGGCCTCTGCTGCCTCCGCGGAGCTGCCCAGACCCGGCCCAGCCCCAGCGCCCCGCCCATGCCCCAGCAGGCCCCTCCCACTGGAGCACCAGCACCCCCGCCCCACCCCCAGCTGGCTATCCCGGGCCCTGGACCCGCAGAGTCGCTGGGTACCTACCGGTGATGAACAGCATGGTGGCCACCAGGGGCACGAGGGTGAGGTAGCTAGACGGGGTGGCCAGTGGCTGCTCTGTGCCCCCCAAGGGCACGCTCTCGAGGCCCACGGTGCTGTTGGGAGTCAGAGGCTTTGGACCGAAGTGGACGTACAGCCCGAGCGTCAGGTTGGCCACAAACATGATGGTGGCTGTGGACAGACAGGTGGCCCTCGGGGGGGCCAGGACCCTCTGAGCCGGGTGCTTCCTCCGCACAGCCCCTCAGCACTGTGCGCCCTGGGTGGGCCAGTTCTCATCCAGGCCGCCACCATGGCCTTGACCAGATGCTTCCCGTAGAGCAGTGAGCTCCGCCTGCGCGTCCAAGCTCACGTCATACCCGCTGTTTGCTCCCCCGAGCCCTGCAGACCTTCCTGGGGTGACTGGTGTGTGCCGGGCCCCGTGCTGGGCACTGGCGGAGGCAGGACCCACAGGGCAGGTGTGACAACCCCACACCCCCACCCCGGAGCTCCCAGCCACAGTGCCCTCTGCCTGGGCCAGCCAACGACCAGGAGCTGCGGGAGGAGGACGCAGGAGCTCACCCGAGACAAACAGCAGAACCTTGCGGCCAGCTAGGTCCATGGTAAGGGCGGCAATCAACACGGAGAAGAGCCTCACGGCCCCCACAATGGCCGCATCGTCCTTTGGGGGCTGCAGGGAGGAAGCCACCGGCGCTGAGGGGCTCCAGCCTGCTGCTCCCATCCCACCTATCCCCCAACAAGGGGCCGCGCAGGGCTCTCAGGTCCCAAGCCAAGGCCACAGCTCCTGTGGAGCACTGAGCTGCTGAGCACACACCACGTGCCAGGCACTTCCTCTGGTCACCCAGCCTGGGCTGCAGGGCTCCTTGGCCAGGACCCAGCTGCCATGCCCACCGCTGAGGCTGGGGCCTGCATGGAATCCCAGCGCCACAATGACCGTGGGACTGCACTGTCGCTGATCTCTCAATCTCCTCTCCCTCGGAGCCCAGGACCGGCCGAGGCAGGCACACCCCGTTATCTCCCTTCTACAGAGGCGGAAGCTGAGGTCTAGAGGAAAGGGACTTCCCTTGGCGAGTGGCAGATGCTCTGAAGCTGAGGTCCATGACCCCCCAGAGCTCAGCACTTCTAGACAACAGGTACCTTTGGAAGCCCGGGTATTTTAAGGCATGTAAGTTGGCCTCCAAACATTATTCTGAGAATGGGGGGTGGTGGCACAAACATGGCCAGGAGACCCTGGCGGGCTCGGCACAGTGCATGCACCCCTGACCCGCGGCAGTAGGGGACGGCCTCCTGGGTGCTGGGGCCGGGCTCTCACCAGCAGGACAGCGGTGCTTTCGAAGATGGGCTGCAGGTAGACCAGGATGGGAGTGATACCCATCAGCTGTTGCAGGAAGCGCATGAGCAAGGCGATGAGGACGGGTCGGTACATGTGGGGGCTCCGGGCCTCGGCCCATGACATGTGGGTGCTCTAGAAACAGGAAGCTGTCACTGGGCTGGGGGTGCTGGGCTAGCCCCTCCAGCAGGCACCACTCTGCCTTGGGCTGGGTGGGAGACTCCCTCCTCCCTTTCCCCAGGAAAGACTGTGCCCAGAGGTAGTCCAGGCCACACACAGGCTGGGGGACCACCGCCCGAACCCCAGGCTCTTGGATGAGCGGGTGGGACAAGGCAGACTTGTGCGTGCCAGGATCTCTGCATGCCCAGGCATCAGCAGCAGGGAGCACGGGCTCTGGGTCAGGAACCACAATCTCTCCCCTCCCCCCAGTGCTTGGAGGGGGCGCTTCGCTTATCCCTGTTCCCCGGGAAGAAGCAGCCGAGGCTCCAAGAGGCCTCGGGGCTGGCCGAGGCCCACCCTCCCACACCTGTCTGCGGACGTTGTCCTGGATCTGCTCGAACTCCCAGCGGATGTCTGTGTCGGTCCCGCGGAGCCAGGCCAGCGCCCGCAGTGCCTCCGCGTCCCTGCCCCGTGAGAGCAGGAAGCGAGGGGATTCGGGCATGAAGCTGAGCAGCAGGACCATGACGAGCACTGGCCCTTCTCCCGCCACGGCCAGCCAGCGCCACGGCAGCAGGAGGCCTGGGGGTGAGGACAGGGTGAGGAGATGCGGTCCAGGCCGGACAGACTCCCCTCCTGCCGAGGCCTCCGAGCAACCCCTTCTGTTCTCAAGGGCTAGCCCCGGGGCCGCCTCCCACAGGAAGCCTACCTTGGTTGCCCCAGGCCTTTGTGATCCAGACCAGGAGGGGCCCCAGGAATTGCTTGGCCCTGAACACAGGGCCCAGCACATAGAAGGCGGTCCTTGATGGGTCTCAAGGGCCATGGCAGGGTGATGGAGGGGCAGCCTTAGCAAGCAGTCCCCAGGTTTCTACCCTAAACCCCACCCCATCTCAAACAGATGGGCTCTGATCTCTTTTCTATATGGAACCACCCCCCCGCCCCATGCCCAGAGAGAGGCTGGGCATTGCCTGGAGGGACACAGCATGGGGGTGGCTAAGCCAGTATCCCATCCCCCAGCACGGGGCTTGGTTTGGGGTGTGTTCACTGCCTTTCCAACCCGGTCACCCCCCGCCTGCACACAGGAGGTGCTCAGTGCTGTTTTGGATGATACTTGCCAAGGGCGTAGAGGGACAGAGATCCGAACACTGCCATGAGCTGGGGTGTGGCCCCCAGAGCCCCACGAACACCTGGGGTAGCGATCTCAGACACGTACACCTGCAAGACATGTGGGCCCACCCCGCGCCTTTGGTGAGATCAGGCTCCCAGGCTTGGCTAGGATGGGAGAGGTGGCCCCGGTGAACCTTGGGAAGTGACAAGTGGGGTCTTCTGGTGGGACTCTTGTCCTGACTGTGACTCATGCCATTTCCCTAATGGTCCAGTGGGCGAAAGCTCACCTCTAAAACAGGTAGCTGGTGATGGGGATGTGGGAGGCCCACGGGCCCCCAGACTCAGTGCCTCCCGGGCGTCCTCGGCCCCCTGCCGGCCTGGCCCCTGACAGGGTGTGTGTGCAGCTGTGGGAGGTGTCCTAGGGAGGGAGAGACTTCCCCTTCCTCCGTTGCTCAACACAGATTTTCTTCAGTTGAGCAATGTGCCTGATTATCGGGAAATGGAGTAGAAACTTGAAGGGGTCCAGCGTGAGGTCGGCTGGGGATGTGGGGACAGATTAGCTGTCCTGCTACAGGGAAGCTGAGGTTTCCTGGCAAACAGATCTCCACTGCCCAGGGGGGTCGGGGGTGGGGGGTGGCCGGGAGACTGCAGCCGCCGTGCTCGGCACAGTGCTGAGGCAGTGAGAGGACGGGGTGGGCAGTCCTGGCCTTACCGGGATGCAGGCAGCTGTGAGCCCCCCAGCAAAGCCTGTCAGCGTCCTCCCCAGCAGCAGCATCCAGAAGCCGTGGGCACCTGCCATGAGCGCGTAGCCGGCTGCCGATGGCACAGCTGAGAACATGATGCTGAGCTTCCGGCCCAGGAGGTCGTTGAGAACCATGGCGCTGAGGCCTCCAGCCGCTGCACCCAAGGTGAATACGGACTGTAGGAAAGGGGAGCAAGGCAGACATGTGTGGGCATCCAACACTCCAACCCCCCATCGGAGCCTAGGGGCAGCCGCTTTTCCAGGCTGATCATGAGGTAGTAAGCCTCCTGTCCCCAGAGGTGTGCAAACATCATGTGCACAACCATTTGTTAGCAATGCCACCATGGGGAGTCCTGTTCTGGGGAGTATGTGGGGCCACTTGTCCACAGTGGTTCAGCTCAGCCGAACGTTTAAATGTCTAATACTATTACGGCAGATGGAAGAATTCTGTGACCTGAAGCTCCCGGCATTTTCAGATTTGGGGGTTCTTGGAATCTTTGTACAGTGTAGTGAGTAGGATCCAGCCACTGACTTGGGCACGTTGCTCAGCCTACCCAAGCCTCAGTTTCTTTATGGGGACACCAGGAAGAGCCCCCTCATAGGGCTGGCCCTGGAGTCAACCCACTCTCATGGACGGTGCCCAGCGGCACACTCCTGGCACACACTGAGTGCTCAGCACACACTAGGTATCATCTTGGCTGCTCTGTTGGGATTGTAAATCGGAAGCTACGGAGATGGTCCTTCCAGCATCCTGTACTCTCAGGGCCCCCACTCTTCCCTCCCACGTGCCCACACTCAGTCCTGGGGGCCTCCTTGCCCCAGCCAGTGCCTCTTCCCATTGGCATCTGATGCCCCTGCCTCCCATCATCCAGGGAGGTACCTGCTCTGCTGTGGCAGCCCGGCAGGGCTGTGGGTGTGGGTGGTCTGGGGCAGGGGGAAGACCTGGTAGGCCATCTCTTCGCTGTCTCCTTCCCACCCTTCTTAGCGACTACTTCCTCCTCCTGTTTCAGAGCAATCTTCTGCCCTCGCTCACCCACTGCCCCTCCCACAACCTGGCGAGGATGGGGGAGGGGGAAGGCCAGGGTCCTACAGGGGGACCCGAGCTTAGTGGGTCCCCACTCACCCCGCCCTGCCCGTCTCCAGCTCCGAGCATGGCTCTTACCCCAAACCAAGATGCCTGGGTTTTGGTCAGGATCAGGTCCGGGTCCGAGGAGTGCTCCAGGGCCGGGATGACAGGGGACGTGTAGACCAGGGCGTACCCGAAGCTGAAATTGCCCAGCACCGCGGCAAAGGTGGCCAGGAACACCCTCCTGTTCTGTGGGGCCCTGGTGGGTGGGGGCGGGCAGAGCGATGAGGTCTCGGGGTTCCTCCTCCCCCCGCGGCCGAAAGGCTACGGGGTCCTGGGCCCAGGGGCTGCCGGCTCAGCCCCGGACGGCCGCACGACCCCGGCTCGGCCGAGGGCTCCTGGAGCGTGAGTGTCCGCTCGCTGCGAGAATCCCCAGGGAGGCCCCCGTGGCCCCCCGCCCCGAGGCCGAGACGCGGGCGAAGGAGCGCCGCTCTCCCGCGAGGACCTCGCCCCCGCAGCCCCCGCAGCGCGCCGTGACCTTAGGCAAGCGCGCCCCTTGCCCTCTCGGGGCTTCCCTCCCCCTCTGCGCGGGTCGGGGCTGGGCCCGCGCCGGGCGGCGAGCGGCTCCGTACACAGGACTAGGGTGTCCGGGGCGGGGGGCAGACGGGCCCTCGCGGGACAGCGGCGGAAGGTCAGAGGAGGCCCCGGGCGGAAGCCGGCCCCCGCCCGCAGCCCCCTGCCCCGCGCCTCTCACCCGCCCCGCGTCCTCTCCCCCGGCGACGGGGACGACTTCTCGGGGAAGGTGTCATAGTCCGGGCCCTCGGCCCCCAGCAGCGGCTCCTGCATGGCCGCCCCCGCTCGCAGGGTCCGTGCGGCCGCCGCAGGCCGGGACGCTGGAGCGCAGCTCGGCCCGGGGGACGCTCGCGGCCGCCGCGGCTCGGAGCATCCGGCTGGGGCTGGAGCTCCGCCCCTCGGCCGCGATTGGCTGCGAGGCGGCCCTGCGGCGCCGGCGCCGACCAATGGGGCCGCCGCGAGCCGTGCGGATGCTCGGATGCGGGCGCGCGCGGCGCAGGGGCGGGGGCGGGCGGCGTGCGGGGCTCGGCGGGGCTTTCCCGGGGCGCGGGCCGGGGGCGGGGCACTGGCTAGGGTGCGGGGCTCGGCCCGGCTTTCCTGGGGCAAGGGCTAGGGCAGAGGGTGCGGGGCTTTCCTGGGGTGTGGGCCCGGGGCTGGGTGCGGCTGGGTGCGGGGCTCGGCGGGGCTTTCCCGGGACGCGGGCCTGGGGCGGAGCGCGGACAGTCCTGCCAGGGGCACGGGCTGCTGGGAGGGGGATGGACAGGGTGCCTGCTCCGCGGGGCTTTATTGAGGCGCCGACCACGGGGCGGGGCCAGGTTTTAAACAGGCGTGCCCTGCACCTCGTGGGCCACTGGGGACCCCTGGGCTGGCCCTTCAGATGGGAACCCTCCTGTGGGCTCACGTCTGGCCAGCCCATGTCTGGGTCCAGCGGGATACCAGCACTCGGCCTCGGACTGCGGCCCACCCCAGGCCCAGCCCCTGTAGACTGGAGGAAACAGGGCCAGAGAGGCCAAGCGACTCCCCAAGGTCACACGGAGAACACGTGTCTCCCTCCGAAAGAAGGCCATGAGCTCTGCCTTCTGGACTCCCTCCCTGCTACATCGGATGCCCCAGTCACCGACGGCCCTGCCCCCTCCCCTCCAGGGGTGAAGCGAAATCAGGCTGAAGAGGGCGCGTGGCAGCGTCCGGCATCCCGCGTCGCGGTCCTGGCCCTTCGGGGTGAGGGTTGCCGTGTGGCGGTGGTCCCAGTGGCACAGATTTGTATTTCCCCCATTTCTGGTCCTCTTTGGTTACAGAAATAAGCTGGGCTTGTTGAGACTCGTCAGCAATAAGATACAATTAAAAAATAAGAAAAGTGGAAACTGACGTTCCCTGGAGGCTCACCCTGGAACCGTAACGTGGCGTGCGAGTGCTCGCCCTCCCCGTGGACCTTCCCAGAGACCGGCTGGCTCACACCCTGTTCTGCACGGATGTGTCACATGTGGGTTTTCTTAACTGATCCTCTGTTGTTGAGCATTTGGGTTATTTCCAAATTTTAGCTATTGAAACAGTAAATCTTTTTTTAAATATTTTTTAATTTTAAAAAAGACTGTATTTATTTGAGAGAGAAAGAGAGGGAGTGGGTGCGAGAGCAAGGGTGGGACAGAAGCAGAGGGAGAATCCCAAGCAGACGCCACGCTGAGTACAGGACTCGGTCCCACAACCCTGAGATCAGACTGGAGCCAAAGTCAGGAGTGGGTCGCCCAACCGGAGTCACCCAGGTGCCCCCAGTAAATTGTTTTTAAAAGGTATCCTGTAATTCCCTTTTGCTACCAAAATACAACTAGTAGAACGATGGAGAAAGGCTTGGGAAAGCCACATCCATCACCCGTCTGGTGCTCCAGGCGTCCTTGCTACGTGGGTCCGTTCTGCGTATTTTCCCGTTATGTGCGTGTGTGCACTAGTGTGAGATCACTTACAGCACATGTCAGCGTTTTCCTGCTGTAAAGGACCTGGGCTTTGGATCCAGGCAGAGCCAATAAACGGAGCCTCCTCTTGCTGACTCGGAACAAGACGTGTCACCATGTTTTATGCATTGCGACGTAACGGGGTTTGCTCAGCAATCGCCTTCATGGGCATTAAGGCGATCTCACACATTTGCTTTTAAAATCAGTGATCATCTTTGTCCTTAAAGGATGATTTCCTTCCGCAAGGATGTTTGTCTAGTCTTCAGGCCTCTTTTAACCACCGCCCCCTACACCCTGCCCCCCCACCCCCATGGGCTTTCTCTCCTGACACCTGGGTCTATCCCAGATGGGCTGCTTGGGGACCCAGGCTCTGGAGCATCGTGGGGCTCTCCTCCTCTTCCCTGCCCATCCGGTACCTGGCCTGGCAGATGAACACAGCCGTGCCAGGAGGCCCCTGGTCGATCTGAATTCAGAGCCCTCCCCTCTCCATTAGCTTCTCTCCCTGTGAAGTCTGGGCTCAGAAGCAGAGGAAAGCACTGGTCTGGGCATCCTGCACCTGGATCTGCTTCCCATCTCTGGCCTGGACACACCCACAGCAGGGGCTGGGTCCCTCGTTTCCCCGCCCTCGAGCTCCAATCCCTCCCCGAGGGAGGCCCCAAGCAGCGTGGTTCTTGACAGGAAGGGCCCCTAGGTGATCTGCCCAAGCTGCCACTGGTCTGGGCCTGCCCTGGGGAACACGGCAGCTCCGTGCATGGGAGACCACCCTGGTCAAAAGGTAAATTCCCGCAGAGCGGCCAGGGTTGGGCAGGTGCTGGGCGAAGACTACCCCAGGCCCCCTGGGCTCCTGCACCATCTCTATCCCGGGCTTGGTTAGCAGAGGACCTGTACCCAGTCTGGCCCGTACAGAGGAGGAACCTGGGGACCAGGGCCACCTCTGCCAACCTCTGGGACTTCTTGAGAACCCTGCCTTCTCTGAGCCTCAGGATTGAACCTGGTGCCCCCTCCCAGGCTGCTGTCTGGGCACAGGGCAGCACATGGTCCTTGATGGAGCTCTTCCTACAGCTTGACAGAGGTCCCTCCAGACCAGTCTGCCAGCTTTCACGTGCCCAAGAAACGGGCTGAACTGCATTCTGGACCCCCTGGTACAAGGACAAAGGTCTCAGAGGGGGGCTGTGGCACTGAATCTGACTCTCCAGCCCCAGTCACTTCAAGAGGGAAGGTAAGCGGGTGGGAGGAAATGCCAAGACCCAACCCCTACTGTCTCATCCGGTCCCTATCCTCCCTGGTTCCCTTCTGCATCCCAGTGTTACAGAGGAGAAAATGGAGTCTTCACTGGCCAAGGTCACCTCTGGGGCACCTCCTGGCCCTGGGTCCTACTATGCCTGGAGGGCGTCCCAAGGGGGAGGGATGGGAGAGACTTCCTCATGTCCTCCTTCCTACAGATGGGCCGGTCAGAGCCCCCAGGGGAGAAGGTCTCTGATGCCCAGCTGTCTGGCGTCCCTGCTGCCCTCCACCATGCCCTTGGCGATGCCATCCCTGGTCCCGAGGACTCGGACTTGGTGCCCTCTGTGACCCTGACTGTGGCCCTGGTCCTGCTGTTCCTCCTGCTCTTGGCCTGGCTGGTGTGGGATGGGCTCCTCCGAGCCTCCTGCTAACATGGCTTCCCAGGCAGAGGATGGGGTGTCCCTTGGCTGGGCGGGCATGAGTCAGGAGTGGCCTAATGGGAGCAGACCCAGGGACAGGGGTTGGCGGGTGGACGGCTGGAAGGCAAGAGGATGGGGAGGCAGCTGGGCCTCCCAGCCACACCCTGGGCCAAACCCTGTGGCCTTTGTCTATGGCAGCCCCCAGGGGACCCCAGGACGTTCCCAGGGCCTTCCCGCTGGAGGGCAGGAGCCCTGATGAGCCCTGGACTCTGCTGTCCAGTGCTGCCAAGCCTCACGCCTCCCGAAGGCCGCGGAGAGTGGGCTCGGAGCCTCGGGCAGCTGCAAATGCTCAGGCAAGCGGAGCTCAAATCCCCCTCAGGCAGGTTTGCCGCGCTGTGGGGGTCCTCATGATTGCACGACCACCCTGGGTGCTTTGAAGAAAGCCAGGTGACCCCTGGGCATCTGTGGGATGAATCCGAGTGAGTGGGGAAATGAGAGTTCCAGCCCAGGCTCTGTCCCCGAGAGCTGGGACAGTAGACCACGCCCTTCTCTATTCTGGGCCTCAGCTTCCTCAGGCATCGTACCTATTTCTGTGCATTATTGTGAGGCTGACCACGGCGTGGGCAGTCTGTGGTCACCTCTGCAGCAGACACTGTCCCTTTCGCCCGCGCCCCTTCCTCCACTGGGGACCTTGGGGGAAGCCCCCCTCCCGGGAGCGAGGCCCGCTGGAGCGGGGATGCACTGGTCTTGACCGCCACCTGGTGGCTGAAGTAAGAACAGCATCATCTGCCCTGGGATCCCCTTGGGCTCTTCCGAGCGTGGAGGAAAAGGCGTCTTGTTTTTTAAAGTGGAAACGTTTGAGATTGTGGATAAGCCCAAGTCTTATTACTTAAAAATTCTTTTACCATGTGCTGTTTCTCTCTGTTCCCTTCATTTCTGCATGACAATTTTACCAAAAAAAGAGGCATCAGGAAGGGGGTGGAGTGGGGAGGTGGGGTGGAGGGGGGTTGGTGACAGTGAAGCCCAGAGTCAAGCCCAGGGTCGTGGGCGTCCTCCTGCCCCACAGGGGCTCTGTCCCGGGCCTGACAAAGGAAGACACGCATTTCTGAGGATGGGACGTTCGGGTCGGGACTGGGGTCCTCAAAGAACAAAGCTTACCGAGACACCATGTGCCAGATACGGGGGTGGGCAAGTGGGGCCCCCAGAGTGTGCAGGGTGGCTCTGTGCTCTCCTCCTCTTCCTGTTGCCAGGCTGTCCCTCCCTCGGGGAAGGGAAGGCCTCTGGGGTGCGCCCCAGCCATGCCCCATACAGGAGGAAGGAAGGATGGAAGGAAGGAAAGGGGGTCTCTTTCTCCTGCTCCCCCAGCATCCTGAAGTCAAAGTGCTCACGTGTGTGTCCAGGCTGTGGTGCTGGGGAGCTGCAGACTCTGTCCCCCGCCCCTCCTCCCCACCCCTCCTCCCCACTCCTCCTCCCCACCTCCCTCCTCCGACTCCTCCTCCCACCCTCTCAGAGGCTGCAGAACCAGAGTGAAATCCTTGGCTCCTTCCCTCCAAGTGTGAGATCATGGCCACAGATGTCAGGCTGTCCCCTCCCCACTCCACCCCCCCCCCCAGAGGTGGCTTCCAGTCCCTGGGTGCCCGGAAGGTTTAGTGATTGGGGAAGCATCCTCTGGGGAGCAGGGCTGAGAGAGAAGGCCCTCGGGGCCTTGCCCACTGGCCCAGGGTGGAGGAGCACCTGAGGTGGGCAGGCTCTGTTTGCATCTGCAACTAGTGCTCCTGTCCGTGCTGCATGGGTCCCACGGTCCTGCCCGAGGCCTGCACAGGCCCCCACACGCCGCTCACATGGAAGGACCCACACCTGCAGGGAAAGTATTGACCTATTTTATAAACATCGTCGTTCCCGCGGGAGGTTTTCCCTCAGGGGCAGCCAGATGCCCCAGGTCAGGACCGTGTGGGCTTTGGGTGGGTGGGACATCGCGAAGGGTGACAGGCTGGGCCTGGGGACTGGGCTGGACAAGCCCCGGGGGTCTGGCCGGCTGCTCCTGAGCTGTCTGGCCCAGAATTGCCAAGGGCAGGTGGCTTTATGTGCATGAGCGTGAGTATCCGTGTGCCCGTGTGAATATTTGTGTAACGTGTGTGCGTGCGTGTGTATACAGGGCCTCCTACGGGAGTGTGCACGCGGAATGAAACGGGCGTCCTCGCTCCCTGGCCGGCTGCGGGCTGCTGGGGGTCTGCAAGGCCGGGCTGAGTGTCCTTGGGAGAGTCACGCAGCCAGAGCCTCCTTCCCTCGTCAGCCCGTCAGCCCGCAGGGGCAGAGGAGGCAGCACGGTCGCCTCTGATCCCAGCCCCTTCCTAGACTGGCGCTTTTATTTGCATACGCTATGGGCTTGGCTGAAAGCGCAGGTCCCCCCGCAGGCCCCCCCTCAGGCCCCCCCTCAGGCCCCCCCACAGGCCCCCCCACAGGTCCCCCCGCAGGTCCCCCCCCCGCAGGTCCCCCCGCAGGTCCCCCCGCAGGCGGCCCCGTGAGCCAGTTCTGACCCAGAGGTGTTGACCGGAGCAGCCGGGGAGGGTCGCACTTCCTGAGGAGAGAGGTGTGGGGTCCTACGGCTCCGTGTTGGGGTGGGTGGTCCAGGTCGCGGGGAACAGCAAGCCCAGCCTGTGACCGGCCTCCTGCCTCCTGCCCTCCACGAGGTGAGGACAGAGTGGCTGGTCAGGGCCGGGGGTCCCAGGGTGGGCAGAAGCCTCCCTCCCTCAGCCGAGAGAGGGACAGAGGAGCACACCGACGGGGGTTGCGCAGAGGACACAGCATCCTTCTCCGTGACTCAGGGAGCCAGTCCTGAGGGCCAGGCCCCAGCAGAGCCCCAGCAAAGGCCCAGCTGGACGTCCCCTGGGGGACATAATTGGGTACCTTCTGGGGGTTTCAGCCAACCTCCACCATCAGGTGTGTCCTGCTTCGGGCATGATAGGGAACAGGGAGAGGCCAAGGTGAGGCTGTCTCCTCCCCTGGCTGTCAGCTCCTCCTCAGGGCACGGCTGTGACCCCTGCCTCTCCTGCTCCTGGGTCCTGGCACAGTAGCCAGAGAACCGGGGGTCAGTCCCTGCTGGGCAAGCCGGGAGAGCCCCGCCCCGCCCCGCCGTGAGCCTCCCTCTCCTCTCCCGTACCTGGGGAGCGTGAGGACGTGTGCACAGATGAATGCCGGGGAGCCCCGAGCCAGACGCCCAGTGTCCTGGTAGGCGCCCATGACCTCACCTGTCTGCTACCGGCCCTCCTGGTCTGCGGACCAGCCCGGCGGGAGAGGAGGCGGGTGTGGACACGGGGGCTGATCCCCGCCATGTGCCTCCTGTTCATCTTTGGCCCCCGGGCTGCCCCTGGGATCCCCTGCCAAAAGCAAGACTGAATTTTTGAATCTTGTTTTGCTGATGGTCTCGAGTATATAAAAAATGTTCCAGTGGGAGACCCAAGGGCAGGGCAGGGAGCAGGGACTTGGGGTCCGTGCTGTGGCCAGCACCCCCTCCCCACAGCCAGGGTAGAGCTTTGGGGTGCCTGGTGAGCTGGGGGAGGGCTGGGCGAGCGAGGCTGTTCATTTACGGTGGTCACTTGTTGGTGCTTCTAGAACATGGGTGTGTGCGAGCTTGTCTCGCAGTGGCGGGGGTCTTTCCCTGCTCCACGGGTGAGAAAAGGCTTTGACAAAATGACGTCCCTTCCTGTTTGACGGGCTGGCTTGGTCCCCATAGCCCATGTGCCCGCACCCACTCCTGCCTCAGACGATTCTGCGGTGCGCGTGGTGACTAGTTCTGGACCCGCCCCACCGCCCTGAGGGAGCCCGGTGGGGGAGCCCAAAGGGGCAGAAGGGCTCAGTGGGCAGGGGCAGGACAGGCGTGTGGCAGGGTCACGTGGCGCAGAGGGGAGGGCTGCAGTCCCAGCCTACAGTGGGGACCAAACACGCTCCCCAGCCACGAAGTGGCCAAAGCTCTGGGTGTTGGAGCCCTCGGGGCCAGCCAGGTGGCGCGGCTGTCCTGCCGAAGGCCCAGGGTGGGGAGCGGCTCGGTGCCGGGCTGGGACAAGGCTGTGACCAGCAGGTAGGACTGGAGCATGAGACTGTGTGGGGTGTCAAGGAAGAGAAGTCAGGCTTTGGGGGGGGTGTCCAGCCTTGGACACTCAGGCCTGGCCTGTGTGTGTAATGACACACATAGATGCCACGTGTGTGCCTGTGGGTGTGTGTCTTCCGTCGCTGTGTCCACACCTCCTGGGGCTGGCTTCCAGCGGGCCCTGTCGTCCCGGACAACCCAGGGGTTTGGGACTATGGCTACAATTTCAGGGGCAGACACAGATGGGGTGCCTGTCCTTGCCCGCACCCATTCCCCGACCTTTGAAGGCTTCATCTCGGAGGTAGGCAGCCTGTCTGTGTGAGGGGCTCGGCCCACAGCAACTCCGTGACCTGGGGGGCCGGTAGAGTGCTGGGGTCTCATAGGCTGACCTCTGCGGGAGCCGACGATTAGCTGCCCACAAAGGCAGCCCTTTTGAGAAACCGGGCTTTCTCTTGCCCATTAGGAATGGGGTTTCTGCTGTGGGCCTGGAGGATGGATACCAAGTCCCTGCTGCCCTTAAAGGGACTGGTTGGTGGGCGTGGACCTTCTGGAACGCGGTGGGGGGGGCGGGGTCAGGCCCTGCTCTGTCCAGAACATTCCCCTCTCCCTTTTCCCCAGATGCAGTCTGGATGGGACCTCCCTGTGGCCACCAGGTGGGTGACCACACACTGTGGCTGCCTGGCTTCTCTCCACTTCTGCTCACCAGGGTCCCGCCACTGTCTCCTGGAGTCCCGAGTCCCATGGGAGTGGTGACCCAGAGGAACACACGAATACGGCAGCACGGTGCCTTCTGGCCTGAATGTGGCCCCTGCCTGTTCCAGATGGAGGTCTGGTACCTGGCTCTGGAGGAGGACGGTCCGCGTGCACTCCGTGGGCCAGGGCTGGACGGTTCCAGTGAGCTGCACTTATGTTGCGGGTGCGGGGAAGGTTCTCCAAGTTTGTCCTGCAAGCCCCTCCCTGCCTGTGGATGGACGTGACCCTCTCCAAGGCCAACAGCCAATGCCTCTGTTTGCGGACACTTCCGGGCTTTCTCTGCGCCCTGAGCCCACAAGTCCCTCTCTGCAGGGACTTCTGCTGGGACAACAGATTTTGTGCCCTTTGAGTTGTCTGTTGGACAGGACTTGCCAAGTGAAAAGCTCCATGGGACAGGAGCTGGCGTGCATGTGTGAGCATCCCCACAGCCGGGGACCCCAGAGAGCCACCTGCAGCCGAGGTCTCCACGCCACGCCTGTGGGTCAGCTGGGAACCCCCGGAGGCCCCTCCTGCTGCTTGCACTTGAGCGCTCCGGGCAGGAATGCCCACTCCTGCCTCGACGTCTTGCCTCTCACCGACTCATTACTAAGAGTCAAAGTTGAGTGCGGTCGGGCCTCTCCGCTCTTTCTGAGAAACAGGCCCTTCCCCAGGCTCAGCTGTTTTCCCTCCTTCATTTCCAGGTTCAGACATTACGCATCAGAGTCAAGTGCTCCAGCCATGGGGTCCGGCCCCTGAAAGGCCAGGCAGGGGGTCTTCAGCTCGGGGGTGTCCTGGCGTTGACAACTCTCCTACTTGCGCTTGAAACACGGCGTTCATGCATGATGGGCTACAGCCGGCCCCACACCTCTCTGCGGGCAGCTCCCAGATGAGCCCCTCAGTGCTGCGAGGACACGGCTCTGTGCACGCAGCCTTGTAGCAGCGGGAGGCTGATGGCTGGGCATCCCTGGGACCGCCCGGGGCTCTCTCGGGCTCTCCCTTGGGCTCTCGCCCTCCGGCTTCTTCACTCCACCCTCGGGAAGGGCAGAAGGGGGTTTTACCTGCTTAGAAGTGCCCGCAGCTTCTGTGTGAGGTCAAGGGCAGCGTCCTCACTGCTCCTCCAGCGCCCCCCCCCCCCCCCAGGTTGGCCAGCCTGAACTGCAGGTTCAAGGACTAGAACGGGCCCCTGGCCTCTGGAAAGCTGAGCTGCTGTGGACTTGGCCTTCCCTTTGGCCGGAGTTGGGACCCAGAGCAGAGGCCTGGCCTCTGGGAAGGGCTCCTGGGGCCCAGCTGCAGACTGGGTGGGCAGTCCTGCCGAATGGGGGCCCCTCCTGGAGCTCACGTCCACCCAGTCTCGGCTGGGGCTGACCCGCAGGTCTGGGATGTAATGGGCTCAGGAGAGAACACGGAGGCCCTGACCTAGGAAGGTGTTTGCATGTCTGCAGCAGAAAGCGTCTTGGATTTGGGGGTGGCTTCAAGGGTCTTTTTATTCATCCACATGTTTGAATTTTCTACGACGCACAGGAACGACCGGGGTCGTTTGTAAGAAAGTTAGATGGTTGCCTTGAGCAAATTAGAATCGTCACCTGTGTGTTGCCGGTGTGGTGAAACGGGCATCATCTCTGCATGGGACAGGTCTGTATCCATCCCAGCCGGGGCCCCGGAAGGGGAACGAGTCAGTGGCGCAGGGCGTCAGGGGTTCCGTCCGTCGGGAGAGGTCCGTGTGGATCCGCGTGTGGGAGCAGGACACCGCTGAGCCCGAGTGATGAACGGAGGAAGGGGCTCGGGGAGGGGCAGCGCGGGGGACCACGGAAGGGCCGGTCTTGGAGGGTGAGAGTTGGATTTTAACAGGCAGTGAGCAGAGGCGTCCCCAAGGGCGTCGCGGGTGCGCGCCCGTGTCCACATGGGGCACAGAGTACCCGGTACTGCCTAGCAGGAGGGGAGGCCGAAGGGCCGGTGAGGGCGGCCCGCGGGGAGGCGCGTGGGCCTGGTGGGCGGGTGGCATGGGGCCCCGTGAGGTTTCGCAGCTGAGGGAGAGTGGGGACGTGGCCGCGGCATCTCACCAGGCAAGTGTGAGGAGAGCCACGGCCTGAAACAAGTGCCGCCTCAGCCCATAGCGGCCGGCCTGCAGGAGGTTGGGACCGGGCTCCCCCAAGCCCTCAGGGCCCCGTGGTGGCTCCTGGGTAGGTTGATGAGAACCCGGGTGCAGGCTTCCAGAAGCTACCAATCCCTCTTCAGCCTTATTTTCAGACACTCTGGGACACCAGCCCATGGCCCTCCCCACAGAAGTCACCCCGCTTGGGAAGACCTCCAGGGAAGAAGCACACACATTCCTCCGGTTTGGGGCTAGAGAGAGATGGCCTCCCCACCACAGGCCCGGGGGCGGGCGAGGACTGCTTTGTCAGGCAGGACATGCCGTCCCCTGGCCTGGCCTGGCCTGGCCTCCTGGCGCAGGGCCCGTGCTGGGAATGGCGTCTGACCCTGTGTTCCAGGCGAGGCTGGGGCAGCGTCCTCAGGACACAGCTGTGCCCAGCTGTTTCCCGAATGACATCGTCCAGAAAACCCCCACCCCCACCCCTCCCAGCTCTGCTGACCAAGGGACACAGGTGTCAGGGCCCTTTTGGGGGCCTGTGACCCTGGGGGAACAGGACAGAGGCCAAGACCTGCTTGGCTCGCAGAGTCTGGGAAAACTGTTGACTTCCTGAGGCCTTCCAGGTACATTGTGTGGCTAAGAAGTTTTGTCTGCAGCCCAGGCTAGGGGATGGCCTTGGCTCGGGCTCTTAAAGTGAGAGGAGGGGCTGTCTTCCAACAGAAGAATTCATAGCAACCTCGTCATGGCCGCCAGCATCCCGTGCAGGAAGACCCACTGTGCTGCTGTGATCTCTGATGTCCCTGAACCCACAGGTGTTCTGACTGGAAGACCTTATCCGAGTCCTTGTTGGGACCCTTAACAGGGGAGGGGAAACTATGGCTTTCCTTCAATCCACGGGCTTGGCCGTGGGCCTCGGGCGAGTCACAAAGCTTCTCTGCGCCTTGGGGTTCCCAGGGGTTTAGTGGGCTCCCTCAACCTCCCTGCCAGAGGCACAGGCACTCAGAGAAGGGCTCCCAGCTTCAAGGTCCGGCCCACGTGGCCAGTATGGGCACAGGACCCTCTGGAGATGTAGGCTTCCGACGGCTGCCATTGGCCCCGCCGAGGAGGGTTCTGCAGACGTGCTCTCCCGCTCCTCTGCCCGCTCCCATGGTGTGCGAGCCTCCGTGGGCAGGGTCACGTGTCTTGTCTGTTGCTAAATCTCCAGGGCCTCAACCCTGCCTGGCCCATAGGAGATGCTCAGTGAATATTGGGTGAATGAATGAATTCATCCATCACTAACTCATCTGTTGAGAATGGCACAGTTTGAGTGCCTAGACCTGGAGCCCGATAATCCCGGTTCTGAGGTTTGAGTCTCTGACTTACTGGCTGTTGAGCGAGTTAATGTCCCTGTGCCTCAGTTTCCTTGTCTGTACCATGACAGGAGAAAGATTTCTGTTCTTAGCAACATGAAAAGCAGCTGCAGACTCAGGGTAGAAGGAAAGCTGTCCGCCTGGCACGCTGTCTTCCGTTGGCTGGGAGGTGGCTGGGCCTTAGGGCCAGGATGGGGAAGGAGGGGATGCAGGGAGAACATGGTGCACTCACGCTGGTTTTGCTTGAAGATGTCGGAGGATGAGGCCACCATGTCACATCCGGAACAAAGAAGCCAGGGGTCACACGCGGGGCGCCTGGGCAGCCGTCGGCCATGCACCTGACTCTTGATTTCAGCTCAGGTCATGATCTCAGGGTCGTGAGATGGAGCCCCACATTGTTTTCCACGCTCAGCGGGGTGTCGGAGAGGTTCTCTCCTCCTTCCTCTGCCCCTCTCCGCTGTGCTCTCTCCAAAATAAATAAATCCTTAAAACAAACAAACAAACAAGGAGAAGCATAGTTGTGGGGCACAGAGTTTTATCAAGTGTGGCCTCAGGCCGTTTGGGGCCTGGATGCTCTTGAGCTGAGGAAGGGGCGTCGCTGGAACCGGGTCACTGGTTGGTGGCCCCAAGCAGGCGCCATGAGAGGCTGGGAGGGACTGGACGCTGGTCTTTGTGTTTACCGGAGGTGATGGCCGAGGAAGAGTCTGTCTTATGGGATACGGGGAGCTGAAACTTTTCTGTTCTCACAGGTAAATGGGAGCGTCATTTTTGGCTGTCTTTGGGACTAGGGACAGAAGACAAAATGCTGAGCCTGGCCATGTTGGGGTGCCACCGAAGGCCATCTCCATGGGCTCAGGTTTCCCAAGCGCCGGTTCCCTGTAGAGGTAAACTGGAAACCCGGCCGACCTCGAGGGTTTGCATCAACAGTGCCTAGCTCAAGCCCTGTGCTGGGAGAGGAGGGAGAATTCTCTAGAACTCATAGTCCTAAGCTGACCCTCATGTGTCCACACGACCTGAATTCATAGTCCCTCAGCTACCCCCAAAGCCCAGACGAGAGATCTCAGTCGAAAGGGATCTCAGATGGGGAGGGTCCTCCTTGTATGGTGGAAGCAAAGGCAAACACTTTGCAAAGGAATCTGCCTTCATCTGAGGCCTCAGAAAACTTCCAGAAAGTTCCACAGCTTTAAACGAGTCATTCAGAGTAAAAATTCACGAAATACACATGGGAACGAGGCACCGTGAGCAAAAGCTGACTGGATGGGTCAACCGTAGGGTCAGATCAACAAGAAGATCCGGATACTGGAAATACCAGACCTCGGAAACAAAGTGAAAGTGTTTTAGTTTTGTTTTTAGAGGGGGACGGGCAGAGGGAGGGAGAGAACATCAGGCTGGCTCTATGCTCAGCATGAAGCCCAATGCAGGGCACGACCTCACGGCCCTGAGGTCTTTTCCTGAGCTGAGATCAGGAGTTCGATGCTTGACCGCCTGAGCCGCCCAGGCGCCCGGGGATTCCGTCGTTTGGAGCACAGCCAGTCATCCCAGTGGTGCCCAGTGGTGTCTCCGAGCTTTGATCTCGTGGCGCTGACCATCGTCTCACGTGCTTGTTGGTAATTCCTGAGTCTTTGGTGAAGTGTCTGCTGAAATATTTGCCATTTTTTTTCTCCAGTTGTTTATCTCCTCACTGAGTTTTGAACGTTCCCTTATGTGTCCCGGATACGAGGCCTTTATCATATATATTTTACAAACATTTCCTCCCAGCTTGCTGCCTTTTTTTTTTCCCCTTAATGATGGCTTCTGAAGGACCAACGTTTTAAATTTGGATAAAACTAGCTGACTGATTATCTTCCCGGACGGGACACGCTTTCGCTGTCCTATCTAAGAATCTGCCTGACCAAAGGTCACCAGGATTTTCTCTTACATCTTCTGCTGGAAGCTTTCTGATTTGGGGAGTGAATTTTGGGGTGTGGTGTGAGGGAAAGGTTGAGGTTTGTCTCGCTGGTGTGTGGACATGGGTTGGGGCCAGTGTCCTTTGTTTTAAAGGCCGTTCATTCCCGGGGGGAAGGCTGGATGAACTCTGCTCCTCTGGCTGACTGGGACCACTCGGTAAGGATTCAGATGACCCCGTGGAGCTCGTTCGGTGGCCTCCCAAGAACGTGAGACGCAAACACGCCGGGCAGGCTCCCAAGGGCCCATTGTGAAAACTGACCCCGTGCTGAGGCATAAAGCCAGTCTGAGCCATTTTTCCATGTTGGCGTCTCATAGACTGAGCTCGGTGCCCGTGAGAAACCAATGCCCCCCAATCTGCGGATTAAGAAAGAAGACATCATAAGGAAATCAAGCAAGGGGACCGTAGTGCCTGTCTCAGAGGGCGATGGTGGAGAGGCCCGGGTCAGTACACAAAGAGCGGCGTACGGAAGGGTCTAGAAGGCCTGGGGCACGCCGAGGGCCAGACTTTCATTCCTTCTGCCTCCTGTCTGTCCTGCTTCTCTGCGGACTCATGCATGGGTCTATAAACCTGCGCTACCTGCATGGTCAGCCTTGCATCAGGCTTGGTGGGGCCCTCCCAGCATTCCCGTGCAGTGCGCTGGGATGGTCGGCCAGGTTCCCTGCGCGCTCACGGAAGGATGCAGCACCCGGCGGCTTGGACGGTCCACAGCGGAGTTCTGCCTTGTGCCATCACACAGCAGGACAAGAGGGGCCGTGAGCGGCAGAGGACAGGACACGGGACTGGGGAGCACACACCAAGAAAGGTCAAGTCCCAGCTCTGTCCGTGTGAGACCTCGGGCACGCTGACACTTCACTGATCCTGTTTCCCAGTCTGAGCAATGGGGAGAGCCAAGATGCGCCAGGATGAGGACGTGATCACAGGCTTGAGAGCCCCTTCCCGGCTGTAATGGGGTTGATCGCACAATCCGGAGGACACGGAGATCGTGGGGCCCAGTGCAGAAGAGCAGGTGTCGGCAGGAGGGACATCAGCTGCCCTCTGAGGTTGTCTGTTGTGTTGACATTGTGGGGTCTGCCGCTCTGTGATTTCTGGAACTGGCTGGAGGCCCCAGGCTGGGATTGCCCTCAGCCCCTCGGCCCCTCCCCTCCCAGCACCGGAAGTCAGGGCTGTTGGGCTGAGGCCGGCGTCTTCCCAGAGCCCAGGCTGGAGCCGGCAGCGGACAGGCCCTTATCTGCTGCTGCTCTGAGGCCCGCTACTGGGGGGCAGGGGCCCGGGGGCTCTGCCAAACATCTTCCAGATGTGGCCACAGCTACCCGATAGCCTGGCGCTGGCTGGGGCTCTCAGCCAGCAGTCTCCTGTTAGCCGAGCTGTTAGGAAAACAAAACCCCGTGAAGGCAAGGCGGGTGGGGGCCCAGCTTCTCGGGAGGGAGAGAGGGCGACTGGGCCCGACACACAGATCTAGGCTCTTGCTGGCCTCCTCCTTCCCTGGAGCCTTTTGGCGGGAGAGCCCAGCCTGCCCAGCCCGCCCTGAGCTTGGGGTGGTTGCAGCCGTCGGCTGGCTGCCTCCCGGGTGGGGGGTCTCAGTCTCCCCGGCCGAGGGCCCCCTGGAGGGCTCCTCTGAGGTGCACAGGGTGGGTGATGGGAGCTCATGCGTCTACTCATCCCCAACGGCAGCTTGACTTTGTTGCCGGTTGCCGGTCACATTGCGGGTCCCGTGTGCCTCCGCCAGCCTTCCCCGAGCCAGGATGGGGTTTCGGGCAGCGGGGGGTCGTGGGAGGAGGGGCCAGCCCACCCACTGCCCTGCGGGACGGTCCCAACAGGATAAGCAAAGGGCTCTCCTTCTGGAGGTGTCGGGGGCTGGAGGGTGACCAGGGTCACATGGCCTGGGGAGTGAGCACTGCAGAGCCATTTCCTTTCCAACACTTGGCCCCTCCATTGCGTTCCTGGCGCGCAGGTCGGCAAGGGGTCAAGGCCAAGGCTTCTGAGGTTACTGGCGAGCCATTTATCCCATGTGGGCTCTTCAAGGAGCCGTGAGTCTGCCCTGCCAAGACATGGAAAAACCCACCCATTCCTTTGTTAAGAAATGTGTGTTAACTGTGCGCGGGGAGTGGCCGACATCCTCCTTCGACCCACCGATGGGACCTGCTCTGTAGAGCCTTCCCCGACCCCTGTCCCCTCACTCACCTCTGTCTCCACTGCCCCACTAGCGGGTGTGAGGTGGGAAGGCAGAGCCCGGGGGTGGCTCCCGGGGAAAGTGGGGTGCTCCCTGTGAGGCCCCTAGGCTCGGACAGCTGCTCGCGTGGGTGACCACTGTGGGCACCCATCCCATGGCCCTTTCTCGTGCAAGGCTGCACCCCAAGGCCAGCACACACCTGCTCTGATGTCCTGTTCATGTGCTCAGGTGACCGCACCCCCCACCCCGACCTGGAGAGAGGGCAGGAGGGCAGCCCAGGAGTGTGGCCTCCTCCCCCCTCCACCTTTGGACCCTGAGCATGCCAGGCGACACCCATCTAGCTCCCTCTGGCCCGGATCACAAGCCAGAGTTGGAAGCAGGGAGAGCCCAGCCGAGGAACCCTTCCCTCCGTCAGGGCAGCCGTGGTTCTCTCGTGGCTCTGATGGGAAGGAGGCAGGAGGTTGGGGGAGGTTCGGGGCACAGAAGACGGGCGGACTCGGAGCTGTGGCACGGTGAAGCTGTCATGGACGAGGCTCAGGGCCAGGCATCTGCAGGCTCCCACGGCTCAGGCCACTTTGCTTTTTTTGGTTTCAGATTCAAACCTGCCTCTTCCAGGCAGCCTTCCTTGCTTACTTCCTTGATCCATAACAAACACTTGTTTCCTTGGCAAATGGAGGCATTTGGTGCCATATCTGGGGTGAATGTCTCTTGGTGATAAGGACCCCTTTGCTTGTTTGCCCTACACTCTTGCTTGTCCATGACCACTGGTAATGGAAATAACAATGCCATTTCTTAAAATGCCATTTATACAATACTGTGCTAAGTGCTTTGCACTCAGTGACCTCATTCAATCTTGGCAACGACCATGCGGGGTGGGGTGGGCACTGCTACAGAGGAAGCCGCTGAGGCCGAGGGAGCCCGGAGGGGGCCGGGAGCCTGCACACGGTCACGGAGGGAGAGGTCCTTCCTCATGTCTGCACCTGACCTCCCAGCCCAGCCTCCTGCTTCCCTTTTTGCCTGTTTTACTTTCCCAAGACCAGTCTAGCCAGCCCTTGACTCCGTTTACCCCATGGGCCGGAGTGGGCCTGCAGGCAAGGCTGCTGTCCCTGGTCAAAGGTGAGGAAACCCGGTGTGGAGATGGGCCGACAGGGGCCGCAGGCCCCGTGCCTGGAGGGGCGTCCGTGATGGCACATGCCCGGCGTGGCCGCTAAGCAGCTCGCTTTCTTAAGCGGCTGACCGGCTCCCCGGTTACGCCCTGGGCCTTCCGCCGACTCTGCAGAATCGGTCTTGCCCACATACCTGGCGCTCCTCCCTGCAGCTCCCGGTTGCCTTCCTGCGGGTCCTGGGCCAAGCCCCTGCGGCCGAGCCCATGGCGGATTCCGGCTTTCGCTGACTAGAGCTCAGCCCCGCCGGCGGCCCCAGGAGGTAGATGGGGAGCTGTAAAGCCTCTTTAAAAGGGGCAATAAAAGTTTTGGGTTTCAGATGGTCTTACTGAAGAAGCGAGGAACAGAGACAGGAAATGTCGGTAGCAGCGGACAAAGGCCAGAGCGCACAGACTGTCCTCCTTCCCAGCCAGCACACAGGCCGCTGGCTCCTCCCGGCCCCCAGCCCTCGCCGGGCTCTCAGCTCCCGGGGAGATGCGGGGGCCCCCACAATACACTGTTTTGTCTGCGAGGTTGTAAGTGTTTATAACACTTCTCCGTTCGCCGTGGAGGAGGCGGGCCACGCCCCCTCCAGCTGAGCCCTGCACGCGAGTGTGTGTGTGTGTGTGCGCGCGCGCGACGTGTGTGCACGGGAGGTGGTGTGTGCCTGGGCCCGGGGCACACGAAGGCTCCGGCAGGGCCATCCATCGGCTGCGTCCCCTCTGTGCTCCGCAGGGTCTGGAGCCTGGGGCTGGCCCCAGAGAGGCCCGTGTCTCCTGCGGCCCCCAGGTTCAGCGGCATCCAGCAGTGGGAGGACACCGCCCTGCTCCTGCGTCCCGCACGCCCCAGCTCCTCTGCCCACGTCACTTGGTGTCACTGAGGAGCCCCAAACCACACATCCAGGGAGCTGCCCTGCTGCTTTAGTTCCTGGTGGGCGTGCCATCCCGAGCCATAGCCGCGGGCCGTAGCCGCGGGGAGAGGGTTGTCCCATGAAATACAGGGCACCGTGTCAAAGTCGAATTTCAGGTCAACAGTGAGTCTTGGTTTAGTGTGAGCACGTCACGTGTAAACACGTCCCAAATACCCCATGAGATTTACGCAGGCGAAATCATTACTTTTTATCAGAAATTCATGCATAACCAGGTGTCCGGGGACCCTACATCACGGCCCCTGCATCAGTTTGAACTTAAATCAATGAAAATGAACTGGTACTTAGCTCCTCTGTAGCTCCAGCCGCGCGGGGGGAGGGGCAGCAAGCAGCGGGCGAGCCTGGTGGCACCAAGCATTTCTCGGTCTTCCAGCTCGGTCTACTGCCCCGGCGCTCCGGGTTAGCCAGCGGCTAACCTCTAGGACTCCATGTTCGCCCCCCGCTGGAGGCAGACTCAGGGCTTCTGGCTCCCTAATCCCTCATCAGGGCCGGGTGGGTGGTGAGTCCTGTCCAGAGCCCCCGGGGGTCTGGGAGGGCCTCGGAAGTCCTTGCTGGCTCCAGGTGCCATGACTGTCCGGTTCTAAGGCCTGAAGACCCTGGGCTGGGAGGCACTGTTTGATCTGAAGACTGTGACCTTCTTCCTTGTTAGTCTTGAGGTGAAGGGGCGGCCATTCTGGGTGGCCTCCTCCCTTTTGTCCCCCTCCCGGGCACTCATGCCCTGGTCCTTCTAGAGCCACCAAGATGTCAACGTGAGCCTTTGAGCTGGAGGAAGATGCCACTAGGAGGGGGAGTGAGACCGTGGGGACAGCCACCTCCGCAGCCAGGGTCCGAAGGCCAGGGCCAGCCACTGACACCCCGGCCCTCAGTGTCCTCATCAGCACGGTGGGGTCTCCATGGCGCTGAGCCTGCTTGGAGTGGCACAGCAGGCCTAGAGCCCACGAGGCGGATGGGGCTGAGGGCTGGAGCGCGCCTCCTAATTGTCCATGACTTACAGACTTGGCCGGGCTCCCGGACAGCCTCATAAATCAGCGCGGCCACAGTGAGTAGCCTGTTCGTGTGGGCCTTACGCGCTTGGCAGGCCCCTCGCCTCCTCCCTGCTTGGGAGCACGCCGCTGCCTCCCATTTTCCATGGGCCGCCGCAGACCCGGGAGCTGGGGTGTGCTTGTGGGGTGTGGGGGGTGCTGGGGGGATGGCGGAGGGCTGGGGAGGGAAACCACCACCTTGGGGACGCCCGCTTCCAGACTGCTCCCCCAGGCCCCTGGCATGGCCCCCAGCACCTTCCCTTCCCCTGCCAGGTGTTTCCCCTCGTGGAGCCAGGAGACGGGCCTGGTGGGAAGTCACTGTTTGCGGGGCGCTCTGTCTCTTCCTGGGGCGAGCACACGCATGTGGCCTGTACGTGTGTCTACAGTACATGTGAGTGTGCCCACACCCCCCACCAGATGACAAGCCACTGGAAGCAGCATCTGGCCATCATGGCGCTGGGGAAGGCGGGGATACGTCTGTCTGGGTGGACGGCACCAGAGCACGGAGACTCAGTTTCCTCATCTGGGAAGTGGAGCTGTGACGCATCCCTGCTGCCCGGGATCCGGCCGGGACTCAGATCCAGCTCGAAGAGCTGAGCGGCTGCTCTGTCGTCACTGGGCTCCAGCGACAGAAAGGGGCTGAGCCGGCATGAGGCCATGGGCGTCCAGTCCCCCACGTGCCGGACCTCTGGATTGTCAGGGAGGCTGACAGACAGTGGGGCCAGGCTGAGGGGTCAGCCTTGTCCCCAGCTCTCTCCTGGCCCCCGGAGGTGAGCAAGAGGTGACTTTAGGACAAGTTACGGGCCGCCCTCTGCCGTGGGAGTGGGCGCGCCCCTTCTGGAAATACAAACAGGCCCCAGACAGGTGTAGGTAACTTCCTGCCTGACAGATGTGCCCACATCATTTGGGAAGCTGGGGCTGCTGGGGAGGCTCAGGTTTGTGAGGTGATGTCTGGGAGGCCTGCTCCCGCCACCCCCGGGCCTCAGTGCAGACAGGCTCTGGGCCGGGGCTCGCTGGCCTCCCACTGCCAGCCGGCCCTGGGTGTCCAGCTGTGGGCCGCTGGCCTCCACTCAGGTTTCCCTGCGCCCGGACCCCCTCCCCACACTGGCTCTGAGCCCGGGCGGAGTGCTGGGAGTGCTGGGAGTGCTCCGAGGACCTACACAGGTGCTCAGGCCTGCCCGTGGGGTGGATCCCGAGTCAGGTGGCGGGCATGGCTCTGGGACCGGTGGACTGGGCTTGGGGCCCAGCTCTGCCCTTACTGGCTTGGGGCCTCAAGCCCACAATTTCCTCTGAGCCTCAGGCTTCTGTCTTTAGAGTGGAATGACTGTGCTTTACTGCAGACTTGTCTGATGGATTAGATCAAGGGCTGAGTACACAGCTTTGGGAACCCAGTAAGGCCAAGGCATTGGGGAGTTTCATAGGGGTCTCCGTTCCTGAAATGGCTTGATTCAGGGACCTGGCTGGAGGGCTGGCCACATGGGCCTGGGCCAGGGACAGAGCTGCCCCTCTTCTGGCCTCAGGAATCCCGACCGGGTGTGTTCGGAGCCGGAGGGCACAGGACATAAGTGGGGACGCTAGTTTCCAAGAGAAAACTGATGCTGCGAGTAGGGGCGCAGCCGGGGCTGGGCCGGAGCTTCTGGGTAACGAGGGGAGGGCCGATGAGGGGGACACACAGGTTCCAGGCTTCTGTAGACACACCTGTTGGCCATGACTGTGGAGAAGCAGGAGGAGGAGGAGGAGGGTGGGGGAGGAGGGAGGAAGGTCTTTTCTTTCCAGCATGATGTTTGGCCAAAGTGGAAACCTAGTACCTGGGGTCTCCAGGAGCACTCAGGGTGGTCCCCAAATCCCTGGGGACCTCTCAGGCTCAGAGGAGAGACGTTTCTCCTGGGCGCTCCTGGGGCGTGAGATGAGGGGGAGGGCAGGGGCTTGTGGGGGAGACGGGGACAGGGGCAGGTGGCAATGTCAGATACAAGCACAGCAAAGGGTAGAGCAGTCCAGCTTGGCGGGGGGCCCTGCACTTCCGGCCTTCTTATTGACCTTGGGTAGCAGGAGGACAAAGGACATGGCCAGGGCACAGTGGTAGAAGCTGTGAACATAGGTGTAATCCCAGTCCTGCAGGGGCGGGAAGGGGGGGATTGGTCTGTGGCCCCAGGCTCCCCCCAACCCTCTGTGCCTCTGCTCACATGCCTGATGTGCCGGGGCACCTGCCGGTCACCCCCCCGCCCCACATCTGGCCAAGTACCCTCCTCTAAGGGGCCTCTCCTCAGCGTCCAGCCCATGGGCAGTTTTTCCTGACCTCAGCCCCCTGGAGTGCTGAAGGTGGAGAGTGGAAGTTCGGCTGCTGGGCCTTTGACAATGAGGCTGGGCTCCCCCCCCCGCCCCGCTTCCTGTAGGTGCGCGCTCCAGCCCCAGGCCCCATCCTGGCTGGGTGCCTTGTCTCAGATCCCCACAGACAGAGAGAGCTGGGGTGCTGGGGACGGGCGATGCTGTGGTGGGAGGGAGACCTCCCTCCACCCACCAGGAGGGACAGAGAAGGCAGCAAGGGGACGCTGTGGAAGCCCCCGAGGAACCCCGGTCCCCGTACCTCGAAGAAGAAGCGCAGCATGAGAGCCAGTGCCCCGAAGCAGAGGCCGGGGCCGATCTGCTGGGTGTAGACACTCTTGTCGGGGTACAGACCCTTCTTCTCCTTCATCTGTTGCAGCTGTGGGGAGAGTGGACGGGCAGAGAGGTCCCATGGCAGGGAGGCCGTTCAGAGAGCTGGCCCCAGGCACCCACGCGTCCCTTGGCTACCCTCGGGTGGGGGATGGGGCTCAGGGAGGTGCCCTGCATGCCTGGTCCCGTGGTGGCAGGCCGCAAGAGAGCCCCATCCTGGATGGCTTGGTTGGGAACCCCTGGACCAGTTTGCCCAGCGAGGACCGCCCCCCATCCCTGCCTGCCTCTTTGGGCTAACAAGATAACCCTTGCACACGCACCCCTGCTGAGCAGCAGGGACCCCCAGGGGACCAGACTCAGCGAGGGGGTGTTAGAGGGCTTGCCCCGCCCACCATGTGGCCCACGGGGATGCCCGTGTTGTGGTCCAACAAACCCTTCGGTGGCTCGTGGATCAGGACCCACGTCGTGCTCCTGGGATAAGCCGACCGGCATGGGACTCTCTGCTTGCCCAGATGTGCACGTTAGTGGGAGGTGTGAGCTGGCACTGACTCGTACAAAGATGGGTTCACGTACATTGACAACGTGCGGAAAACGTGGGACCGCATCCTGCACCTTCCCACCCCTGGGGCCAAGGTGTCTCAGAGTGCCGCTGTTTGGGATCTCAGCACAATGCACACCGTGGATCGTGGACCCCTCCCCAGCAGGGCTGGGGCCCCCACAACCACACACACCTGCTGGGTGGGAGCCCTGTGCCAGTTGGGGCGGGCTGGCCCACCAGAGTCTGGGGTGCGGTTTTCTGGAATTTGCCATTGCTGATAAAACATCAGGCCCCGCGGGGGCACAGATGGCAGGTGGGCGCGGTTTGGGGTCTGGGTGTGGTTGGCCACGGCCCTGCGCCTGCCCAGGGTCACGTCCTAGACTGGCCAGGCCCTGCCCCGCGGTCCCCACACCCGCCTCTCTCTGCTTCCCCTCCCTGAGGGCTGCTGTTCCCAACTCAGGCTCAAGAAGGGACGAGCCTCTGGGAGAAAAATCCACCCTCATTCCAGGGAGAAACTGCCCTTGAAAATCCAAAATAAACTCCACGTTAAATGGTCTGAAAAACACAAGTTGAGCCCCAGATGTAGGGAGCCAGGCAGACCTCTTGGTTCCCATGATTGGATCCACAGCCCGAGGGCCGTGGAAGTCGCTGTGGCGCTTTCCACGGAAACTGGCGAGTGGCTTCCATTCTGGCTAATTACAGTCAAACACGGATCCAGGCCTGCCAAGTTCTGCGGGAGGAACAGGCTCCCAGGGCAGCCTGGCCCACTTCCTGCTGGGGAGTGAGCCTGCACTGTCGCCCCCCGGGCTCTGTTTATGCATTCCGGCGCGTTCATTAACACGGTCCCCCCGGACACGGCAGGCCCAACAGGCCTCGCTGCTCTCACAGGCCTCCAGGGTCTTTTGTGTCAGCCTTCGCCCTTGGGGAGGCTGGAGGGGGAGAGAGGCTCCTTCCTTTCTCTTGGAAAGTCAAGGCCCGACTTCACCCGGCGCCGCGTGACTTCTTGTCGCTCGCTGACCTCTCTGAGCCCTACTTCCTTCATTAACCGAACGGCAGGACAAGCCCTCTACTCCCTGCTGTGGGAGGAGCAGGACTTTATTTTCCCTCCCGCAGCTGTAAAATGGGTTGACGGACACCTTCTGCGCCACCTGCCCAGCCTGAGCCCTGTTCCCAGAGAACTGTCCTCCCGCTCCCTAGGTGGCCTGAAGCCCCTTCACCCCATCCCCTGAGGCCCTGCCATCTGGGCCTTAATTTTGGGTCCTTGAGTGGGTGTGTGCCAGCACATGGAGTTGGGACACCCCGAGATTCCAGGTGGAGCTCCAAAGGGGCAAAAATGTGGCAGAGGGAGGAGGTCACCTCGGGGCCTGCGCTGCTGCATGGCTGGAGAGTGGGTCCAGCCTCAGGCCTGTCAGCAGGCCGGGCCTGTGTTCTGGTCCCTGCAGGGTTCAGCTCCTTCCCTTCTGGGGTCCCAGGAAGTGCCTCTGGGTCCACTCTGCTCTGGCATCCCTTGTCAGCTCGGGAAGCATGAGCGGCTTCCAGGCCTCGCAGCCAGGAGGGCCTTGGTACAAGAGAGCTGTGGGGAGGCCTGGGGACAGTGCGTCAGGACCCCCAGGGGACCCAGTGAAGACATGTCAGCGTTCCAAAGTCTGGCTCAGGCTGCTTCAACGCTTAGGGGCTGTTCCAACTTCCTGTCCACTACACACCACAGCCTCCCTCCTCAAGGCTCTCCGCCTCCGTGAAGTCCTCCTAGAATAATCCAGGCTTTCGCAACTCTAAAGCAGTCATTCTCTGCAAAGAGTAATAATGATAGTGGTTGTTGCTCCCACGTGTCGAGCATGTTAGAAGCCAAGTTCTATGCCAACACTTTTAGATACATTAACTCAACTTCTTTGAACCAAACCTATGAAGCAGGTACTGAACTGTTCCCGTAACAGCCAGTTTCCAGACATGGAAACCGAGGCAGAGAAGTGGAGTCACTTGGGTTAGATCCAGAGCTAGTGGGTACGGACGATACAGACGGTCCGTGTGGCCAGGGGCCTGGTGTTCCTCGTCTCTGTGCTCTAGCGGAAGCCCTGAGACGGGAGATAAACGGAGACCCCGAGGTGGAGGTGTCATGGGGGCGGGCGTCCCCGTCCTCTGAGGTTCGCATGGTACGCACCCACTTTGTGGCAATGATGAGGACAGCCGTGCCGATGGGGCCCGAGTACACCCCATAGCCCCAGCGGTCATGGTAGATCCGCACCGCGATGGTCAGGACACCAAACATCACGAAGGTCGACCTCTTAGGTTCGTCAAAGTCGGCCAGCGCTGGAGGTGGGGGAGGAACGGGAGGGGTGAGCAGCCCCTCTGCTCCTCCCGGCCACTGCTCCCCCAGACGCATCCCTTAGGCGCCACAGCCAGAGAGACCCCCCGGGCCCAGCCCAGTCACCCGGGGGTCTGACCGGCTGGGTCTAAGGTACAGAGGTGGACAGAGCTGCGTGGGGGTCACGGGCAGGGCATTGCACACCTGCCCCTGAGAGCCCCAGGAGTGAAGACAGAGACATGCAGGTAAGAGACAGGAAAGGTGTGAGTCCTTCACGGAAGCTGGGCAAATACCAGGGAGCCCGTGCGATGGGGCCCGTGTGTCCTGACGTCGCCTCCAGACGGCGCTAAGTGAGAAGAAAGTTGCAGAAACTACGCTTTTGAGCAATTCCATCCTCGAAAAGCCTGAGCTGACAGTGGTGGGCACGGCGGCTGGTAAGGGCCTCAAGAAATGCCTTGGGGGCAAACCCTGGTGTGCAACAGCGGTCTCCTGGGCGGGGGGAGCTGGAAGCCCATCCACGGGTTCCAGGCACGGCTCCGCCACGTGAGGAGCTCCGAACAAGCCCTCGTTCACGTGGGAATTGAGCAGGAAGCAAGGATGGGAATCAGGGCGTTTAAGGACGGTGCGTCCCGTCTCATCGATTAAACCGGGCTTCGAACCCCAGGAGAGGGGAGAGACGCTCCCTGTGGGGCGGGGCAGAGTCAGCGGGCTTGGCTATTTCTGGGAGCGGCAGGTGGATGGTGGGGTGGGGACACTGGGCGACAGGGCGCGGCCACTCACCCATCAGCGAGACCCACATGCTCAGTGCTGTCCCGTAGACGCTGAAGTACTCCAGGACGTCATGACGCATGAAGCAGACAACCGACAGGCCGGGCCCGTCGCAGGCGTGGTACAGCTGCTGGGAAACCGCGGCGGTCAGAGGCCGGAGGGGACGGCACAGGCCCCAGCTGTGCCCGGCCCCCGCCACTCCCCACCAGCCAGGCCACTCACTAGACGCGAGACTCAGGCAAGTCATTTCGTGCCTCAGTTTCCCCACCTGAAAAATGGAGGTGCCGCCAACCACTCCCCTCATGGTGTCTTGTGGGGATTCGAAAAAACGTTCCCGTGAGGGGCCGGGAGCCTTGGATGTGCTCAGAGCCCGGCTGGGTCTCTCCGGTGTGTGTATGACATGACCACACGGAGTCCAGGCATCACTCCGTGAAGCCCACCGGGGCGGGGCCCCGAAGACTCGCCCTGCACATTCCTTCAGCACCTGAGTTTACCCAGAGCAGGTGTGTGTGCGTTCCCTCAGCATCTTTGGGTATGAGGCTGCGGCCTAGTTCTTGGATGCCGGTCAGCCCTACAGGGGCCTGGGAGGGCCTTCTCCTGTCGTGAGTGGGCTATCCCAGCGGGGAAGTCCTCAGATGTGAGTGGGCACCAGAACCCTGCGGGGGGAGGGGCTGGTGAGGACTCGCGCTGCTCCCCCCGCAGGGCTGGGTGGTGTCCGAGGTTTGCACTGTTAGGAGTCTCTTGGGGTGCTGACAGCCACCCTTGTGGAGCCCACTTTGGGAACCTCCGGCCTGTCATTGTTTAGTTCCAGTTTCCTTAAGGTCCTGGGAGACTGCGGAGACCCCCATGTTGAACACAGCATGGCACGTTCCCCGTCTCTCTCCTGTAGTCTCCCCAACACCCTATTTAATAGCAATTAAAAAAATATTATATTTATTTATTTGACAGAGAGAGAACATGAGTAGGGGGAGAAGGAGAGGGAGAAGCAGGCTCCCCATGGAGCAGGGAGCCCGACATGGGACTCGATCCCAGGGCCCTGGGATCGTGACCTGAGCCAAAGGCAGACGCTTAACTGACTGAGCCACCCAGGAGCCCTTTAATAGCAATTTTTAAGACAGAATACCTCTGTGGAGTATTCTCAAAGCAGTCAACTGAATTCTTACAGAAAACAACAACTCTCTCCTTTTGCCTACACCTTTCATCACTTTAAGTGATATTTAATTATGTGATGTAATTATTCTGACAAGTCCCAGGGGTGTAAACGAGTTTGGGAACCAGCACAATCAACTCTTGGTGAGCCCAGCTCAGCAGGAGGGAGGAGGCATCCAGGAGATCAGCCCAAGTCTGGAGGCCCAGGGATGTTACGGGGAGCAGGAGCCCTGGATCACCGGGTGAGTCAAGCAATTCGGCTTGACTTAGAGCTCCTGTTGGTTACAGTCATAGGTGACCGAAAGCAAGCGTGCACCCAGGAGGCATGAATAGAGGTATAGTGTCCAGAACAAGGGAGGTGACAGTCCTACTTCTCTGCACCCTGGTCAGACCCATCAAGAGAACAGGGTTGAACTTTGTATGCTGCACCCTTGGAGGTGACACAGGGAGAGAGGATGGAGGAAAGCAACTAGGCTGTGGACATGACTGTCCAGCTGGGGAAATATAAGCTTCAGGTAGGGCCTGATCAAGATGCTCAGACCTTGGGGATAGGGCAAGGAGAAGGACTCTTGATGCGCACGGTTCTGGCAGGCAGAGCTAGGCCCTGTGAGTGACATGGCTATTCTCCTGCTACTTCTGGAACTACATCCCTCCCCACACTGCCCATCCCCGTCATCTGGAGCTTCTGCTCCCTGCCTCTCCTTTGTGGGACAGATCACCGTGTATGATCATAGACTGTGAGATGCTTGGGAGTGTCCTCCTCGGCCCCGTGAAGGGCAGGAGAGCTCTGTCTCAGCCTGGCCAGGCAAACCCAGGGTCAGGGAGGCAGGCTTTGGAGTGGTTGGGAGGAGAGCTGACCCAGGAGGCGTCTCCCCCAAGGCCCTTGGTTCGTCTCGATCAGACAGGTGGGGAAGGGGAGACTCAGAGCAGTGCCACCTGCCAAGGGGGCCGGGCAGAGCAGTGACTGGCATCCGGCCTCCCTGCCTGTGAAGCCTGCCTCTCTCGACGCAGGGGCGCACTTGGCCCGTGAGGGGGCTAGCAGGGGTGGAGTGCGCCAGGGGTCTGCTGGGAGATAGCACAGCCTCCAGAGGCCCACCTAAAGGATCCCCGCTTTGTGAGCTTAGGCGGATGGCGGCAGCTTGGGGCCTCCTCTGTCGAGGGATGAGAATACCCTCTCTCTGGGGCGGGCCAGGGGACTCTGTGTGACGGGGCAGATGCACAGTGTTGGACACAGAAGTAGCGACTGTGGCAGGAGGATTCTGGCCAGAACACGGAAGAAGCCACATTGGAGGCAGAAGAGGCAATGGTGTTGCTTGGGGCTCTGGGAGAAAGGGGCTGAGTGGGGCTTTGAGGTGGGAGGACATTTGTCACAGGAGGCAGCTGCTTCTGCCACTCTGGGCGGGCTAGGGCGGGACAGGGTGGGCCTCTTAGGTCAGTCTGGAGGCAGCTGGGGGCCAGCCCAGCCCGGCGGGGAGGGGTGGCCTGGCATGTCTGTGGTTTCCGGAGCTGGGTCTAACATAGACCTGGGAACAAGACCCTCAGCTCCTCGCCCCGGCCCTAAGCCCCTTGGACCTGCAGAGAAGTCCCAGGTCCACTCTGTGTCTGGGTTTCTCATCTGTCAAATTGACTTCCTGGAACTCACCCAAGCAGGGCTCCCTTGTGGAGCTGACGAAATGCATTGGACAAGATGCCTTGAATGAGCCGAGAGCCCCAGAGCGCATCTGTGACACTCAGTTTCTTCATCTGTCCAATGGGCTGGTCACAATCCCAGGCTCACGGGGAGCTGAGAGGACTACATGAGACAGTGCATCCACAGCATGGGCATGGCCCAGAGCCTGGACACTGGCCCACAGCCAGAACTACCACGCCCAAGATCTCTCCCATCCAGGTGTGGAGACAGAAACACTAGGCAACCCCCAGTCCCAGGTCCCTGCTGCCTAAGGGAGCACCAGCCCATGTGCACACAACCTCTCCCATGACAGGTGCACGTGTGTCTGCAAACACGTGCGTGTGTTCACAGACCTACCTGCCCAGGGCTGCCCCAAGGACCCCGACACTCGCCCACAGAGGCCTGGCTGCTGGAGCAAGGCCAGCCGGCGGTGGGAGCCGTGCGAGTTTTCACATGTCTGGCGCTGCCACAAGGCGGTGGCTGGGGACACTCGTCTCCCCGGTGCCAGCTTTTGCAGGGAGCCCGGCTGCGGAGAAGGCGAGTCTGATGGGAGCTGGTGCGGCAGACCGTGGCGGGGGAGGACTCAGAGGGACACAGGTCGGCCCTGAGAGACAGATCGGTGATGGGTAGAGGGAAGGGTCATTGATTAGGTAGGTCGAGCGATGATGGATTAGAGAGAGAGAGGTATGTAGGTAGGAAGGTAGGACCCACAGACAGACAGAAGCTTCAGGACGGGAGATAGAGCCACAGAGACACGTGGAGGG